>NC_069505.1:160150603-160510603 GCF_027579735.1 Bombina bombina | reverse complement strand
TTCCCGAGAAATGATCTCTGAAACCCTATCCGGGAAAGGAAAAACTTCCGCCACGGCGGGAACATCAAAAAAAATTATTAAGCTTACTAGCCTTCTTGGGAGTAACTATGACCATTGAATCAGAATCATCCAAAGTAGCCAAAACCTCCCTGAGTAACAAATGGAGGTGCTCCAATTTAAATCTGAAAGAAACCCCTTTAGAATCAAAGGAGACACACTATCAGAGTCTAAAATTTCACCCTCAGACTCTACTGAAATATCTTTGTCCTCAGTCCTATGAGATGGAACATTAGATAAAACTGCAACAGAATCAAAAGTCCTTCTGCGTTTACACTGTAACACAGGAAAAGCAGACAATGCATCAGATATAGCAGAGGATATGTGAGTAGACAAATCCTGTAAAGAAAAACTAGCCTGAGATGACACGCAGGACACTGCATGTGAAGAGGGTCTATCCCTGTACTGCATAGTCCTCTCTATACAAGAGGAACAGAAAGGGATTAGAGGCTCTCCATTAGCATCTAGGCATAAATTACAGGTCACAGATTGCAAGTCCTCTTGATCCATTTTACACCCAATAAAAATAAATGAGGCTGCAAAAAAAAAAAAAAAAAAAACTTATCACAAAAATAAAAACGTTACTGTCACTTTAAATAACGTTGCAAAAAAATTAAACAGAAATACCTTCATAAACAAGAAAGAAATAAAACCCCTGTAAAGCACCACCACCACACCTCAACAAACTTTTGCTGAGGTGCTTACCTAACCTCCTCAATCCGGAAAACAAAGGAGAACAAAACTGCAGCTAAATTATGCTAGCCTTCTAAACACAAGCCAACAGACCGCACCAAGCGAGACTCGTTCCCACAGCAGCACAAACTAGAGGACGCACAAAAATTTGCGCCAAACCATCGTGGGCATGCCCTTCCATCCCGGCCGGCCTTAGAACAAACACACAACCGCCGCCGGGAGAAAACCTGACACGCTACTAAGCTGTACAATATGCAGCAGGCACAAAAGCCAGCAACAGATGCGATGTCCGGGAAACAAACCTGTCCATCAGAACATAGCCTCATAAAATAAACATGCTTCCAACAAAAGACTGTGCAGCCTAATTATGAAATAAAAACAAACATGCTGTTAGCCTCATAGAGCCATTCCTCACACAGAGCACAAATAGTAAAATAGTGCCCCACATAACATAAAACTGTCAATAAAGGCACCTGCACACAAGCAGGATTAACCCCATAAGTGCCAAAAATGTCCTGACCCAGCAGAAAAAAATAAAAAAGCACTTACCTCCAGACTGCCAGGCAGTAATGGCAGCTCCCCAGGCTTGAAAGGATTCCTATTCCTTCCTATCATGGACCTGCAAACAAAGGGAAAAGACTAAGTAAACCAACATAGTCTTTAACCCAAAAAGGGGCAGCATCATATCCTGGGAGGCACAGAGGGGATTATACCCCCCAAGTTCCCAAAAACTTAAAAGCCACCACAGCTCTACTGAAGAGACTGACGTGGAATACAGCTAAACCCCAAGGAAAAAACAAAACAAGCATGCTCTGTTTAAAAAATAAAAAACTCTTGATTGAAGAATCAGACACCTAACTTTACCACCTACATGAACTACAAGCAAAGAGAACGACTGGGGATTGTGGGTAAGGGGAGTGGTATTTAACAGCTTTAGCTGTGGTGCTCTTTGCCTCCTCCTACAGGCCAGGAGTGATATTCCCAATAGTAATTATGATGATCCGTGGACTCACCGTGTCATTAGAAAGAAAGAGTACCCTTTCATGTGTTATAGTCCTGATGTTTAATGTTATCTGTATTCTGGAAATGCATAAATCAAAGGCAATTTAAATCGGTTGTCAAGCTGGTATCTTGTCTTTCCATCATCTGTGTATTTTGATTTCAGTTTCCTTTCGAGTTGCCAGATGATAGCATCACCGCTATTGTCAAATGTTGGTGGATTTATGGAATAAACTTCCAATTGAGGTGGTAAACAAAGAGACTGTAAAGGAATTAAAAAATGCCTGGGACACGCCTAAGGCTATACTAAGGAAAAGTAACATGCAACATGGGTAGATATGATGGACCTTTTTGGTTCTTATCTACTGTCAAATTCTATGTTTCTATTTCAGGGGAGTTTCACTATAAGCTGCTCCACCTCATTTCCACAGATGTTGAAGGATTTGGCTTTTTATCAGTGGATTATTCCGTTCACCGCTCTGAGACTGTCTCTTGATCCAGGCCATGTGATACCAGCATCACACCGTCACTCAGTATAAGCGATTGTATTTTTTACAGTGTAATGTATCCACATAGATATTGTGGCGATCTTTTGGCTTCTGTGTATCCATCTTCACAATAGGTAGTCAATCTCTGTTATAATCCAGCACTTAGAGGTGCAGTTTACAGAGTTAGCGGTTTATCGAGTATTCAAGTGTTCAAGTTCACAAACAAGTGAGTATTTATCTACACATTTCAGCTGACTTTTCAGTCTTCACAGCAAATTTATTAAAATTAACATACAGAGTTGATATATAGACTTTAAAGGGACATAATCATTAAATATAACTTTTGGGTTTCATATAGAGCATTTCATTTTTAAATTTACTTCTATTTTCAGATTTGCTTCATTCTGTTAGAATAATTTGTTGAAGGAGAGCAATGCTCTACTGGGGCCTAGTTGAATACATTGAGTGAGACAGTGACAAGCAGCTAGCACACAGTAGAATATTGCTTCTGAGCCTACCTATGCAGGTTTTTCAACATTGGACTTTAGTCACCCTTTAATTGCCATTGTTCCCCTGCAAATCTATGTACACAGAATCAACCTATACTACGTTTCAAGAAGCTCACTAAATAGAAGATTGTTTGGAGAGAATCTGCACAAGGACCTAAGTGTGAGGAGGGAGGAGCAAGCATTGAAAATTAATGATAATGTTAGTGTTTTAGTTAAATAAAACTATTTCAATTGCTATTATTTATGTGATCATTACTTTTCTCCTTTTAATAAAGTACAGGTGAAAAGTTAATCAAGTATGAATGATTAATCAAAAAAACTGGAGATAGTTCCCCTCCAAATAATTTCATTAATTTTAACGATCTATCTATGCATATCTAATGATATATAACCAAATCAGTAATGGTCTGGTGTAACTGGAAAAAATATTCTTAAAACGTATTATTCTAAAAATGAAAACCATGATTTTAATCTATTTAAATAGGTCTTACTGACTAGTGATTTAAAAGGACCAGTAAACACAGTAGATTTGCATAATCAACAAATGCAAGATAACAAGACAATACAATAGCATTTACTCTGAATTTCAAATGAGTAGTAGATTCTTTTCTAACACATTTCAAAGTTATGTCTATTTTCACTCCCCCTGTACCATGTGATAGCAATCAGCCAATCACACACGCATATACGTATAGTCTGTGAATTCTTGCACATGCTCAGTAGGAGCTGGTGAATCAAAAAGTGTAAATATAAAAGATTGTGCACATTTTTTTTAATTTAAGTAAATTGGAAAGTTGTTTAAAATTACATTCTGTATCTGAATCATGAAAATTTAATTTGACCTGAGTGTCCCTTTAAATCGTAATTTAAATCAAATCCACCATGACCAGGATCCTAGACTCACTAAAGATTAAAGATCCCTGGAGCTGCATCCAACTTGGAGCTGCGGACAAATTTGAGCTGAGGCCAACTTGTGCCTAGAGCAGCACGCTTTGGGGGTAGCAAATTTGAAGTCTTTGACACGAATTGTTTCCACTTTTATATTCTCTAACTTTTTTTTTACTTGTTTTACTCCCCATGCATCACTGTACTCCATTTTTAAAATATGACTCAAAAATGATGTACATAGTTGAGTGTGGGGCTTTTGTGGGCAGCAGATTTCTCAGTGTCTAGGGCAGCATGAAAGCTTACTATTCATCTTGCAAATCGTTTTTATCCACTGCAATGGATTCTCTTAATTGTAATAAGTTTTCTAGATCTTAGGAAATAGAATAAGCTAAAAGTAGGATCGATTTTTGGAAACGTCTTTGCCAAACTAGGCTAACATATGATTGTGTGTATGATAGAATTAATCTATGATTTGAAAAGGACTCACTTGTAAATTCTAAAATATTCTCTAAAGATATAAATTGAACAAATGGTGCACTTACCTGTCCTTCTTGGGGAGCCAAACTTTCTAAGACTTCATTAACCATCACCGGTATGTGCGGCGCTTTAGTGACATTTACATCTAATGACTCCTGAGTGTGCTGTGACCGTATAGCCTGGAAAGTTGCATTTGTAACACACTGATGGATCCCGGTATATGTTCTACCAATAATGTTTCTAATTGAAGATTGCATGGTACTGTAAAAGGGATGGAGAAAAAACACACACAACCAGTTCACATGAAAACAATAAGAAAAGGATAATACAATTGGATAGGGCTGTCATTTACCCTTTAATGACCACTAAACACAGGAGAATTGGATAATCAATACATGCACAATAAAAAGACAATACAAAAAAAATTTAATTTGAATTTAGAAGATTTCTTTCTGACAAATTTTAATGTTAGTTATTTTTCCCTCCCATTGTATCATGTGACAGCCAAGAGCCAATCAAAAATGCATATGCGTATATTCTGTGAATCTTGCACATGCTCAGTAGGTGATGGTGCCTCAGAAAGTGTGCATATAAAAAGGCTGTGCACATTTAGATAATGGAATTGAATTGGAAAGTTGCTTAAAATTGTGTGCTCTGTGTGAATAATGAAAGTTTAATATTGACCTAATTGTCCCTTTAACAAAAATACTGAGCAATAAATGGTGACAAGGGGTTTGGTTGTAGGTAGGTCACATAGTTGCCCCTTCCTAAAATTCTACATTAGGTTCTACTCTAGTTCCCATTATATGTATTTTTTTTACAACTAAGCAGTAATTTTATTCCCTTGGCTGCCAGTGACAAATCTCTGGAAGTTAGAAACACACGCAAATCAACAAAGTTACAAATTTGGCATCCAGTAGCACATAGAGCAAGTTTTATCAAGTACAAGGATAATTCTCCAGGTTATTCTCCTATGGGTTTTAATCAGTTCGCCTTTTAAAAAAAGCGCATCGGTGCGCTCAAATTTATCAGTTTTAAGTTGGATTATTACCTGTGCCTTATTTATCAATGAAAATAAGCAACTATTCTTCATGTAAGTCATATATGAACCAATAGCAATATTTATACAGCCGCACTAGTAGCTTTGCTAAAAGAAATAGTCTAGTCAAAACTAAACTTTCATGATTCTGACAGAGCATGCAATTTTAAGCAACTTTCTATTTTACTCCTATTATAAATTTGTATTCCTTCTCTTGCTACCTATATTTGAAAAAGCAAGAATGTAAGCTTAGGAGCTGGCCCTTTTTTGTTCAGCACCTGGGTAGCTTTTACTGATTGGTGTCTAAATGTAGCCACCAATCAGCAAGCGCTACCCAGGGTGCTGAACCAAAAATGGTCCGGCTTACAAATTTGATAATAGGAGTAAATGAGAAAGTTGCTTAAAAGTATTCATGCTCTATCTGAATCATGAAAGTTTAATTTTGACTAGATTATTCCTTTAACGCCCCTCTTCAAAAAACTGTAATGGAAGAAAATAGATCTGTTTTCATTATTTTGTGCTTCTACTTTTGCTCATTTATATATTATTTTTTGCGCTTCAATATACAGGGAGTGCAGAATTATTAGGCAAATTAGTATTTTGACCACATCATCCTCTTTATGCATGTTGTCTTACTCCAAGCTGTATAGGCTCGAAAGCCTACTACCAATTAAGCATATTAGGTGATGTGCATCTCTGTAATGAGAAGGGGTGTGGTCTAATGACATCAACACCCTATATCAGGTGTGCATAATTATTAGGCAACTTCCTTTCCTTTGGCAAAATGGGTCAAAAGAAGGACTTGACAGGCTCAGAAAAGTCAAAAATAGTGAGATATCTTGCAGAGGGATGCAGCACTCTTAAAATTGCAAAGCTTCTGAAGCGTGATCATCGAACAATCAAGCGTTTCATTCAAAATAGTCAACAGGGTCGCAAGAAGCGTGTGGAAAAACCAAGGCGCAAAATAACTGCCCATGAACTGAGAAAAGTCAAGCGTGCAGCTGCCAAGATGCCACTTGCCACCAGTTTGGCCATATTTCAGAGCTGCAACATCACTGGAGTGCCCAAAAGCACAAGGTGTGCAATACTCAGAGACATGGCCAAGGTAAGAAAGGCTGAAAGACGACCACCACTCAACAAGACACACAAGCTGAAACGTCAAGACTGGGCCAAGAAATATCTCAAGACTGATTTTTCTAAGGTTTTATGGACTGATGAAATGAGAGTGAGTCTTGATGGGCCAGATGGATGGGCCCGTGGCTGGATTGGTAAAGGGCAGAGAGCTCCAGTCCAACTCAGACGCCAGCAAGGTGGAGGTGGAGTACTGGTTTGGGCCTTTTCGGGTTGAGGATGGAGTCAAGCTCAACTCCCAGTCTTACTGCCAGTTTCTGGAAGACACCTTCTTCAAGCAGTGGTACAGGAAGAAGTCTGCATACTTCAAGAAAAACATGATTTTCATGCAGGACAATGCTCCATCACACGCGTCCAAGTACTCCACAGCGGGGCTGGCAAGAAAGGGTATAAAAGAAGAAAATCTAATGACATGGCCTCCTTGTTCACCTGATCTGAACCCCATTGAGAATCTGTGGTCCATCATCAAATGTGAGATTTACAAGGAGGGAAAACAGTACACCTCTCTGAACAGTGTCTGGGAGGCTGTGGTTGCTGCTGCACGCAATGTTGATGGTGAACAGATCAAAACACTGACAGAATTCATGGATGGCAGGCTTTTGAGTGTCCTTGCAAAGAAAGGTGGCTATATTGGTCACTGATTTGTTTTTGTTTTGTTTTTGAATGTCAGAAATGTATATTTGTGAATGTTGAGATGTTATATTGGTTTCACTGGTAAAAATAAATAATTGAAATGGGTATATATTTGTTTTTTGTTAAGTTGCCTAATAATTATGCACAGTAATAGTCACCTGCACACACAGATATCCCCCTAAAATAGCTATAACTAAAAACAAACTAAAAACTACTTCCAAAACTATTCAGCTTTGATATTAATGAGTTTTTTGGGTTCATTGAGAACATGGTTGTTATTCAATAATAAAATTAATCCTCAAAAATACAACTTGCCTAATAATTCTGCACTCCCTGTATATATATATTATTTTTTTGCACTCTAAAATACATTATTTTTGCGCCTTGTTGAGCCCTTTCTTTTCTAGCATTGCTTCTATAACTGGTAGAGAATAGATTTCTAAAGCTGTTCTCCACACTACTTGTGGAGCACTTTAATGCACGCATTTGCAGAACTGTCAATCCGCTATAGGAGAAAGGAGGCATACTATAGGAAATATGACTAATACAATCAGCTCCGATTGGCTAAAATGAAAGTATGTCAAGGGAACTGAAATAAGGGGGCAGTCTGCAGAGGCTAATCACAGAGGTAAAAAGTACAATTCTAAAACAGTCTTGGTTATGCAAAACTGGAGAATGGGTAATAAAGGGTCCAGGGATTGTCTATCTTTTTAATTTTAGAGTAGACTGTCCCTTTAATAAACTGGATTTTGTTTTATTATTAATATTGTTATCGTTATTATTAATTTGACTTGTCCTTTTAAGTAGATAAAAAACAAGCACAGCTGATATCTAGGTACCTGTTGTTCAGTGGCTGACCGAGATACATAAAAAAAGGTTGATTTATTCAGCACCATTACACATTTTGAAATCATTTATTTTAGATTGAACAAAGAAACTGTTCGAGTAGTAGGCCCCTTTAATCTCTATTTAGCAGTAATTATTGTTCATTCCAACACAAAGATGTTATTACATTACAAAAAGCCAGCAATCATATAAGTTCTGAGCAAACACCTGGAAGGGAATTGGTTAACAAATTTATCACGAATAATAATTATAAAAAAAAAATCTAATAAATTAAATTACCAGAGTAAAGTTAACAGCTGAAATTCAATTATACATTTTCTATTAGGATTTAACAGTAGACAGTGACTCATCTCTCATTCAAGAGTATGTGGCTCAGGGTTGTGTATATTTTTATTATAAAGAAATGAATTATACCTGGCAAAAAAATATGTAATTACTATTAACCCTAAGAAGATTCATAATAATTGTTACACTACTATTTTACCAACACAAGCAATACATATAATTATACCAAACATTTTTATATTTTGCTTATACTAGATTAGAACGTGATACTGTAACAAAGCATTTCACTGTGATTCCACACTAGTTGTCAATCACTTTTCATTTGAAACACGGAGAACACTTCTTTACAGCTATTATTTGTTTGTGCATTTACTGTTTACATTTGTCTTGGTATATTATTATTAATAAAATGAATATTGTTTATACAAAAATTATATATTTTTTATTTGTGTTATTTTTCAAAATTATATTTGCTGGTCCTGCAGGTTAAAAACAAAATTCAGTTAATAATGTAGGGGTTTGGCACCAGACATAAAAGACAAAATTAAACCCTCATGGTACGAAAACATAATTTATGTAAGAACTTACCTGATAAATTCATTTCTTTCATAATAGCAAGAGTCCATGAGCTAGTGACGTATGGGATATACATTCCTACCAGGAGGGGCAAAGTTTCCCAAACCTTAAAATGCCTATAAATACACCCCTCACCACACCCACAATTTAGTTTAACGAATAGCCAAGAAGTGGGGTGATAAAAAAGGAGCGAAAGCATAAAAAAAATAAGGAATTGGAATAATTGTGCTTTATACAAAAAATCATAACCACCACAAAAAAGGGTGGGCCTCATGGACTCTTGCTAATATGAAAGAAATGAATTTATCAGGTAAGTTCTTACATAAATTATGTTTTCTTTCATGTAATTAGCAAGAGTCCATGAGCTAGTGACGTATGGGATAATAAATACCCAAGATGTGGAACTTCCATGCAAGAGTCACTAGAGAGGGAGGGATAAAATAAAGACAGCCAATTCCGCTGAAAAAATAATCCACTACCCAAATCAAAAAAGTTTCAATTTTTATAATGAAAAAAAAACTGAAAATATAAGCAGAATAATCAAACTGAAACAGCTGCCTGAAGTACCATTCTACCAAAACTGCTTCTAAAGAAGAGAAAACATCAAAATGGTAGAACATAGTAAAAGTATGCAAAGAAGACCAAGTCATTGCTTTGCAAATCTGATCAACAGAAGCTTCATTCTTAAAAAGCCCAGGAAGTAGAAACTTACCTAGTAGAATGAGCCATAATCCTCCGAGGCGGGAATCCACCCGACTCCAAATAAGCATGATGAATCAAAAGTTTAAGCAAGATGCCAAATAAATGGCAGAAGTCTTTTGACCTTCCTAACACCAGAAAAGATAACAAATAGACTAGAAGACTATCTGAAATCTGAATAGCTTCAACATAAGATTTCAAAACTCTTACCATATCCAAAGAATGTAAGAATCTTACCAAAGAAGTCTTAGTAAAAGACAATAATTCCTCCCTAATGTTGATAGAAATCACAACTTTAGGTAAAAATTGAAATGAGGATAGCAAAAACCACCTTATCCTGATGAAAAAATCAGAAAAAGGAGACTCACAAGAAAGAACAGATAATTAAAAATTGTTCTAGCTGAAGAGATGTCTAAAAAGAACAATACTTTCCATGAAAGTAAATAATGACTAGAGAAAACATATGCTCAAATAGAAGAGCCTGTAAAGCCTTTAGAACCAAATTAAAACTCCAAGGAAGAGAAATTGGCTTAATGACAGGTTTGATAAGAACCAAAGGCTGAACAAAATAATGAATAACAGGAAGGAACACTGCCTTACCCTGATGAAAAATCAGAAAAGGAGATACACAAGAAAGAGCAGAAAACTCAGAAACTCTTCTAGCAGAAGAGATAACCAAAAGGAACAATACTTTCCAAGAAAGTAATTTAATGTCCAGAGAACGCAAAGGTTCAAACAGAGGAGCCTGCAAAGCCCTCAGTACCAAATTGAGACTCCAAGGAGGAGATATTGACTTAATGACAGGCTTGATACAAACCAAAGCCTGTACAAAACAATGAATAACAGAATGAATAGCAATCTTTCTGTGAAAAAGAACAGAAAGAGTAGAGATTTGTCCTTTCAAATAACTTGCAGACAAAACCAACCTGAAAAATTGTAAAATTCTAGGATTTCTAAAAGAATGCCAAAAGAATTTATGAGAAGAACACCAAGAAATGAAAGTCTTCCAAACTCGATAATAAATCTTTCTAGAGACAGATTTACAAACCTGTAACATAGTATTAATCACTGAGTCAGAGAAACCTCTATGACTAAGAATCAAACATTCAATCTCCATATCTTCAAATTAAATGATTTGAGATCCTGATGGAAAAATGGGCCTTGAGATAAAAGGTCTGGTCTTAACGGAAATGTCCAAGGTTGGCAACTGGCCATCCGAATGAGATCCGCATACCAAAACCTGTGAGGCCATGCTGGAACGACCAGCAGTACAAACGAACGCTCCATTAGAATTTTTGAAGAACTAGAGGCAGAAGATATAGACAGAATGATAATTCCAAGGAAGTGTCAATGCATACGCTACTTCCGCCTGAGGATCCCGGGACCTGAAATAGGCCCCTGGGAAATTCCTTGTTAAGACGAGAGGCCAACAGATCTATTTCTGGAAGCCCTCACATCTGAAAAATTGAAAAACATATCTGGGTACAGACCATTCTCCCGGATGTAAAGCTTGATTAACAGAGATGATCCACTTCCCAAACGTCTATACCTGGGAAAAGACCCCAGAATTTAGATAGGAGCTGGATTTAGCCCAAGCAAATATCCGAGATACTTTTGTCACAGTCTAAAGACTGATAGTCACACCCTGATGATTGACATACACAACAGATGTGATAATGTCTGAAAAAAAACAATAAATGTCTCTTCTTCAAAAGAAACCAACTGAAGAACTCTGGGAATGCACGGAGTTCCAAAATATCAAATGATAATCTCGCCTCCTGAGATTTCCAAACCCCTTGTGCTGACAGAGAACCTCAGACAGCATCCCAACCTAAAAGACTCGCATCTATAGAGATCATGGTCCAGGTTGAAAGAATCGAAGAGACCTGTAGAACTAAATGATGGTGATCTTAACCACTGAATCAAAGATAAACATAGAATTCGAAGATTTAAAAAGTGAAATCCTAGAATCCCTGCACCATTATGCAGCATAAAAAACTGGAAAGGTTTTCTATGAAAATGAGCAAAGGGAAATGAATCCAATGCTGCAGCCATAAGACCTAAATTTCCATGCATATATAGCAACTGAAGGAAATAATAGAGACTGGAGGTACCGACAGACGGAACCCAATAAGAAAAAAATCACGTATCTGTTAGAGACAAAGACAGTGACACAATCTATCTGGAAACCTAAAAAAGGTGACCCTTGTGCGAGGAATCAAGAGCTTTTGATAAAAAGATCCTCTAACCATGTCTTGAAAAAACAAAATTGAATCATATGAGATTCCGTAGTCTCAGAAAATAAAAATAATCTGAATGAAAACAGAAATGAAGATATGCATCTATTGTATCTAATGAAAACAAATAATGCTATCACTGACCAAAAAAAAGTCAGAATAGACCATATAAATACCAATCTAAAAGATGGTACATTTATATAATAAAAAGATTTTCTATCTTTGGAACAATGAATAGTTTGAATAAAACCCCAAAACCCAGATCCTAAAAATGGAACTGGAATAAATACCCCAGAAGATTCCAGATCTGAGCAGCGCTTGATCCTCAACAGGTGATCAACCGCACTTCAACATTATCCAAAATATATGGGACTGAAACACATTAAGGAAAGTGTTAGCCTTACTGGAATAGCTGGAATATAATAGAGAGAAAAAGACTTCTCACAGACGGTTTTACTTCAAATTTTATTTTGTACCCAAAATCTAAGAATTTTGGACCGAATAGAACCAAAAAAAACTTCTAAATAAAAACATGTTACTTGAGTAAGAATTAAAAATTTTGTTCTTTAGTTAGAACAACCAAACTAAAATAAGCTTAAAGTTTTAGTCTAAGAACTTAATCTTGAAGCCCAGAGTAACAGTTAAGAATTGAATCCAATATGAATCAAATAATTGATTATCTTGGAAAAAAGAAATAAGGATTTTTTTAGAAATCACAAAATTTCTTCTAGCTAAAAACAGCTAAAGACATAGATTAAACCTCATTTGTGAAAATATTCAATAAAAATGAAGAAACAAATAAAATTATTAGCATGTTAATCCAGTTAAGGGACCAGAACACACCGGACTTGCATAAACAAAAATGCAAGACAACAAGACAAATGAAACAGCACCCAGTCTGAACCTCAAATGAGCAGTAGACTTTGTCCCTTAACAATGCTAAATAATACATAATCTGATACTTGATCTTTAAAGTAAACAGAAAGAATGGAGCAAAAGCAACATCATCCAAATAAATTACAGGTCCAAGAAAAGTACCTGAAAAATAAAAAAATGTCCTTAAATAGGATACAACCATTTAAAAAGAAAATAAAATTATGCTATTGTTTCTATAGCAAAATAGTATTAGCAGGAGTAGAGATAGCCCCATTAAATCGGAGAACCCTCAAAATTGAATTTAACTGCCAGCAAAGAATATAATTTAAAACCTTTGAAAAAAATTGTCAGCCTATTCCATTCCCTAGTATGAAGGAATGGAAAAAAACCTCTGAAGACACATAAGATAAAATAAGCAGAAATAAAATGTTAGCTAGTTTTGAAAAAGAACTAGTTACCTCAATATCCAAAATAATCAACACCTTTTCAACAAAAAAACAAATTTACTCTAATAAAAAATAAAAAAGTAGTTTTGGTAGTGTCAATATCTGATGAAGAAAAGTTCTGAAAGAGAAAAAACATCATCAGAGAAGGATAATTCAGTATGTTGTTGGTCATTTGAAACTTCATGAAAAAATAAGTTTGAAAAAGACCTAAAACATTTTTAATAGAAGGCGCAAAGTCAGACAAAGCCTTAACCTAGAATCAGAAAAATATTCTTATAAATTTTCTAAGTATATCTTGTACATAAGATGTAAAAAGAAAAGCAATACATAAAGCATAAATACTAATGGAATCTGCATGTAAAAGTTTATCATGATAACTTATTACAAACCATAGCTAAAGATAAAGATTCATAACATTTAAAAAAAATGAACTTAGCTTTGGTAGGACTTCTTAGTCAACAGGAATCCCTCAGTATGTTCTGATCCAGGAATAATTTATGGAAAATCTTTCAATATGTAATAGAAAAAAACAACATATAAAGCAAAATTATCAAATTCCTTAAATGACAGTTTCAGGAATGGGAAAAAATACAAAACAAACAAGCCTCTAGCAACCAGAAGCAACAAAAAAGTGAGACTGAAATAATGAGAAAAAAAGTGGCCCCAAGTATGACGCCCACATTTTTTGGCGCCAAGTATGACGCCCACATTTTTTGGCGCCAATTATGACGCCCACATTTTTTTGGCGCCAAGTATGACGCCCACACTTTTTGGCGCAAAAACGTCTGTAACACACATGCGTCAAAAATGACGCAACCACGTGTAAACTTCCGGTGTCAACTATGGCGCTGGAAATGACAATTTTGCGCCAAAAAAGTTAGCGCCAAGAATGACGCAATAAATTGAAGCATTGTTTTGCCCCCGCGAGCCTAACAGCCCGCAAGGAAAAAAGTCAATTAGAAAATTTCTTTAAGGTAAGAAAAAATATTTTATTCATATGCATTTTCCCAAATAATGAAACTGACATTCTGAAAGAAGGAATACTGATTATCCTGAATCATGGCAAATATAAGTTTAAAGACATATATTTAGAACTTTACGTATTAAGTGCCCAACCATAGCTTAGAGTGGCACAAAAAATAAGACTTACTTACCCCAGAACACTCATCTACATATAGCAGATAGCCAAACCAGTACTGAAACGAGAATCAGTAGAGGTAATGGTATATAAGAGTATATTGTCGATCTGAAAATGGAGGTAAGAGATGAATCTCTACGACCGATAACAGAGAACCTATGAAATAGATCCCGTAGAAGGAGACCATTGAATTCAAATAGGCAATACTCTCTTCACATCCCTCTGACATTCACTGCACTCTGAGAGGAAAACCGGGCTCCAACCTGCTGTGAAGCGCATATCAACGTAGAATCTAGCACAAACTTACTTCACCACCTCCACGGGATGCAAAGTTTGTAAAACTGAATTGTGGGTGTGGTGAGGGGTGTATTTATAGGCATTTTAAGGTTTGGGAAACTTTGCCCCTCCTGGTAGGAATGTATATCCCATACGTCACTAGCTCATGGACTCTTGCTAATTACATGAACGAAATGTGGGATTTTAAGTTGCCTTTCAATTTACTTCTATTATTAAATTTAATTGTTCTATTTGTATCCTTTGTTAAAAAGCACACATTGCTAGGCTCAGAAGCAGCATAGTCTGCAGGGAGATAACTGGTGATTGGTGTCTACGCACTTCTGCTGCTTTTCATTGGTTTGCTAGATGTGTTTAGCTACCTCCCAGTAACTTGTTTCTACTCTGGAGCTCAATAAAACTATGGTTAGAGCTTTGGCAGTTGACCTTACCAACCAATGGGCAATCTCTTATGGGCTATTAGGTATACTCAAAAAGGTTGGAATAGAGAAAAGAAGAAAAAGGATACGCCACATAAGGCAAGTACGTTCAGTGTGATATTAATAACATAATAAACAAATTGTTGTTATTAAAAACAAAACAAAAAATAAATAAAAACATAATTTATGCTTACCTGATAAATTTATTTCTCTTGTAGTGTATCCAGTCCACGGATCATCCATTACTTGTGGGATATTCTCCTTCCCAACAGGAAGTTGCAAGAGGATCACCCACAGCAGAGCTGCTATATAGCTCCTCCCCTCACTGCCATATCCAGTCATTCAACCGAAACAAGACGAGAAAGGAGAAACCATAGGGTGCAGTGGTGACTGTAGTTTAATTAAAATTTAGACCTGCCTTAAAAGGACAGGGCGGGCCGTGGACTGGATACACTACAAGAGAAATACATTTATCAGGTAAGCATAAATTATGTTTTCTCTTGTTAAGTGTATCCAGTCCACGGATCATCCATTACTTGTGGGATACAAATACCAAAGCTAAAGTACACGGATGATGTGAGGGACAAGGCAGGAACTTAAACGGAAGGAACCACTGCCTGTAGAACCTTTCTCCCAAAAACAGCCTCCGAAGAAGCAAAAGTGTCAAATTTGTAAAATTTTGAAAAGGTGTGAAGCGAAGACCAAGTCGCAGCCTTGCAAATCTGTTCAACAGAGGCCTCATTTTTAAAGGCCCAGGTGGAAGCCACAGCTCTAGTAGAGTGAGCTGTAATCCTTTCAGGGGGCTGCTGTCCAGCAGTCTCATAGGCTAAGCGTATTATGCTCCGAAGCCAAAAGGAGAGAGAGGTTGTTGAAGCTTTTTGACCTCTCCTCTGTCCAGAGTTAACGACAAATAGGGCATATGTTTGACAAAAATCTTTAGTAGCCTGTAAGTAAAACTTCAAGGCACGGACTACGTCCAGATTATGCAAAAGACGTTCCTTCTTTGAAGAAGGATTAGGACACAATGATGGAACAACAATCTCTTGATTGATATTCCTGTTAGAAACCACCTTAGGTAAAAACCCAGGTTTGGTACGCAGAACTACCTTGTCTGAATGGAAAATCAGATAAGGAGAATCACAATGTAAGGCAGATAACTCAGAGACTCTTCGAGCCGAGGAAATAGCCATCAAAAACAGAACTTTCCAAGATAAAAGTTTAATATCAATGGAATGAAGGGGTTCAAACGGAACTCCCTGAAGAACCTTAAGAACCAAGTTTAAGCTCCACGGGGGAGCAACAGTTTTAAACACAGGCTTAATCCTAACCAAAGCCTGACAAAATGCCTGGACGTCTGGAACTTCTGCCAGACGCTTGTGCAAAAGAATAGACAGAGCAGAGATCTGTCCTTTTAAAGAACTAGCTGTTAGGCCTTTGTCCAAACCCTCTTGGAGAAAGGACAATATCCTAGGAATCCTAACCTTACTCCATGAGTAACTCTTGGATTCACACCAATAAAGATATTTACGCCATATCTTATGGTAGATTTTCCTGGTGACAGGCTTCCGAGCCTGTATTAAGGTATCAATGACTGACTCGGAGAAGCCACGCCTTGATAGAATCAATCGTTCAATCTCCATGCAGTCAGTCTCAGAAAAATTAGATTTGGATGATTGAAAGGACCTTGTATTAGAAGGTCCTGCCTCAGAGGCAGAGTCCATGGTGGAAGAGATGACATGTCCACTAGGTCTGCATACCAGGTCCTGCGTGGCCACGCAGGCACTATCAGAATCACTGATGCTCTCTCCTGTTTGATTTTGGCAATCAGTCGAGGGAGCAGAGGAAACGGTGGAAACACATAGGGCCAGGTTGAAGAACCAAGGAGCTGCTAGAGCATCTATCAGCGTTGCTCCTGGGTCCCTGGACCTGGATCCGTAACAAGGAAGCTTGGCGTTCTGGCGAGACGCCATGAGATCCAGTTCTGGTTTGCCCCAACGATGGACCAGTTGAGCAAACACCTCCGGATGGAGTTCCCCGGATGAAAAGTCTGACAACTTAGAAAATCCGCCTCCCAGTTCTGTACGCCTGGGATGTGGATTGCTGACAGGTGGCAAGAGTGAGACTCTGCCCAGTGAATTATATTTGAGACTTCTAACATCGCTAGGGAACTCCTGGTTCCCCCTTGATGGTTGATGTAAGCCACAGTCGTGATGTTGTCCGACTGAAATCTGATGAACCTCAGTGTTGCTAACTGAGGCCAAGCTAGAAGAGCATTGAATATTGCTCTTAACTCCAGAATATTTATTGGGAGGAGTTTCTCCTCCTGAGTCCACGATCCCTGAGCCTTCAGGGAGTTCCAGACTGCGCCCCAACCTAGAAGGCTGGCATCTGTTGTTACAATCGTCCAATCTGGCCTGCGAAAGGTCATACCCTTGGACAGATGGACCCAAGAAAGCCACCAGAGAAGAGAATCTCTGGTCTCTTGATCCATATTTAGTAGAGGGGACAAATCTGAGTAATCCCCATTCCACTGACTTAGCATGCATAATTGCAGCGGTCTGAGATGCAGGCGCGCAAATGGCACTATGTCCATTGCCGCTACCATTAAGCCGATTACTTCCATGCACTGAGCCACTGACGGGCGTGGAATGGAATGAAGGACACGGCAAGCATTTAGAAGTTTTGATAACCTGGACTCCGTCAGGTAAATTTTCATCTCTACAGAATCTATAAGAGTCCCTAGGAAGGTGACTCTTGTGAGTGGGGATAGAGAACTCTTTTCCACGTTCACTTTACAACCATGCGACCTCAGAAATTCCAGAATTATCTCTGTACGAGACTTGGCAATTTGAAAGCTTGACGCCTGTATCAGGATGTCGTCTAGATACGGAGCCACCGCTATGCCTCGCGGTCTTAGAACCACCAGAAGTGAGCCCAGAACCTTTGTAAAAATTTTCGGGGCAGTGGCCAACCCGAAGGGAAGAGCTACAAATTGGTAATGCCTGTCTAGAAAGGCAAACCTTAGGAACCGATGATGATCTTTGTGAATCGGTATGTGAAGGTAGGCATCCTTTAAGTCCACTGTGGTCATGTACTGACCCTCTTGGATCATAGGTAGGATGGTCCGAATAGTTTCCATTTTGAATGATGGAACTCTGAGGAATTTAAGATCTTTAGATCCAAGATTGGTCTGAAGGTTCCCTCTTTCTTGGGAACCACAAACAGATTTGAATAAAATCCCTGTCCTTGTTCCGTCCGCGGAACTGGATGGATCACTCCCATTACTAGGAGGTCTTGCACACAGCTTAGGAATGCCTCTTTCTTTAACTGGTTTGCTGATAACCTTGAAAGATGAAATCTCCCTTGGGGAGGAGAAGCTTTGAAGTCCAGAAGATATCCCTGAGATATGATCTCCAACGCCCAGGGATCCTGAACATCTCTTGCCCATGCCTGGGCGAAGAGAGAAAGTCTGCCCCCCACTAGATCCGTTTCCGGATAGGGGGCCGTTCCTTCATGCTGTCTTGGGGGCAGCAGCAGGCTTTCTGGCCTGCTTGCCCTTGTTCCAGGACTGGTTAGGTTTCCAGGCCTGTCTGGAATGAGCAACAGTTCCCTCTTGTTTTGAAGCGGAGGAAGTTGATGCTGCTCCTGCCTTGAAATTTCGAAAAGGCACGAAAATTAGACTGTTTGGCCTTTGTTTCGGCCCTGTCCTGAGGAAGGGTATGACCCTTGCCTCCAGTAATGTCAGCAATAATTTCCTTCAAGCCAGGCCCGAATAAGGTCTGCCCCTTGAAAGGAATGTTGAGTAATTTAGACTTTGAAGTCACGTCAGCTGACCAGGATTTAAGCAATAGCGCCCTACGCGCCTGGATGGCGAATCCGGAATTCTTAGCCGTTAGTTTAGTCAAATGAACAATGGCATCAGAAACAAATGAGTTAGCTAGCTTAAGCGTTCTAAGCTTGTCATAATTTCATTCAATGGAGCTGTCTGGATGGCCTCTTCCAGGGTCTCAAACCAGAATGCCGCCGCAGCAGTGACAGGCGCAAAGCATGTAAGGGGCTGTAAAATAAAACCTTGTTTAATAAACATTTTCTTAAGGTAACCCTCCAATTTTTTATCCATTGGATCTGAAAAAGCACAACTGTCCTCAACCGGGATAGTGGTACGCTTTGCTAAAGTAGAAACTGCTCCCTCCACCTTAGGGACCGTCTGCCATAAGTCCCGTGTAGTGGCGTCTATTAGAAACATTTTTCTAAATATAGGAGGTGGGGAAAAGGGCACACCGGGTCTATTCCACTCCTTGCTAATAATTTCTGTAAGCCTTTTAGGTATAGGAAAAACGTCAGTACACACAGGCACCGCATAGTATCTATCCAGCCTCCACAATTTCTCTGGAATTGCAACTGTGTTACAGTCATTCAGAGCAGCTAATACCTCCCCAAGCAATACACGGAGGTTCTCAAGCTTAAATTTAAAATTAGAAATCTCTGAATCAGGTTTCCCCGAGTCAGAGATGTCACCCACAGACTGAAGCTCTCCGTCCTCATGTTCTGCATACTGTGACGCAGTATCAGACATGGCTCTAACAGCATTTGCGCGCTCTGTATCTCTCCTAACCCCAGAGCTATCGCGCTTGCCTCTTAATTCAGGCAATCTAGAGAATACCTCGGACAGGGTATTATTCATGATTGCAGCCATGTCCTGCAAGGTAATCGCTATGGGCGTCCCTGATGTAATTGGCGCCATAATAGCGTGCGTCCCCTGAGCGGGAGGCGAAGGGTCTGACACGTGGGGAGAGTTAGTCGGCATAACTTCCCCCTCGACAGAACCCTCTGGTGATAATTCTTTTATAGATAAAGACTGATCTTTACTGTTTAAGGTGAAATCAATACATTTAGTACACATTCTCCTTTGGGGCTCCACCATGGCTTTCAAACATAATGAACAAGTAGGTTCCTCTGTGTCAGACATGTTTAAACAGACTAGCAATGAGACTAGCAAGCTTGGAAAACACTTTAAAACAAGTTTACAAGCAATATAAAAAACTTTACTGCGCCTTTAAGAAACACAAATTTTCCGAAATTTTTAAATAACAGTGAAAAAATGCAGTTACACTAACAAAATTTTTACAGTGTATGTAATAAGTTAGCAGAGCATTTCACCCACTTGCAAATGGATGATTAACCCCTTAATACCAAAAACGGAATAACAAATGACAAAAACGTTTTTTAAACAGTCACAAATACTGCCACAGCTCTACTGTGGCTTTTACCTCCCTCAATACGACTTTTGAAGCCTTTTGAGCCCTTCAGAGAAGTCCTGGATCATGCAGGAAGAAGCTGGATGTCTGTGTCTGTAATTTTTGCTGTGCAAAAAACGCCAAAATAGGCCCCTCCCACTCATATTACAACAGTGGGAAGCCTCAGGGAACTGTTTCTAGGCAAAATTCAAGCCAACCATGTTGAAAAAACTAGGCCCCAATACGTTTTATCACCAAACATATGTAAAAAACGATTAAACATGCCAGCAAACGTTTTAAAATACACTTTTATAAGAGTATGTATCTCTATTAATAAGCCTGATACCAGTCGCTATCACTGCATTTAAGGCTTTACTTACATTACTTCGGTATCAGCAGCATTTTCTAGCAAATTCCATCCCTAGAAAAATATTTTAACTGCACATACCTTATTACAGGAAAACCTGCACGCTATTCCGCCTCTGAAGTTACCTCACTCCTCAGAATATGTGAGAACAGCAAAGGATCTTAGTTACTTCTGCTAAGATCATAGAAAACGCAGGCAGATTCTTCTTCTAAATACTGCCTGAGATAAACAGTACACTCCGGTACCATTTAAAAATAACAAACTTTTGATTGAAGAAATAAACTAAGTATAAAACACCACAGTCCTCTTACGACCTCCATCTTAGTTGAGAGTTGCAAGAGAATGACTGGATATGGCAGTGAGGGGAAGAGCTATATAGCAGCTCTGCTGTGGATGATCCTCTTGCAACTTCCTGTTGGGAAGGAGAATATCCCACAAGTAATGGATGATCCGTGGACTGGATACACTTAACAACAGAAATAAAAAAATAATGCAGAGCAGACCATACTCACACAAGCGGGCTGCAGAGACGGATTGCTATTACACAAGCGGATTGTCGTGACTGGAGATATTGCCTATGACTATCCTACTGGAGGGACCGGCGGTCTCCAGTACACCCCACGCACACTACGTGTAGTGCCCTGCAATCTGTGAGTTACCTCTTGTCCTATGTTATGGTCTATTTCACACTGAACGTTTTTACCCTATGAGATGCCTCCTTTTCTCTATTCCAGACTTTGATGACTCAGGACCTTTTACAGGAGCGCAGCCATGTCCACAATTTTAAAACTTCGTTTTGATCTACTGTACTTCATTTATCATTTTTTCTTTGTTACCATCACTATTTTGCATATTTTATTGAATGGTCATTTTGTTTGTTTCTCTCCTAACCCGTGCTTAAAGTGAAGGTAAACTTTGGTGAATGAAAGCCCGTTTTTTTAACAATACTATTAAAAACAGGGGCACTTTCATTCATCAAAGTTTACAAAGCAGCCGTTTTGATTAAAAGCTTACCTTTTTTTCTTTTCACAGCCAGAGCAGATTTGCCTTCCTGGAAATCCTCTCTTCACACGTAAGCAATGACTAATTTGGCTTCCTCCAATCAATGACTACCCTGGGGGGAAAGCTGTGATTGGAGGAAGCTGGATTAGTCATTGATGACGTGTGAAGAGAGGATTTCCAGGCGGGGGAAGCTGCTCTGGCTGTGAAAAAAAAAAAAAGGTACATTTTTAATCAAAACGGCTGATTTGTAAACTTTGATGAATGAAAGTGCCCCTGTTTTTAATAGTATTTTTAAAAAAACAGGCTTTCATTCATCAAAGTTTACCTTTACTTTAACTATTTGAGCGCCCCCCTTTACTATATTATATTTCTTATATACATATATAGTTTCCATACTCGAAAAGGTGCTTAGTTTCAATACCAATGCAAGCAGGTTTAATTTTAAAGGGACAGTCAACACTTGCAGTAACATTATGCGATATTGAAAAATAAAAAATGAAGATCCGCCTGCACTATACCCCTTCTGCCTTGCCTACTTGCTTCTTGTACTAATCACCGTCGCTAACTTCTCTAATACCAGGTAAATATGGCAGCCGAACTCCCCCCACCGTTGCGTAGCTGTTTTCTTCTTCAAATGATCAGAAAATCAGAATTCAATCCTGGTCAGAAATTGCACGCGCTTGTCAAATTGCACGCGACAATCAAGTAAAAATAAACTTTTAGGATTCAGATAGCGCGTGCAGTTTTCCAATTTACTGCCATTATCAAATTTTGCACAGTCTTTTTATATTCAAACATTCTGGGGAACAAGATCCTACTGAGCATGTGCACAAGCTCACAGGGCATATGCACACAAGTCTGTGATTGGCTGATGTCTGTCACATGATACAGGGGACCGGAAATTGGGAGAAAAAATAAATTTGTCAGAAAAAAAATAAATCTACTGCTTATTTGAAATCAAAAGTAGGTGTTAAATAATTGTCTTTATTATGCAATTCTACAGCATTGAGTATTCCTTTAACCTTTCTTCATTGAAGAAAAAAAATACATTTCACACATTACTTGCAGTTTTGTTTTTCGTTCCTATGCATGACCCTAGTACTTGTTTTTGGATTCATTTCAGTCTTACATTCTGATAAAAAGTGGTACATGCATAATAAGAAACATTTGATAGTGCTGCTGCCGTAGTATTAATATATTAATAGATTATTGTGGGTAGGGGAAGGTTTGACCTTGCACAGTAATATGCACAGATTGCTAGGAAAGGTGGATTACTTTAAGCTGAAATAAAGTGCATGTTTAGGGTACGTAAGTAGATGGGATTTAAAAGTACAGTATATTCAAAATTAAACTTTTATGATTCAGAAAATAATGTAATTTTAAACAACATTCCAATTTACTTCTATTATCTAATTTGATTAATTTTTTTGGTGTCCTTTGTTGAAAGCAAACCTAAGTAGACTAAGTATCAGCAATGCAACACTGGGGGCTAGATACTGAATTGTAGGTTTATATTTATACCTCATGTCGCTGGCTCACCTGTATTTAGCTAGCTCCCAGAATTGCATTGCTGCTCTTCCAACAGAGGATACCAAGAGAATGAAGCAAAGTTGCTAACAGAAGTAAATTTGAAAGTTGTTTAAAATGGTATGCTTTATCTGAGGGCTAGATAACTTTCACTCAAGCACAAACACTGCTGGAAGTAAACTTGTTACGCACACGGGTTAGCTTGCGTAAAACAAGTTGAAATTAAATGGTTTGTGTGTAGGCAAAAGCTGATGCACACTAACTTCAAGACTTTGGATATCGCGACCGCTTTAACTTCTTCTCCCCAAAGACTGTGCAAGGCCAGGTGTGCTCAACCCAATGTGAGCTATTCATATTTTGCATTCCAATGCTCTTCACATACAAGATTTTAAATATATATTTCTATATTTATTATTATTTTTTAGCAAAAATATCTATCTATCAATACATACATGCACATTATATATATATATATATATATATATATATATATATATATATATATATATATATATATATACATACAGGGAGTGCAGAATTATTAGGCAAATGAGTATTTTGACCACATCATCCTCTTTATGCATGTTGTCTTACTCCAAGCTGTATAGGCTTGAAAGCCTACTACCAATTAAGCATATTAGGTGATGTGCATCTCTGTAATGAGAAGGGGTGTGGTCTAATGACATCAACACCCTATATCAGGTGTGCATAATTATTAGGCAACTTCCTTTCCTTTGGCAAAATGGGTCAAAAGAAGGACTTGACAGGCTCAGAAAAGTCAAAAATAGTGAGATATCTTGCAGAGGGATGCAGAACTCTTAAAATTGCAAAGCTTCTGAAGCGTGATCATCGAACAATCAAGCGTTTCATTCAAAATAGTCAACAGGGTCGCAAGAAGCGTGTGGAAAAACCAAGGCGCAAAATAACTGCCCATGAACTGAGAAAAGTCAAGCGTGCAGCTGCCAAGATGCCACTTGCCACCAGTTTGGCCATATTTCAGAGCTGCAACATCACTGGAGTGCCCAAAAGCACAAGGTGTGCAATACTCAGAGACATGGCCAAGGTAAGAAAGGCTGAAAGACGACCACCACTGAACAAGACACACAAGCTGAAACGTCAAGACTGGGCCAAGAAATATCTCAAGACTGATTTTTCTAAGGTTTTATGGACTGATGAAATGAGAGTGAGTCTTGATGGGCCAGATGGATGGGCCCGTGGCTGGATTGGTAAGGGGCAGAGAGCTCCAGTCCGACTCAGACGCCAGCAAGGTGGAGGTGGAGTACTGGTTTGGGCTGGTATCATCAAAGATGAGCTTGTGGGGCCTTTTCGGGTTGAGGATGGAGTCAAGCTCAACTCCCAGTCCTACTGCCAGTTTCTGGAAGACACCTTCTTCAAGCAGTGGTACAGGAAGAAGTCTGCATCCTTCAAGAAAAACATGATTTTCATGCAGGACAATGCTCCATCACACGCGTCCAAGTACTCCACAGCGGGGCTGGCAAGAAAGGGTATAAAATAAGAAAATCTAATGACATGGCCTCCTTGTTCACCTGATCTGAACCCCATTGAGAACCTGTGGTCCATCATCAAATGTGAGATTTACAAGGAGGGAAAACAGTACACCTCTCTGAACAGTGTCTGGGAGGCTGTGGTTGCTGCTGCACGCAATGTTGATGGTGAACAGATCAAAACACTGACAGAATCCATGGATGGCAGGCTTTTGAGTGTCCTTGCAAAGAAAGGTGGCTATATTGGTCACTGATTTGTTTTTGTTTTGTTTTTGAATGTCAGAAATGTATATTTGTGAATGTTGAGATGTTATATTGGTTTCACTGGTAAAAATAAATAATTGAAATGGGTATATATTTGTTTTCTGTTAAGTTGCCTAATAATTATGCACAGTAATAGTCACCTGCACACACAGATATCCCCCTAAAATAGCTATAACTAAAAACAAACTAAAAACTACTTCCAAAACTATTCAGCTTTGATATTAATGAGTTTTTTGGGTTCATTGAGAACATGATTGTTGTTCAATAATAAAATTAATCCTCAAAAATACAACTTGCCTAATAATTCTGCACTCCCTGTATGTATGTATGTATGTATGTATGTATGTATGTATGTATGTATGTATGTATGTATATATATATATATATATATATATATATATATATATATATATATATATATATATATATATATATATATATATATATATATATATATATATATATATATATATATATATATATACATACATACACACATACATACATACATGCACACACATATATACATATACACAGTTAGACATATATGTATACAACATAGCCTTTTCCATTCATTTTATCATATACCTTTTAACCCTTATAAAAAAAAAAAAAAAATATTAGATAGTTTATATATGAGTGTAACACTTTATTTTCATGTATTTATGTTGTGTTTGGCACACATTTAATTTTAGCTCTAACCCTTTACACAAGATCTTCACTCGCGCTAACCTGCCGGGAGCAATCTAAATTTGCGTGTTTACGTTCAACTTGCAATACGCGCGTGGTCATGATATTGCAATGTTGTGCCCGTGCTAACGTTAGCGTGCCACTTGTAATCAAGCCCTCAACTGTGAATTTTCAATTTTGACTTTATTGTGGGTTTCATGTCCTTTCAAACTCTGAATTTAAAATTGAGAAGCAAAAAATGAGAAAGACACAGACTTGGTGGTATACAGGAAGAAGGAAATGGAAATCAAATGGAACAGATGGCATTGGCAACAGAGAGGCAAAGGGTTTCAAGAAGGGTAAGTGGTAGGGCAGAGAAAGGGTGATTAGGGTGAGAGTGAATAAAAACAGGATATACAAAATAACATTGCACTATTGATATTGTTTTTATTTATTTGTTGATTTATTGATTTTGATTTGATTTTTTGCTAGAAAATCATGAAACAGTATGTGCGTGCGTGCGTGCGTGCGTGCATGCATTAACAAGCAGTGTGCAAGAGTACCTAATAAAGTGCTGAGTGCACTTAGGAAAGAATACAGTCATATGTTAAAAAAAAGAAAAAAAATTTTTGTTTTATACGGTTACATTATTTTATTACTCAAGAATTAATTTCCAGCTCTGTGTTAAAAAACAAAACATTGTGGTCAAATTAAAGTATTAATAACAACATTTTTGTGTTAAAGGGATATTAAACACTTAACAAATGCTAGACAGAATAACGCATTCAAAGAAAAGATTAGCCTGTGAATAACATGTAGATATATTTATTACAGTTTCATTAGTTATTTAAATATTGACAAAATAAGTGTAAAGTTTGTGTCTATAAAACAATGGGAGTTGCCATGTTGTAACCTAGGTTACATTCTCTGCTGTGGCCAATTAGGGACAGTTATAAATAGGCCACTAGAGTGTGCAGCCAATGGCTGTGTGGAATATAACAGTGTTATTTTTACATTTTATAATACCATCTCAAAGTGTTTAATGTCCCTTTACCACCTTTCCCAGGTTTAGTTGGAAATCATATTAACACTCTGATTTGCTGCTTTTATGAAAAAGATCTATCTACTGTATCTATCATCTATCTATATCTATAATTTTTTTCATTAAGAAACTATAGACTTAGATATACACTGTCTATATTAGCACATCTCCCTACCTTTTTGACTGCATGTAAGCGCAACTTAATAAACACTGGGTACAATACAGACAATTTGCTACGCAATAAGGAGCATATATTGTGTTTTATTCCTGGGGAATTTGTGCTAGAACAACTAAATTAAGACTACACAAAATGACATATATAAAATAAATTTGATGTTTTAGTAACGGAAGTTACAAAAGAGTTTAAAAATAATACAGATGAAATAGTGAGCTATGTGCAGCTACTGAACCTATCTAGATATGCTTTTCAGCAAAGGTTATCAAGAAAATGAAGCAAATTAGATAATAGAAGTAAATTAGAAAGTTGTTTAAAACTCGCAATACGCAATAAGGAGCATATATTGTGTTTTATTCCTGGGGAATTTGTGCTAGAACAACTAAATTAAGACTACACAAAATGACATATATAAAATAAATTTGATGTTTTAGTAACGGAAGTTACAAAAGAGTTTAAAAATAATACAGATGAAATAGTGAGCTATCCCCATCCAAAAAAATAAATATGACAGCTGGAAAATGTATTTTAAAATTAATCTGCATAAGAAAACAAGGAACATGTATACTATTCTTCTGCATATACCACCCCCATATCTCAGATTATAGCTTACAGGAAACTTCCTCTCGTTAATGAATAGCAAACAATATTTGTATTTCCTCACCTCTCACTCCCACTTGCTGAAGAACCCAATTACTCAGTTTCATTATAGCGTGTTGTTTGCTGCAGGAATTTATCCATTGTACTTCCTGACTGTTCATTAGAATACACACCTAGTAACAATGTATTGACTAAAGTAACAATGCCATTAGACCTTCTGTATCAGAAGCCCTAAATCCCCACATAATGAAAACCAACATTTCAGAGAGTACAAACACTTTATAAACATTTAATACTTTGAAACTATAGTGTCTGCTTATATCATTATTAACAGTGGAAGTTCAACATGGCACCTCATGGCAAAGAACTCTCTGAGGATCTGAAAAAAAGAATTGTTGCTCTACATAAAGATGGCCAAGGCTATAAGAAGATTGCCAAGACCCTGAAACTGAGCTGCAGCACGGTGGGCAAGACCATACAGCGGTTTCACAGGACAGGTTCCACTCAGAACATGCCTCGCCATGGTCGACCAAAGAAGTTGAGTGCACGTGCTCAGCGTCATATCCAGAGGTTGTCTTTGGAAAATAGACGTATGAGTGCTGCCAGCATTGCTGCAGAAGTTGGAGCTGTGAGGGGTCAGCCTGTCAGTGCTCAGACCGTACGCCGCACACTGCATCAAATTGGTCTGCATGGCTGTCGTTCCAGAAGGAACCTCTTCTAAAGATGATGCACAAAAAAGCCTGCTGTCAGGACTACTATCCTAATCTGCAATAACACCATCTTCCTACTGTTTCTTTAAGGATTTCCATGCATCCTTAACTCCACCCTATATATAGCTCACTTAGGCCCTTCCTACTTTGCTTAGTATTGAAGTGTTTATTGCCTTTAATATTCCTAGCCAACTCCTTGTGAACGCTGTTCATATCCAACTCTTGAACTTTTCCCTGCAGCAACAAAGATTGACCTGTGACCGCTGTTCACTCGCACTGGTTTCTGAACAAGTTGTCTCCTAAGTCACTGTCTCGCTATACTCTTACCTGTGCATTCACTGTAAACCTTCGCTAAGCCTGACAGGCTCCACTACAACCGGACTAACTCAGCTGATAAGCACAACGCCCAGCCGCCTCACATCACGGTGACGTCACACGCCAGCTGCTCTCTCATCTCCGGAATCCAGCGCGGCAACCGCTCACGGCTCAACCGTCTCAGGCCTGAAGTAAGTGCTTATCCTTACTAACTGTATACTTCACAAATATAAGCTTACATTACTCAGTATAACTGACTGCTGATTTGCCTCTAGTTACAGTTGTCTCACGTAACTTCTCTGTAGGGTAAACGTCTAATTTTTCTATGTAACAGATTTCAGTAACTTCAGCCTGTTTCCTCTGTTACGCTGCAGCAAGCCTCTAGTACTGGTCTTAGGTTCTTTAGGCCACTATAAGCACATTTTGTTCCCTGAAGTTCTATCTTTTCCTATCATGTAATAAATTTCTATTACCCTATATTATCTGCTCATAGGGATTACAAGGCATATTTCTCCCTGCTGCAATTATTTTCAGTGCTTATTCATTGCACAGGTGGCAGCAATAGGGTTAAGTAGCCTGAAGTCCTTAAACAATAATTTAAGCCTGGTGATACATGGTTACTGCTTCACTACGCCAGTGAATGTTTGTGGTACTCAGTATCTTTTTGCTACATCTACCAATTATACTACCATCTCAGCCGTTGAGGTCCAAATACTCACTAGCAAATGTCTGTAATTTTAGATAACAGACTAAGGCCTGTGACACCTGCAAACAGTTTGCTGAAGACAAGCAGACTAAGGACATGGATTACTGGAACCATGTCCTGTGGTAAAATGAGACCAAGATAAACTTATTTGGTTCAGATGGTGTCAAGCGTGTGTGGCGGAAACCAGGCGAGGAGTACAAAGACAAGTGTGTCTTGCCTACAGTCAAGCATGGTGGTGGGAGTGTCATGGTCTGTGCCTCCATGAGTGCTGCCGGCACTGGGGAGCTACAGTTGATTGAGGGAACTATGGATGCCAACATGTACTGTGACATACCGAAGCAGAGCATGATCCACTCCCTTCGGAGACTGGGCCACAGGGCAATATTCCAACATGATAACAACCCAAAACACATCTCTAAGACCACCACTGCCCTGCTAAAGAAGCTGAGGGTAAAGGTGATGGACTAGCCAAGCATGTCTCCAGACCTAAACCCTATTGAGCATTTGTGGGGCATCCTCAAATGGAAGGTGGGGGAGCGCTCAGTGATGTCATCATGGAGGAGTGGAAGAGGACTCCAGTGGCAACCTGTGAAGCTCTGGTGAACTCCATGCCCAAGAGGGTTAAGGCAGTGCTGGAAAATAATGGTGGTCACACAAACTATTAACACTTTGGGCCCAATTTGGACATTTCCACTTAGGGGTGTACTCACTTTTGTTGCCAACGGTTTAGACATTAATGGCTGTTTGTTGAGTTATTTTGAGGGGACAGCAAATTTACACTGTTATACAGGCTGTACACTCACTACTTTACATTGTAGCAAAGTGTAATTTCTTCAGTGTTGTCACATGAAAAATATAATTTATGCTTACCTGATAAATTCATTTCTCCTGTAGTATAGTCAGTCCACGGGTCATCCATTACTTATGGGATTATAACTCCTCCCTAACAGGAAGTGCAAGAGGATCACCCAAGCAGAGCTGCTATATAGCTCCTCCCCTCTACGTCATATCCAGTCATTCGACCGAAACCATACGAGAAAGGAGAAACTATAGGGTGCAGTGGTGACTGGAGTTTAATTAAAATTTAGACCTGCCGTAAAAACAGGGCGGGCCGTGGACTGACTACACTATAGGAGAAATGAATTTATCAGGTAAGCATAAATTATATTTTCTCCTGTTAAGTGTAGTCAGTCCACGGGTCATCCATTACTTATGGGATACCAATACCAAAGCTAAAAGTACACGGATGACGGGAGGGACAGGCAGGATCTTTACACGGAAGGAACCACTGCCTGTAGAACCTTTCTCCCAAAAACAGCCTCCGAAGAAGCAAAAGTGTCAAATTTGTAAAATTTTGAAAAAGTGTGAAGTGAAGACCAAGTTGCAGCCTTGCAAATCTGTTCAACAGAGGCCTCATTCTTAAAGGCCCAAGTGGAAGCCACAGCTCTAGTAGAATGAGCTGTAATCCTTTCAGGAGGCTGCTGTCCAGCAGTCTCATAGGCTAAACGTATTATGCTACGAAGCCAAAAAGAGAGAGAGAGGTAGCCGAAGCTTTTTGACCTCTCCTCTGTCCAGAGTAAACGACAAACAGGGAAGAAGTTTGACGAAAATCTTTAGTTGCCTGCAAATAAAATTTCAGGGCACGGACGACGTCCAGATTGTGCAAAAGTCGTTCCTTCTTTGAAGAAGGGTTAGGGCACAATGATGGAACAACAATCTCTTGATTGATATTTTTGTTAGTGACTACCTTAGGTAAGAACCCAGGTTTAGTACGCAGAGCTACCTTGTCTGAATGAAAAATCAGATAAGGAGAATCACAATGTAAGACCGATAACTCAGAGACTCTTCGAGCCGAGGAAATAGCCATTAAAAACAGAACTTTCCAAGATAACAGCTTGATATCGATGGAATGAAGGGGTTCAAACGGAACACCTTGCAGAACGTTAAGAACTAAGTTTAAGCTCGTCGGCGGAAAAACAGTCTTAAACACAGGCTTAATCCTAGCCAAAGCCTGACAAAAAGCCTGAACGTCTGGAACTTCTGCCAGACGTTTGTGTAAAAGGATAAACAGAGCTGAAATCTGTCCCTTTAACGAACTAGCAGATAAACCCTTTTCTAAACCCTCTTGTAGAAAAGACAATATCCTAGGAATCCTAACCTTACTCCATGAGTAACTCTTGGATTCGCACCAATATAAGTATTTACGCCATATTTTATGGTAAATTTTCCTGGTAACAGGTTTCCTAGCCAGTATTAAGGTATCAATCACTGACTCCGAGAATCCACGCTTTGATAGAATCAAGCGTTCAATCTCCATGCAGTCAGCCTCAGAGAAATTAGATTTGGATGTTTGAAAGGACCCTGAATCAGAAGGTCCTGTCTCAGAGGCAGAGACCATGGTGGACAGGACGACATGTCCACTAGATCTGGATACCAGGTCCTGTGTGGCCCCGCAGGCGCTATTAGACTCACTGATGCTCTCTCCTGTTTGATCCTGGCAATCAATCGAGGAAGCATCGGGAAAGGTGGAAACACATAAGCCATGTTGAAGACCCAAGGTGCTGTCAGAGCATCTATCAGCACCGCTCCTGGGTCCCTGGACCTGGATCCGTAACAAGGAAGCTTGGCGTTCTGGCGAGACGCCATGAGATCCAGATCTGGTTTGCCCCAATGATGAAGCAGTTGGGCAAACACCTCCGGATGAAGTTCCCACTCCCCCGGATGAAAGGTCTGGCGACTTAGAAAATCCGCCTCCCAGTTCTCCACGCCTGGGATGTGGATCGCTGACAGGTGGCAAGAGTGAGACTCTGCCCAGCGAATTATCTTTGAGACTTCCATCATCGCTAGGGAACTCCTTGTTCCTCCTTGATGGTTGATGTAAGCCACAGTCGTGATGTTGTCCGACTGAAACCTGATGAACCTCAGAGTTGCTAACTGAGGCCAAGCCAGAAGAGCATTGCAAATTGCTCTTAATTCCAGAATGTTTATTGGAAGGAGTCTCTCCTCCTGAGTCCATGATCCCTGAGCCTTCAGGGAATTCCAGACTGCGCCCTAACCTAGAAGGCTGGCGTCTGTTGTTACAATCATCCAATCTGGCCTGCGGAAGGGCATCCCCTTGGACAGATGTGGCCGAGAAAGCCACCATAGAAGAGAATCTCTGGTCTCTTGATCCAGATTTAGCAGAGGGGACAAATCTGAGTAATCCCCATTCCACTGACTTAGCATGCACAATTGCAGCGGTCTGAGATGCAGGCTCGCAAATGGTACTATGTCCATTGCCGCTACCATTAAGCCGATTACCTCCATGCACTGAGCCACTGACGGGTGTTGAATGGAATGAAGGACACGGCAAGCATTTAGAAGTTTTGATAACCTGTCCTCCGTCAGGTAAATTTTCATTTCTACAGAATCTATAAGAGTCCCTAGAAAGGGAACTCTTGTGAGTGGCAATAGAGAACTCTTTTCTACGTTCACTTTCCACCCATGCGACCTTAGAAATGCCAGAACTAACTCTGTATGAGACTTGGCAGTTTGGAAACTTGACGCTTGTATCAGAATGTCGTCTAGGTACGGAGCTACCGCTATGCCTCGCGGTCTTAGTACCGCCAGAAAAGAGCCCAGAACCTTTGTAAAGATTCTTGGAGCCGTAGCTAACCCGAAGGGAAGAGCTACAAACTGGTAATGCCTGTTTAGGAAGGCAAATCTTAGATACCGGTAATGATCCTTGTGAATCGGTATGTGAAGGTAGGCATCCTTTAAATCCACTGTGGTCATGTACTGACCCTCTTGGATCATGGGTAAGATGGTTCGAATAGTTTCCATTTTGAACGATGGAACTCTTAGGAATTTGTTTAGGATCTTTAAGTCCAAGATTGGTCTGAAGGTTCCCTCTTTTTTGGGAACCACAAACAGATTTGAATAGAATCCTTGCCCGTGTTCCGACCGCGGAACTGGGTGGATCACTCCCATTAGTAAGAGGTCTTGTACACAGCGTAGAAACGCCTCTTTCTTTATCTGGTTTGCTGATAACCTTGAAAGATGAAATCTCCCTTGTGGAGGAGAAGCTTTGAAGTCTAGAAGATATCCCTGAGATATGATTTCCAACGCCCAGGGATCCTGGACATCTCTTGCCCAAGCCTGGGCAAAGAGAGAAAGTCTGCCCCCCACTATATCCGTTTCCGGATCGGGGGCCCTCACTTCATGCTGTCTTAGGGGCAGCAGCAGTTTTTCTGGCCTGCTTGCCCTTGTTCCAGGACTGGTTAGGTTTCCAGCCCTGTCTGTAGCGAGCAACAGTTCCTTCCTGTCTTGGAGCGGAGGAAGTTGATGCTGCTCCTGCCTTGAAGTTACGAAAGGCACGAAAATTAGACTGTTTAGCCTTTGGTTTGGCCCTGTCTTGAGGCAGGGCATGGCCCTTACCTCCAGTAATGTCAGCGATAATTTCTTTCAAGCCGGGCCCGAATAATGTCTGCCCTTTGAAAGGAATATTAAGCAATTTAGATTTAGAAGTCACATCAGCTGACCAGGATTTAAGCCACAGCGCTCTGCGCGCTTGAATGGCGAATCCGGAGTTCTTAGCCGTAAGTTTGGTTAAGTGTACTACGGCATCAGAAATAAATGAATTAGCTAGCTTAAGGGCTTTAAGCTTGTTCATAATCTCATCCAATGGAGCTGTGCTAAGGGTCTCTTCCAGAGACTCAAACCAGAATGCCGCCGCCGCAGCAGTGATAGGCGCGATGCATGCAAGGGGTTGTAATATAAAACCTTGCTGAACAAACATTTTCTTTAGGTAACCCTCTAACTTTTTATCCATTGGATCTGAAAAAGCACAGCTATCCTCCACCGGGATAGTGGTGCACTTAGCCAGAGTAGAAACTGCTCCCTCCACCTTAGGGACCGTCTGCCATAGGTCCCATGTGGTGGCGTCTATTGGAAACATTTTTCTAAATATAGGAGGGGGTGAAAAGGGCACACCGGGTCTATCCCACTCCTTGTTAACAATTTCTGTAAGCCTTTTAGGTATAGGAAAAACGTCAGTACACGCCGGTACCGCAAAATATTTATCCAGCCTACATACCTTCTCTGGAATTGCAACCGTGTTACAATCATTCAGAGCCGCTAATACCTCCCCTAGTAATACACGGAGGTTCTCAAGTTTAAATTTAAAATTTGAAATCTCTGAATCCAGTTTACTTGGATCAGATCCGTCACCCACAGAATGAAGCTCTCCATCCTCATGTTCTGCAAATTGTGACGCAGTATCAGACATGGCTCTACTATTATCAGCGCACTCTGTTCTTACCCCAGAGTGATCGTGTTTACCTCTTAATTCTGGCAATTTAGATAGTACTTCAGTCATAACATTAGCCATGTCTTGCAAAGTGATTTGTATGGGCCGCCCTGATGTACTTGGCGCCACAATATCACGCACCTCCTGAGCGGGAGGCGAAGGTACTGACACGTGAGGAGAGTTAGTCGGCATAACTTCCCCCTCGTTGTCTGGTGATATTTTTTTAACATATAAAGTTTGACTTTTATTCAAAGTAACATCTATACATTGAGTGCACAAATTTCTATTGGGCTCCACATTGGCCTTTAAACATAGTGAACAAACAGATTCATCTGTGTCAGACATGTTTAAACAGACTAGCAATAACACTAGCAAGCTTGGAAAAAACTTTTAAATAAATTTGCAAGCTATATAAAAAACGCTACTGCGCCTTTAAGAAACATAAAAATGTGACACAGTTGAATTAACAATGAACCAAATATGTTAAAACAACCAAATTTTAACAGGAAATGTATAAAGTTAGCAGAGGATTGCACCCACCAGCAAAAGGATGATTAACCCCTTAATACCCAAAACGGATAACAGTTAAAATAATAAACGTTTTAATCACAGTCAAACACACTGTCACAGGTCTGCGGTGACTGATTACCTCCCTCAAAACTAGTTTTGGAGACCCCTGGGCTCTGTAGAGACGTCCTGAATCATGGAGGAAGAAATAGGAAGACTGTGACAAAATTTTTACTGCGCAATAAAGCGCTAAAATAGGCCCCTCCCACTCATATTACAACAGTGGGGAAGCTCAGTAAACTGTTTTTATGCAGAAAAAAACGACAGCCATGTGGTAAAAATCATGCCCATAAAGTTTTATCACCAAGTACCTCAGAAAAAACGATTAACATGCCAGTAAACGTTTTAAAATTGAAAATTATGAAGTGTTATTAATAAGCCTGCTGCTAGTCGCTTTCACTGCAGTGCAGGCTCAAATATTACTTTAATATTGACAGTATTTTCTTAGTGAAATTCCATTCCCCAGAAATACCTCAGAGTATACATACATACATATCAGCCTGATACCAGTCGCTATACTGCATTTAAGGCATCACTTGTATCACTTATCTACCTGTAAGAAGGCTATGAGCCAGTGTTTGGGGAAACTACAAGTTATTATGCTTATTTAATACCGGAAATGGCAGTTCTACTGCAGAAACTTGCCCATTCAGTAGTCATACCGCTAGACTGAGCTTCTGGCTTTGATGTTAATACAGAATGACAAAAGAAATGTCACTTTTTCCCTCTTGATACATTGTAACAGATGAAGGAAAAAGGAAACAAGTAAATTATGTTGAAATCCCATGTCTTAAAGGGGTTATGCACTCCCACTGAAAGAGGATACCGGAAGCATCTGAAGAAGTATAACAGCTGATGACTTACTAGAATCTATATGATCTGTGCCTGCGCATCCCCACCTTAGCACACTTTGATTGAAGATAATGATGTTTAATTGACACTCATTCTGCTTTAAAGGGACTCAATGAAGGAAGTTGGTCTTGCTATTCTCCCTTGCTAATAGATCTGCTGCTGTGAGGTGAAAGGCATATATCTGGGTCCAGGAGAATACAGAAGGATCCAGAAAACTGAACTGGCTTTGTGTTTCAACTCTAAAACTTCACATAAGTCATTACAGTCCTTCACAACAGCACAAATGTTTGAAGAATTCCCTCCAGGACATTTTAGGGCAACACTGCACTCTGTGAGTTCCAGGTTCACTGAGAAACCTGATCTTAAAAGACTTCCCCCAACCAAGTTTGCTGAAATCAGTTTATATATTCACAAAGTCTGGATTTTTTATTTGAAGGCCCCTGACAGAATTGCTGAGTCTAGCCACCACTGTAACAGACCTTTACGAAGTCAGGAAAAAATAATCTGAGATAGGTTTTAATTATTGTTTGATCTTTGAAGGGTGGCATATGTGGCACCTGGAACATTGGACAACATGAATAGTAGAAGACATCTCTGCAACATGTGGCATCACATTCTTGCTTTGGGTATACTTGATTACTCCATGGTGGATAGAAACTGAATAAGATGTGAATCGTTCATTATGAAGCCTGGATTTGTTCCTCCAAATTAGGCTAGTGGTGGATGGAGTTTGGCTATTAATAAACAAATGCAACAAACAGAATGTTAACTTATTTTTAAAATGTTTAGACTTGGCTGATATGCTATGTCTATTGCAAGACAACATAAATGTCTTGTAAATACAAGATGTCCACTTTCCCTTTAAGTATTATGTCAATAAACTGCTACAAAACGAGTCTCTTGAGGACATACTATTTGAAAGAAGGAATTAAAGAAGTTTACCTCCCAACAATGTCTTCTGAGATTTGTAGTGACTATTAAAGGGATACTAAACCCAAAATATTTATTTCACGATTCAGATAGAAAATACACTTTTAAACAACATTCCAATTTACTTCTATTATCTAATTTGCTTCAGTCTATAGATATATTGTGTTGAAGAAATAGCAATGAACATGGGTGAGCCAATCACAAGAGGCACCTATGTGCAGCTACTGAGCCTATCTAGATATGCTTTTCAGCAAAGGTTATCAAGAAAATGAAGCAAATTAGATAATAGAAGTAAATTAGAAAGTTGTTTAAAATTACATGCTCTTTCTAAATCATTAAAGAAAAAAAAATTTGAGTTTCAAGTCCCTTTAATAATGTTGATACTGTATCCCACAAAACTTACAAACTGAAACATACTGAATAATAGCTTGATCTTTAGGTGAATCAGACATGGATAGATTATGACAGAACATAGCCCTCCCTGCTGCAATAAATTCCCACCTTCTTCTCCATTGTATAGCTAAAGGACCCCATCATCAGTGGGCCTTCAGATATTGTGGTAATAACAGCACTGACTTTCAATAGAGAGACGTAAATAGTGATGATACCTATTTAGGCAAAGAAAGATTTAGAAAATTATTCTTAAAACAATTGTTTAAAGTCTTCAGATACTGGTAATTTATCTGTAATAGTAGGTTTAAAAGGGATAGTCTACTCAAAATATATAATCCCTTTATTACCCATTTCCCAGTTTTGCAGAACCAACACGGTTATATTAATATACTTTTTACCTCTGTGATTATCTTGTATCTAAGCCTCTGCAAACTGCCCCTTTATCTCGATTTACAGACTTGCATTTTAGCGAATCAGTGCAGACTCCTGAATAACTCAAAAGTGGATACTCTCCCAATGCTGTATAACCCAGATGTGTAAAGAGACACTGCCGCTCTGTACCTGTTTCCTTCCGTGAATGACCCGGCAGTCAAATATCCCCACAATACGTTGAAATAATCACAGGCAATTTTGGCAAAGAAATAAGCCTCCTCACCTCTTTCCGTCCGGTTCTGGGGATGTGGGCTAGTCCGGATGTCGATTTCCGGCTTGCTTCTCCGGTGCTCGGGCACCTCCGTCTGACGTTCCCCTACAATCCCTCCTCAGACGTCCTTCGAGGGAGGGGGCGTGGTTTGCGTGTGCGTCCCTCGCACACTAGCTTCCAATTGGTGGTTTCAGATGACTGACTGCTACGTGGTCCTATCCGTCCAGCAGTGCGATAGGTATGGGCTCCAGGGAAACGTAAGGAGCAGTCTCCTTGTCACTGTGCTCTCACATCGGTTTGGTCAAAAGTTCAATGAAAGTGGACAAAAGATTTGATGGAGCACCAATGATGTTGTAAAATGATAAATCTTTATTTGTAAATCCAATAAAAAAGTTGTAAAAACAACAACAGGATACAGGGTGGTATTCCCCTATTAGGAGTCAGCTCATTCAGCTGACATGTTTCGGCTTGTTGCCGTTATCAAAGCTGCTAATTTGCGTGGGACAAGCCCTGCCTTTAAAAACAGAGTGAATGACTCCTATAGGGCAATAACACAGTTACAAAATTAACATGTTCATTAATCATTAACCCTTATGTGGCTACATTTCAAATTGTGGTTCTGACTCAACTAGTGTGTAATTTAAAGTCTCTCCTAAATCACCCCTAGCATCAGAAAGTGAACACACAACTAAACTATATCTATTATCTCTAGCAATGCTGTCCACATCAGTTCCAGCTAAATGTTAACTCTTATGTTGGTATAATCCCTCACATTCTAATAGCTCAGGGGTGAATGTTCATAAATTAAAGGGGTATTAATTTCCTTCCCTTATCTAGTACATATCTGTAAGTGCTGCCTTGCATTCAATAAAACTAAACATTAAAATATCAGACTTATAATGCACCCTTTGTCAGGGTGATGTAACCCTTAATGTGGTAGGATCTCAACTGCAGACTGTCACTTTAAGGTGTGAGAGTTTATTGGATACCTTTACAGTTCTATTGTACCAGTTTTGGTAAGATACAGTTTGTCATAGAAATAGAATGGTTACCTTAGTAATAGGAGACGTGTCTGTGCTGCAGCTGCAGCGCTTCTGTTCAGCCTGTGTGCAGTTCACAGAAACAGCTGACAGGCAGTCAGCGTAAGCCCTTCGTGTGCCGGGACTATCGTGCAGTAAGTGGAAGGCAGAACGGAGGTGTGTCGCTGGAGACCTATCACAGAGAGCGCTTGCTGGCAGGCTGCCCGGTACTAGAGTTGAGACGGAGTTATTTGTGAGCGGGTATGACCCGCGAACAGTATTTGTAATCCCTCTGCAGTGGAGTCGATAAGCCGGTGAGTCTTTGTTAAGGAAGCAGGCCACAGTAGGAAAAACTTTAGTTAGCGGTTAATCCGCACAGATGATTGGATTCAAAGTATTGACAACTTGCTTATCAGAGTAAGCGTAACTTAGGTGGAAAACTTTATCCAAGTTGGTGAAATAAAGTCAGTGTTAAAGAATAACAAGTATGGAAGTAGCCAAGAGGTTCAGAATAGCGTCCTCTCACATGAGATTCAGGTAGTCTAAACAGATTAATCGGCAGGTGGAAGGGGGAGGAGCAAGAATAAATAAAATTGAGTTAAAGGTACAGGTACCATTCCTGACAGGTCCCCCCATCAAAGGTGCTGCACCGCAGCAGTTACAGCAGGTTTATCCGGATGGAGTCTATGGAAACGGCCAATCAAACGTGAGGCGTTGATGTTGGATGAGGGTTCCCAAGAATCCTCATCATGTGAGTAACCCTTCCAATGAACCAGGTATTGTAATACCCCTCGGGAGAGTCTGGAATCGAGTATGTCAGAAACTTCATAAACAGTCTCCTCCTGCGAGACAGGTGGGTTATCGGAAGAAACAGCCTGTTGCCGAGTGGGTACATAAGGTTTCAACAAAGAAACATGGAATGTGGGATGAACAGGGAGTTCAGTTGGTAGCATGAGGGTCACAGCGTTTTCATTAACGACTTTGATGACTTTGTAGGGACCAATGAAGAGATGGGAAAATTTCCGAGTAGGGGTTTTAAGCTTCAAGTGGCGAGTGGACAACCAAACTAGATCACCCACTTGATAGTTGGGTGGTGGGCGTCTCTTCTTATCAAAGTGAAATTTTTGCCGCTGCTGGGCTGCATGAACGTTCTCCTTGAGGAAGGTGAATACTTCAAGAAGTGAGTTAGTCGTGTCATCTACTACAGGTGAGGTAGTGTTGAGATGGGGATGAAGATGGAAGGTTGGATGATATCCATAGTTGGCGTAGAACGGAGTACTCTTAGTAGAGCTGTTTAGTGTGTTATTATAGGCGAATTCCGCCATAGGTAAGTTGGTCATCCACTCATCCTGTTGATGGGAACAATAGCATCTAATGTATTGTTCAATCCACTGATTGACGCGTTCCGTCTGTCCGTTGGTTTGGGGATGGAACGCGGTGCTGTAGCGATGGTTTATATCGAGAACCTTACACAATTGTTTCCAGAACTTTGAAGTGAATTGGGATCCTCTATCGGATATTATAACTGACGGCAAGCCATGTATTCGGACTATATGTGAAAGAAATAACTTGGAGGTTTCTGCAGCGGTTGGTAGTTTTTTGTAAGGGATAAAGTGTGCCATTTTGGTTAATACATCCACAACTACCATGATCGTAGTCGACTGGTTGGATACTGGTAAATCGACTATGAAGTCCATTCCTACTGTATGCCAGGGTCTGTCTGGAATAGGAAAAGGTTTTAACAAGCCATACGGTTTAGCCTTTTCCGTTTTCGATACAGCACATATATGACAACTCTTGATAAACTGGTCAACAGATTGTTGGATGTTAGGCCACCAATAGTTCCTCTTGACAAGTTCGGTCGTCTTAGTGATCCCTGGATGTCCTGCCAGAGGGGAATCATGATGGTCACGGAGTATGTCATCTCTTAAAGTAGGAGGTATGTAAATCCTTCCATGTACATGAGCTATACCCCTGGAGTCTATTTGTTGGTCCAAGGCTGGAAGAGAGGTATCTTTTTCTTGATGTGACTTTAAGGTTAAGGTGGAATTCTTTACAACCCCAATGAATTGATGGGGTGCCAGTATGGGTTGGACAGTTGATGGTTGGGTTGGACGAGGAAACTGTCTGGACAAAGAATCAGCCTTACCGTTTTTAGCTCCAGGTCGGTACGTGATGTGGAATTGGAATCTTGTGAAGAACAGACTCCAACGTACCTGACGTGCCGACAGGGCTTTACTTGATTGGAGGTATTCAAGATTACGGTGATCTGTATATATAAGAATCGGGAAAGAAGCTCCCTCGAGTAGGTGTCTCCAGTGTTCCAGGGATGCCTTTATAACAAGAAGCTCTTTCTCCCCAATGGGATAGTTACGTTCAGGGGGAGTCATGAGTCTTGAGTAAAAGGCGACAGGGTGTATGGGATCTGTGGGGGATTTTCTTTGGGAGAGTATGGCACCTAGGGCATAATCTGAGGCATCCACCTCCAAGATGAACTGTAGACCAGTGTCTGGAAATTGTAGAATGGGAGCGGATGTGAATGATTTCTTAAGGTTGTCAAAAGCCGTTTGAGCTTCTGGGTGCCATCGGAAAGGTGTGTGAGAGCCTGTGAGGGCACTGAGTGGTCTGGCTATATTGGAGAACCCTTTAATGAACTTCCTATAGAAGTTGGCGAATCCTAAAAACCTTTGTACATCTTTTTTGGAAGTGGGTATAGGCCAGTTTTGTACAGCTTCTATTTTCCCCTCCTCCATTTGTACTCCGGATGAGGATATCTTGTAGCCTAGAAAGGTGATTTCATGTGTATGAAAGGTACATTTTTCCAGCTTGGCATATAGTCGATGTGTTCTAAGGCGTTCTAGGACCCACCTTACATGCTTCTTGTGGTCTTGCAGGTTATCAGAGTAGATCAGGATGTCATCGAGGTAAATGACAAGGCACACGTCCAATAAATCCCTGAAAATATCATTAATGAAATATTGGAACGTGGCCGGGGCGTTGCAGAGCCCGAACGGCATCACCGTATACTCATAAAGCCCATAGCGGGTCCTAAATGCGGTGAGCCATTCATCGCCCTCCCTGATTCGTACAAGATTGTAGGCGCCCCTGAGGTCCAGTTTCGTGTAAACAGTTGCTTTACTTAATCGCTCGACAAGTTCAGGTATAAGTGGAAGTGGATATCTATTCTTCTTGGTCCTTCTGTTCAATTCTCTATAATCGATTATGGGCCTTAGGGACTTATCCTTATTCCTCACAAAGAACATACCTGCTCCAGCAGGAGAGGTAGAGGGTCTGATGAATCCCTTTTTTAGGTTCTCATCAAGGTATTCCTTAAGGTGTTCCAATTCAGGTTGAGATAGTGGGTATATGTGCCCATAGGGTATGGTAGATCCGGGTAGTAGATCGATAGGACAATCGTATATACGGTGGGGTGGTAGGTGTTCTGCTTGTTTCTTATTGAATACGTCCATATATTCTGCGTATTCATGGGGTATGGTACCTTGTGAGATGTGGAGGAGTTGTTGATGTGGGTAACAGGTGTTACGGCAGTATGTCGAATTTAAGTCAACTTGAAGTGTTTGCCAGGATATGGTGGGATGGTGTTTTTGTAACCATGAGAGACCCAATACCACAGAATATAGTGGTGAGGGAATGACGTCGAAAGTGATGTATTCGATATGACCATCACCCATAGTGACCTTAAGAGGGATGGTGTGATGGGTTACAGGACCAGAAGAAACATATGTACCATCAATAACACGAATAGAAACTGGGTTTGCTTTCAGAATCAGTGGTATTTTATTGTTATTTACAAGTGTTAAGTCAAGAAAATTGGAGTAAGCTCCTGAGTCGACAATTGCTTCAGCTTGTAGCACTTGCTGATCCCACTGTAAAGAGAGAGACATGGTACAGTAAGCTGCATTCAGGATCTTATTTGTCATGCAGTTATACACAATTTTTGGCTTACTTCTTTTCTGACGCTGTAGTAAAGGGCATTCTTTTACGAGATGAATTGGAGATGCACAGTACATACAGAGATTCTTCTGTTGTCTTCTGTGCCTTTCTTCGAGCGTGAGAGGTCCTTTGGTAAACCCAATCTCCATAGGTGTGGAGGTATCCTTGGGTTGGGGTGCTGGGTAGTACCTTTGGGTACCTTCTGTCTGCTGTCGTTCGGATCTTCTCTCGCGGAGTCTCCTATCTATCTGAATACTGAGTGTCATGAGATCCTCTAGGCCTCTTGGTAATTCGGTACGGGCTAGTTCATCTTTAAGGCTGTCTGAGAGTCCTAGGCGGTATTGGTTACGAAGAGCGATCTCACTCCACTCTGAATCCTTGGTATAGAGTTTAAACTCTGATAAATACTCCTCTACAGGACGTCTACCCTGTCTGAGTGATCGCATCTTTGCCTCAGCTGTCAGCTGTTTTTGGGTATCCTCATAAAGGGTGCTCATTGCAGAGAAAAAGTCAGTGAGTGAACCCAAGATAGGGTCTTCATTCTCTAGAAAGGTATCTGCCCATACCCTAGGTTCTCCAGAGAGGAAGGAAATAACAGTCATGACCTTGAGTCTTTCTGTACTGTATGTCCTAGGCTTCATCTGGAACAATAAATAGCAGGCGTTCTTGAACTGCCTGAATAACTTTCTGTCTCCTGCAAACCGTTCAGGTAGACAGACCTGGGGTTCTGGGATGTTATCCCTAACGGCAGCTCTGAGCCTATCGTTTTGTAATTGAAGCTCCCTCATTCCTTGAGAGAGTTGCTCAACCTGCTGAGATAAGTTGTATACGACCGTAGGCAAGTCTGCTGGATCCATAGTGGGCCGATTAATATGTCAGGGTGATGTAACCCTTAATGTGGTAGGATCTCAACTGCAGACTGTCACTTTAAGGTGTGAGAGTTTATTGGATACCTTTACAGTTCTATTGTACCAGTTTTGGTAAGATACAGTTTGTCATAGAAATAGAATGGTTACCTTAGTAATAGGAGACGTGTCTGTGCTGCAGCTGCAGCGCTTCTGTTCAGCCTGTGTGCAGTTCACAGAAACAGCTGACAGGCAGTCAGCGTAAGCCCTTCGTGTGCCGGGACTATCGTGCAGTAAGTGGAAGGCAGAACGGAGGTGTGTCGCTGGAGACCTATCACAGAGAGCGCTTGCTGGCAGGCTGCCCGGTACTAGAGTTGAGACGGAGTTATTTGTGAGCGGGTATGACCCGCGAACAGTATTTGTAATCCCTCTGCAGTGGAGTCGATAAGCCGGTGAGTCTTTGTTAAGGAAGCAGGCCACAGTAGGAAAAACTTTAGTTAGCGGTTAATCCGCACAGATGATTGGATTCAAAGTATTGACAACTTGCTTATCAGAGTAAGCGTAACTTAGGTGGAAAACTTTATCCAAGTTGGTGAAATAAAGTCAGTGTTAAAGAATAACAAGTATGGAAGTAGCCAAGAGGTTCAGAATAGCGTCCTCTCACATGAGATTCAGGTAGTCTAAACAGATTAATCGGCAGGTGGAAGGGGGAGGAGCAAGAATAAATAAAATTGAGTTAAAGGTACAGGTACCATTCCTGACACCCTTTTGCTTGCAATCTCAGGTTTATTAACTTTTGTCATTGCAGTTTCTTGTAATATGCTGATAATTATTAATGTCGGGCATACATCACTAGAAATGGGGGTTCCTGAACCCTTTTTCTTTGTAGAGACTGGTACAATATAGGATCCTAAAGGAATTGGAAAAATGCTTTTCTTGGGTATAGTCAATCTTAACCCTACAGGTATATTCATTGTGTTTATCAGTTTTAAACCTGCATAAAATACTTTCAATTGCTGTAAAACATACAAAGCCCTATGTGTTATATCAGATCATCTACTATTTCATTAGCCCTGAGCCCAGCATGTTAACTGATCCATAAGGTTGATTAAAATGCAAACAAAATCACAAGGACAAATCCCTATTATGGAGGAGAAAGTAGGTCTATAACACCAGCCTCTGGCCCTCACTCCCAGTAATTAATCAGATCATACATTGAGTTCAGACCTGAAGGGTGTCTTGTTTTGAGTGTGAAGATCCAAAAGATCTAACGTTTGGCTGTTTGTCCCTGTCGCCCCCTCTTGGTGGTCTCAATACTCTTTCAATTTCTGTCCAACGAAAAGTGTCCGCGTTCTTTCCATGAATGTCAGCAAAATGCTGAACCAAGGCTGTGCTTGCTGTTCCCACCCTGATGCTGGAAAGATTCTCCCTAATGCGGGTCCTGACCTCCCTAGTAGTGAGGCCTACGTATTGCTTATTACAGGCCACACATGAGGTGAGATATATAGTGTATGTCGACCTGCAGTTCAGACACATATTTTTCAGGAACACTTCCCCCGTGACCAATGAGCTAAACTGGCTCCCTATCTGAGGTAAATAGTGATGATACCTATTTAGGCAAAGAAAGAATTAGAAAATTATTCTTAAAACAATTGTTTAAGGCAGTGTTTTTCAACCAGTGTGCCGTGGCACACTAGTGTGCCGTGAGAGATCCTCAGGTGTGCCGCGGCAGACTGACAACAGTGTGACATATTTTTTAAACTTTGCTTGTTTTTTACTCCCAGTGCAGGGGTAGTTTGTAGGAGGCATGGCATAAGAGCACAATACATACAGTATGTGTTTGTGTGTATGTATGTGTGTATATATACATATATTAGGCTACAATGTGTGATTTTTTTAAAAATTTAGGATGGTGGTGTGCCACAGGATTTTTTAATGTAAAAAAGTGTGCCACGGCAAAAAAAAAGGTTAAAAATCACTGGTTTAAGGTCTTCAGATACTGGTAATTTATCTGTAATAGTAGGTTTAAAAGGGATAGTCTACTCCAAAATCTATAATACCTTTATTACCCATTTCCTAGTTTTGCAGAACCAACACGGTTATATTAATATACTTTTTGCCTCTGTGATTATCTTGTATCTAAGCCTCTGCAGACTGCCCCTTTATCTCAGTGCTATTTACAGACTTGCATTTTAGCCAATCAGTGCTGACTCCTGAATAGCACCATGGAGTGAGCACAATGTTATCTATATGTCACACATGAAATAGCAGTGTCTTGCTGTGAAAAGCTATAAAATGCACTGAGATAAGAGGTGGTTATAAAATATATTAATATAACAATATTGGTTGTGCAAAGCTGGGGAATGGGTAGTAAAGACGTTATCTATCTTTTTTAAATTATTTTTATTTTTTATTTTTTTTAAGTTGGCTGTCGCTTTAAACCAATCTAGAGACGTAGTGAGCATAACATCCAAAATGTCTAAAGTTCCTTCATCCCCTGTGCAGATGAAAATCATATATTGTAATCCTGGGAAGTCCCCCTTCTACTCTGGATACAGGGCCTCCTCGCACTGCAGGCGGGAGAAGTCATGGGCAATGGAAATGAATATGGAAAAAACGAAAGTCATGATTTTCCAGAAAAAGACCAAAAACTCAAATTCCTATTGTTCTCTAAAGAGGTAGAGCACTCATTAAATTATACCTATCTTGGGCTTACACTGAGTGCATCAGGAAGCTTTAAACTGGCCACCAAAACGCTGCAAGAAAAAGCCCTTAGAGCCTTCAATGCAATAAAGAAGCTGCTAGCCAGTCTAAACCCTCCTACAGAACTCTTACTTAAGGTATTTGAAAGCACCATTGTACCAATCCTGCTGTATGGCTGTGAGGTCTGGGGTCCAACACTGACCCAGAGCTACCGAGAATGCAGACATTCCAACCTGCAAAAACTCATTTCAAGGAGGTGTCTTCTCCCGCTACTGTGCCGCCGCCACCCCCCCCCCTCCTAGTTTTATATTGGACACCTTGAAACCCTAAATAAGATAGAGCCTTATCATTAAATTAGCTTCCCACTAAAGTCACATACAAAAGTAGCTTTATTGCACAACCACATACAACAAACCTATTTTCCAGTGATCGTATGCTTGTTGAATGCTCAAATATTTTAAAATACAAAGTTTAATTATGTGCAGTAAATAAGGTAGTATTTGTATTTTATTTTATTACAATCAGTGGGGGCTTTTTGGTTACTGATGCATGCTTTGAGGGTTCTATAACATCCCAGCAACTAAAGGCATTCCTTAAAGAAACACTTTTCTGGATTTGGGCCACATTGGATCATGGTAATTGGAGTTTCAGGGAGATTGCATTCCATTTGCTGGCATCAGGGAGCCGCTATTACAATCAGGGAGACTCCCTGAACTTCAGGGAGACTTGGGATGTCTGAGAATGGGACAAAACTCTCACAGAAATTGCACATCTCCAATTCTGTAAATATACACTGTGGGTACACAGAAGCGCCTCTAACAATGGGTGCAGAGCTGAGCTGGGAAGATTCCCATTGTTGCTACCAATGCAAAAACGGGTGTACAAATTCTGGCGTTACCTCACAAATAGTGACACAAGTACACTTTACCACCAAGCACTCTGTGACCCAGCATCAAAAGCATTTAGAGAATATACATCAGACCTGCAAAACCACAGCCCATGAGAGAGTGTCACCAAACACCTTACAAACAGCTCTGAAGGAGAGGTACACTGGGAGGAACAGATAGGACAACAGAACAAGCTGGAGTGTTACAGGTCACTACAGAGAGAGTACCTCACAAGTGTCACCAACCCAAAGCACAGACAGATACTCACTAAATACAGAATCTCTGACCACCAGCTAGAAATAGAGGCTGGCAGATATCAGACAAAATGGAGACTCAGGGCAGCCAGGCAATGTGCACAGTGTGACATTGGGGACATAGAGACTGAAGCGCACGTCCTCTTGTACTGTACAAGATACAAACTCTTAAGGGATAAATACTTCCCAAAAATAATGAAAGAAATAACAGACTTCCCACAGATGTCGGAACAAGAAACGTTATGTGTACTCTTATGAGAAAAAAACAAAAGCTACAATGATAGTAGCAAAATATGTAGCAGACTGTCACATGACCAGAACCCCCAATCAGATTATATGAACTATCATATTTACCCACTATACCCCTACTTTATAAATTGTTATTAATCTGTTTTATTGTAACATATTACTTTGGCAACACATGTAATAATGTCATGCTAATAAAGTATTCTTGACTTGACTTGAATGTCTGCTGTTGTCTTTCCCATTGCTACTTCATCCTCTAAGGCCCTAATGATGTTGCAGACCCTTAGAGGATGAGGCAGTGTTGGGGAAGGAGTCTGCTGTCTTCTTTCCAGGCTGCAGTACTGGGGTTCTCCTTTCTAATATAGATACTTGGGACCCCCTGCAATGCCACCAGGAAGAAGACTGCAGTGCTTCCTCATCCTCTAAGGAGCTTTGACATCACAACCGACACAAATGGTGACTTTACAAGGAGGTGGGGACTCCCTGCTGAACAGGGAGTTAGAGAGTGTGAGCCAGGGGCTGGGGAAGATGTCTGCAAGCCTGCATATCAGCCCCCAGGCCACTTACAGGGACAAGTAATCCCTCATTTGAAAAGTGCCTGCCCTTTCAAATGCAGGGTGGCTGCATACCCCTGTAATATACAAGTGATTGCAATAAAAAAAGGCTATATTACCTGAATCAGCATTTAACTTACTGTTTTAACCTGGGGGTGCTTTAACTGAACCCTATATTTCCCTCCCTGTTTAGGATAGAGGTTACCCCTCGTTTAAAAGGGTATATGAGATGTCACTTCCCCTCTAGGGTCCAAGTTAAAACTATGATAATTTGCCCCACTATCTTCCCCTCTGATTTAATTAAAGGGGCAGGAAAACCTCATTCCAAAAGGGAGAATTACCCGCTTTAAAATCAGGAGTCATAACCCACTCTTTTTTTCAGGTGATCACCATAGTAATGGTGGTCACCTGCCCCAAGTATACACTGTGTTAACAGTGATCACCTGACAGAACCATAAGCATTTGGAACAACATTAGGGGTCGGTATCCCCTATGTTGCCACCTAAAATAAACACAGTTAAACCCATTTTTAAAAGCAGCAAATAAGTTTCAAATAAGTGGTCTTGTGCCATGCAGCGGATTGTTACAGCAATTACAAATAAGTCTCAGCATTGGTTCTATTTGGGGGGTTACATTTCTTTTTAAGATGCCTTTACCACCCCCACACAATAATAATATATTGTAAGACCCCATATTTGAAAGAGTGAGGTTTCACAATTCAAATAAGGTATTTCAGCAGTGAAAGGGTTAACAGATAAAAAAAAACTGCAGTTTTTTTTTGTATTCTTATGATTGCAGAAGGGCTATTAAAGGGTTATGGGCAGTATATTTCACTATGGCAAAACATGTTAATTCTAGTGGAACTATTGTAGCACATAAGCCTGTAAAGCAGCAGAATGCCTTCTTCAGCCCCAGCATCTTCCGTCTTCCTTACACAGGTAACACTTGAACAGGGTGGAGTGTTAGTTCTGTCCAAATGATGATCTGAACTAACAGTAGGAGGGAGTTCAGGTAACAATGACACTTTTAAAGAGGTAGCTTGGCGAGCGGTCACTTCTGTCCAGCACCTGGTGGAGTACTCACAAGTGAATATAACCCACAATATCTGCCTTGTGTGCTAAATAATTACAGCTTCTACCATTAAAATAGAATGATATTCCCAGGCGTATATAAAATTCCTAGGGCATTATTGCGAGCATCTAAGCCTGGGTGAGGTGCTTAACCCAACGGAAGGAAGATGGTAAGTCTTCAGATTTTTTTAAAAATACAAATATGCAGTGTTACAGTGCTAGTTTGGCACACCTAACAAAAACGTGCATAAATGCATACTTGTAAATCCCCAAACACAAGTAACTAACCCAGAGCAGACTGGTGACACAGTCCACTTGTAAACAATAATATGAACGCAGCAAAGGAAAGTCTTCTAAAAAATAAATGGGGGAGGTGGGGTCTGGGGGAAAAGCTAAATAGTGTATCATAAGTATGATACATAAATGTTAAATACTTGGAAATGTAATCACTTGGATGTGAACATCACATTTTTTTTGTCTATGTACAGCCGGACAGATAGCTCAGCATGCTAAGGCACTGTGGCTGATCTCTGTAGCAACCCAAGGGTTGCAGGTTCGATCCCCGGCGAGGTCCACTCAGCCTTTCATCGTTCCAAGGTCAATAAAATGAGCAGCGCCTTGAGACCCTTACGGGTGATTAGCTGCACTTTACAAGTACCCCATACATACATACAGGTTGGCCGTTATTAAAGGGACATCAGAGAATTATTCTCACAGCGCTAAAAGGACCTATAGCTCCTATCTAAAGTGGGCCCCCACTGCCCACGGGGAGAGTACTATTAGAAGATAAGTTAGAGTGGAGCGCCAACAAAGGCAAGGTCTGGTGTGTGTGTGAGGGATGTGTTCACACTATCTTAAATGAGGGCTATATCCCTGTAAAAACTCCAAAAGTTATAATGGTTATAAAACAATAAAGATAAAAGTTATAACACAATTTTAATACAAACACAAATTACATCACTAAACATGGATCCATGGTACATAAAAACATTATATATATATATATATATATATATATATATATATATATATATATATATATATATATATATATATATATATATAAACAATTCTAAAAAATACAACACTTAAAATATTGGGTTAAGTACCAGGGGGAATGTATCCCTCCAAGAACAAATAGCCCAAAACTTGGTTGCTGATTCAATTGATGTAGTTATAATGGTGTTTAGAACGAATATGGGTATGTAAATAGTAGAGGTGGTATGCCTCAACTACCCTCTATGACACTGGGTTCAGGGCTACCCAAAATGAGGATTCAAATAACTGGTAGGTTGGTCCCTATTAGTCTGATAGATGCAATATGCAGATTGTACAGAAGCAGAAAAAATATAAAAAATTCAAATAAAAATTCACAACGTGGTGTGTATCACATGTGAATAAAAGTGGTTATAAAAGAAAGTGATCACAGATTAAACTAGTGTGTACACAAACTAGTGTTGATCAAAAAATGATTCCAAAAAGTGAAAACAAAAAATTCTTGAAAAATAAAACTATAAACATGTGTAAAAAATATGGGTGACAAATCACACAGTGAGTGATGTGTGAGATGATGAGTGGGAAAAGAATTAGTGTAAAAGAGTTACAAAATTCAGAATACAGATAAATACAATAAGGAAACAGATATATATTCCTAAAAAGCGTCCCAAAAGTTATAAAATGAAACTCAAATTAGTTCCAAATTAATGTCCATAGAAATCAGATGGTAGTGACATTATGGTGATCCTGATAAAAAATGTGTCCAAAAATAAAATAAAATGAAAGTTAATGGTTCCAATAAATAGTTAAAATCCTCAAGATTATGCAATAGATAAACGGTTCCAATCCTTGATGTCAAGGCAAAGAAAAAGTGACAATGTGAGGTAAAAATGAGATAAGAGTAGAAGGCTGGGAAATCCTCAAAACCTAAAACCAGAAAAAAATAACATAGTATAGTAATGCTTAAATAATAATAATAATAAATCATGAAAAATAGCTCACCATATAGTTGCCAACGCGTTTCGGCCCACAGCTTGGGCCTTTCTCAAGACTAAAACTAATTTTTCTGTTTTTAGGTTTTGAGGATTTCCCAGCCTTCTACTCTTATCTCATTTTTACCTCACATTGTCACTTCTATTTTTCTTTGCCTTGACATCAAGGATTGGAACCGTTTATCTATTGCATAATCTTGAGGATTTGAACTATTTATTGGAACCATTAACTTTCATTTTATTTTATTTTTGGACACATTTTTTATCAGGATCACCATAATGTCACTACCATCTGATTTCTATGGACATTAATTTGGAACTAATTTGAGTTTCATTTTATAACTTTTGGGACGCTTTTTAGGAATATATATCTGTTTCCTTATTGTATTTATCTGTATTCTGAATTTTGTAACTCTTTTACACTAATTCTTTTCCCACTCATCATCTCACACATCACTCACTGTGTGATTTGTCACCCATATTTTTTACACATGTTTATAGTTTTATTTTTCAAGAATTTTTTGTTTTCACTTTTTGGAATCATTTTTTGATCAACACTAGTTTGTGTACACACTAGTTTAATCTGTGATCACTTTCTTTTATAACCACTTTTATTCACATGTGATACACACCACGTTGTGAATTTTTATTTGAATTTTTTATATTTTTTCTGCTTCTGTACAATCTGCATATTGCATCTATCAGACTAATAGGGACCAACCTACCAGTTATTTGAATCCTCATTTTGGGTAGCCCTGAACCCAATGTCATAGAGGGTAGTTGAGGCATACCACCTCTACTATTTACATACCCATATTCGTTCTAAACACCATTATAACTACATCAATTGAATCAGCAACCAAGTTTTGGGCTATTTGTTCTTGGAGGGATACATTCCCCCTGGTACTTAACCCTATATTTTAAGTGTTGTATTTTTTAGAATTGTTTTTATACTAATATATATATATATATATATATATATATATATATATATATATATATATATATATATATATATATATATATATATATATATATATGTTTTTATGTACCATGGATCCATGTTTAGTGATGTAATTTGTGTTTGTATTAAAATTGTGTTATAACTTTTATCTTTATTGTTTTATAACCATTATAACTTTTTGAGTTTTTACAGGGATATAGCCCTCATTTAAGATAGTGTGAACACATCCCTCACACACACACACCAGACCTTGCCTTTGTTGGCGCTCCACTCTAACTTATCTTCTAATAGTACGTTATTAAAGGGACATGAAACCCAAAAAATTTATTTCATGATTCAGATAGAGAATGCAATTTTAAACAACTTTTCAATTTACTTCTATTATTTAATTTGCTTCCTTTTCTTGTTATCCTTTGCTGAAAGGTTTACCTAGGCCAGCTCACTTGCAGCAGAGAACCTAGGCTCTAGCTGCTGATTGGTGGCTGCATATATATATATATATATATATATATCTCGATTGTGATTGGCTCAGCCATGTGTTCAGTTAGAAACCATTAGTGCATTGCTGCTCCTTCAACAAATTATACCAAGAGAATAAAGCAAATTAGATAATAGAAGTAAATTAGAAAGTTGTTTAAAATTGTATTCTCTATCATGAAAAAAAAATTGGGTTTCATGACCCTTTAAGAGTACTCAAGCTGACTCCCTACACAACAAAGATGTAATGGCATACATGCCACAAAATGCGTTGTTGGAACTGTTTTTAAATGTTACATGGTTTTATATATTATATATTCTTTGCACATATCTTTTCTATTGTATATAGATTTTACTAAACTTGTCTACTGCACAAGCACCTTGTGTGGGAGGGAGTCAGCTGGAGTACTATGAACCTTCAGCCTGTTTACAGACACCATTTTGTTTGCTGTAAATGTAATACACTATGTGCTCCCTGGTTATTTTTCTTAGAAGGCTTTTATGTAGTGCACTTGTGGTCTGAAGCTGAAGAGGAACAGAGCAGCCTTGGTTCATTTCCAATACACTTTTGTGAACTTTCTTTTTGGACTTATTCTACTTTATTTTGTATTTTTATTATTTTGGGTAGTTTTATCTGCTGTATGTTTTGAGCTCACTCCTTATATAGTATATTGTATTTATATGCAGCAAAAGAAACTAGCTAGCACTCACTGACACGCTAAAAAAGCAGCAGATACTAAAAACATAAAACTGAGGTGTTAGTTACACCTATTGGCCGAGAGATGACAAGCACACGCTCCACATTGCAGAAACGCTAGTACTCAGATTCTAACCTCAGCCTTCCATGATTCGCTTATACTGCAAAATCTAAATGTTCTCAGAACAAACAATGATATATAAGCCCTGATACAAACAATAAAATACAAAGGCTAAGCTATTGATTTATTGATTTTAGCATTGGCACAATTAGTTGTTGAGTTCCTTTTTTTTTCTCTCAATACAGCGAGTGCTTAAAAAATAGCAAGATATGGAATATACTCATCCCCCCATGCAAAAAAAAACCCCTCTACTTATAATTAGTATAAGGTGAAAATATTGCTTTAATGGCAAAGACAGTTTAAAGGACAGAAAACGTCTAAATAAATAAAACATCAGTCTCCCGTTATCTCTTAAAACAATAGCTTAATTAAGCAACTGAATTCATGACAAATTATAGCAACCTTAGAGGTTGCTAAGACAATAAACTCACACCTCTCCTGCAATACTAGCTGCAGTATTTATTTAGTTTTTTTCAGTCAAGATTATTTTATTTTTAGGGATTTAAAATCTATGTTTTTTTTGCAAGATTTTTACACATTTATCATTAGATAACAGGAACATTAACAGCTTCTAGTTAAAGATAAATGTATTTAAATTTATTGAAACAGACAGACAGTTTAGACATCAGGACATTTTGGATCTATCAATCTAGTAAACAAACAAACAATCCATAAATACAGTAGATTTGCATAATTAACAGATGCATGATAACAAGACAATACAATACCACTTAGTCTGAACTTCAAATGAGTAGTAGATTTTTTTCTAACAAATTTCAAAGTTATGTATATTTCCACTCCCCCTGTACCATGTGATAACAATCAGCCAATCACAAATGCATATACGTATAGTCTGTGAATTCTTGCACATGCTCAGTAGGAGCTGGTGACTCAAAAAGTGTAAATATAAAAGACTGTGCACATTTGTTTTAATGGAAGTAAATTAGAACGTTGTTTAAAATAACATGCTGTATCTGAATCATGAAAATTTAATTTGACCTGACTGTCCCTATTTTTAATGGAGGTTAATTGGAAAATTACATGTTCTATCTGAACCATGACAGTTTAATTTTGACTTTATTGTCCCTTTAATGGACCCTAACAAGCTGTCTTATCTTGTGTGTAATAAGCTAAAAGAATATGTTCAACATCAGACTGCATCATTAATTTTTATTATATTATGTTAATATATTGTCTCCCAATATATTAAAAAAACAGAATTTATGCTTACCTGATAAATTACTTTCTCCAACGGTGTGTCCGGTCCACGGCGTCATCCATTACTTGTGGGAAATATTCTCCCCCACAGGGAAAGGCAAGGAGAGCACACAGCAAGAGCTGTCCATATAGCTCCCCCTCTGGCTCCGCCCCCCAGTCATTCGACCGACGGTTAGGAGAAAAAGGAGAAACTATAGGGTGCCGTGGTGACTGTAGTGTATAAAGAAAATTTTTTTCAACCTGATTAGGAAACCAGGGCAGGCCGTGGACCGGACACACCGTTGGAGAAAGTAATTTATCAGGTAAGCATAAATTCTGTTTTCTCCAACATTGGTGTGTCCGGTCCACGGCGTCATCCATTACTTGTGGGAACCAATACCAAAGCTTTAGGACACGGATGAAGGGAGGGAGCAAATCAGGTTACCTAAATGGAAGGCACCACGGCTTGCAAAACCTTTCTCCCAAAAATAGCCTCCGAAGAAGCATAAGTATCAAATTTGTAGAATTTGGCAAAAGTGTGCAGAGAGGACCAAGTCGCTGCCTTACATATCTGATCAACAGAAGCTTCGTTCTTGTAGGCCCAAGTGGAAGCCACAGCCCTAGTAAAGTGAGCTGTGATTCGGTCAGGAGGTTGCCGTCCGGCAGTCTCATAAGCCAATCGGATAATGCTTTTCAGCCAGAAAGAGAGAGAGGTAGCAGTAGCTTTTTGACCTCTCCTCTTACCAGAGTAAACGACAAACAAAGATGAGGTTTGTCTAAAATCTTTTGTTGCTTCTAAGTAGAACTTTAAAGCACGAACAACATCTAAATTGTGTAATAAACGTTCCTTCTTTGAAACTGGATTCGGACACAGAGAAGGAACAACTATTTCCTGGTTAATATTCTTGTTGGAAACAACTTTTGGAAGAAAACCAGGCTTAGTACGCAAAACAACCTTATCTGAATGGAAAACCAGATAGGGTGGATTACATTGCAAAGCAGATAATTCAGAAACTCTTCTAGCAGAAGAAATAGCAACCAAAAACAGAACTTTCCAAGATAATAACTTAATATCTATGGAATGTAAAGGTTCAAACGGAACCCCTTGAAGAACTGAAAGAACTAAATTTAGACTCCAAGGAGGAGTCATGGGTCTGTAAACAGGCTTGATTCTAACCAAAGCCTGAACAAAAGCTTGTACATCTGGCACAGCTGCCAGTCGTTTGTGTAACAAGACAGATAAAGCAGAAATCTGTCCTTTTAGAGAACTAGCTGACAACCCTTTATCCAAACCTTCTTGGAGAAAGGAGAGAATCTTTGGAATTTTAATCTTACTCCAGGAGAATCCCTTGGATTCACACCAGCAGATATATTTTTTCCATATTTTATGGTAAATCTTTCTAGTCACAGGTTTTCTGGCTTGGACCAGAGTATCTATCACAGAATTCGAAAACCCACGCTTGGATAAAATCAAGCGTTCAATTTCCAAGCAGTCAGCTGCAGAGAAACTAGATTTGGATGTTCGAATGGACCTTGTACTAGAAGATCCTGTCTCAAAGGTAGCTTCCATGGTGGAGCCGATGACATATTCACCAGGTCTGCATACCAAGTCCTGCGTGGCCACGCAGGAGCTATCAGAATCACGAGGCCTTCTCCTGTTTGATCCTGGCTATGAGCCTGGGAAGGAGAGGAAACGGTGGAAACACATACGCTAGGTTGAACGACCAAGGCGCCACTAATGCATCCACTAGAGTCGCCTTGGGATCCCTGGATCTGGACCCATAGCAAGGAATCTTGAAGTTCTGACGGGACGCCATTAGATCCATGTCTGGAATGCCCCATAATTGGGTTAACTGAGCAAAGACCTCCGGGTGGAGTTCCCACTCCCCCGGATGGAAAGTCTGACGACTCAAAAAGTCAGCCTCCCAGTTGTCTACTCCTGGGATGTGAATAGCAGATAGATGGCAGGAGTGATTCTCTGCCCATTGGATAATCTTGGTTACTTCCTTCATCGCTAGGGAACTCTTTGTTCCCCCCTGATGATTGATGTACGCAACGGTCGTTATGTTGTCCGACTGAAATCTTATGAACCTGGCTTCCGCTAGCTGAGGCCAAGCCAGGAGCGCATAGAATATTGCTCTTAGTTCCAAAATGTTTATCGGGAGAAGCGACTCTTCCCGAGACCATAGGCCCTGAGCTTTCAGGGAGTCCCAGACCGCGCCCCACCCCAAGAGGCTGGCGTTGGTCGTGACGATGACCCACTCCGGTCTGCGGAAACTCATTCCCTGAGATAGGTGATCCTGGGTCAACCACCAGAGAAGTGAGTCCCTGGTTACCTGGTCTACTTGAATTTGGGGAGACAAGTCTGTATAGTCCCCATTCCACTAATTGAGCATGCACAGCTGTAATGGTCTTAGATGAATTTGAGCAAAAGGAACCACGTCCATTGCTGCGACCATTAGTCCTATTACTTCCATGCACTGAGCTATGGAGGGTTGAGGAATAGAATGAAGAATTCGACAAACGTTTAGAAGCTTTAGCTTTCTGACTTCTGTCAGGAAGATCTTCATTTCCACAGAATCTATTATTGTTCCCAGAAAAGGAACCCTTGTGGACGGTGACAGTGAACTCTTTTCTATGTTCACCTTCCACCCGTGAGATCTGAGAAAAGCCAACACAATGTCTGTGTGGGCCCTTGCTTTGGAAAGAGACGACGCTTGGATTAGGATGTCGTCTAGATAAGGTGCTACAGCGATGCCCCTCGGCCTTAGGACCGCTAGAAGGGACCCTAGCACCTTTGTGAAAATTCTGGGAGCGGTGGCTAAACCGAATGGAAGAGCCACGAACTGGTAATGTTTGTCCAGAAAGGCGAACCTCAGGAACTGATGATGAGTTTTGTGGATTGGAATATGCAGATACGCATCCTTTAGATCCACGGCAGTCAAATATTGACCCTGCTGGATTGTCGGCAAGATTGTCCGAATGGTTTCAATTTTGAAGGATGGAACACTGAGGAACTTGTTTAATATCTTTAAATCCAGAATTGGCCTGAAAGTTCCCTCTTTTTTGTGAACCACAAACAGGTTTGAGTAAAAACCTAGACCTTGTTCCCCGGAGGGGACTGGGTTTATCACTCCCATCTTTGATAGGTCTCTTACACAATGTAAGAATGCCTGTTTCTTTATCTGGTCTGAAGATAAGCGAGACAGGTGGAACCTTCCCCTTGGAGGAAGTCCCTTGAACTCTAGCAGGTATCCCTTGGAGACTATCTCTAGTGCCCAGGGATCCGGAACATCTCTTGCCCAAGCCTGAGCGAAGAGAGATAGTCTGCCCCCTACCAGATCCGGTCCCGGATCGGGGCTACCCCTTCATGCTGTCTTGGTAGCAGCAGCAGGTTTCTTGGTCTGTTTACCCTTGTTCCAGCCTTGCATGGGCTTCCAAGCGGGTTTGGGCTGGGCCGCGTTACCTTCTTGTCTAGCGGCAGTGGAGTTATTAGCCGGTCCGTTCCTGAAATTGCGAAAGGAACGAAAATTAGACTTGTTCTTAGCCTTAAAAGGCCTATCCTGTGGGAGGGCATGGCCCTTACCCCCAGTGATGTCTGAAATAATTTCCTTCAATTCCGGCCCAAAAAGGGTCTTACCCTTGAAAGGAATATTAAGTAACTTAGTCTTGGACGACACATCTGCCGACCAGGATTTCAGCCAAAGCGCCCTCCGCGCTACTATAGCAAAACCTGAGTTTTTCGCCGCCAATTTCGTTATTTGAAAGGCGGCATCCAATATAAAGGAATTAGCTAATTTTAATGCGTGAATTCTGTCCATGACTACTTCATAGGAAGTCTCTTTCTGGAGCGACCTTTCTAGTTCCTCGAACCAAAAGGACGCCGCTGAAGTGACAGTAATAACACACGTAGCTGGTTGAAGGATGAACCCTTGCTGAACAAAAATATTTTTAAGCAATCCTATCCATAGGATCTTTGAAAGCGCAGCTGTCCTCTATAGGAATAGTGGTGCGCTTTGCTAGTGTTGAAACAGCTCCCTCAACCTTCGGGACCGTCTACCATGCGTCCCTTCTAGGGTCTACTATGGGAAACATTTTCTTAAATATAGGAGGTGGGGCAAAGGGTACACCTGGCTTCTCCCACTCCTTTTCCACTATGTTCGCTACCCTTTTGGGTATTGGAAAAGCGTTGTCGTGCACTGGGACCTCTAAAAATTTGTCCAATTTGCACAACTTCTCTGGTACTACCATAGAATCACAGTCATCCAGAGTAGCTAATACCTCCTTTAGCAAAGCGCGGAGATGTTCTAGCTTAAACTTAAATGCTACTATATCAGGTTCTGCCTGTTGAGAAATTTTTCCTGAGTCTGAAATTTCACCCTCAGACAGCCCTTCCCTCACAGCCAATTCCGATTGATGTGAGGGTAAAATAGATAAAGCGTTTTCGAGCGTCTGATTGTTCATCCCTTTTATCTGTATTTAAAGCTGAACAATCACGCTTTCTCTGAAATGCTGGCAGTTTGGATACAAGATTTGCTATAGAATTATCCACTACTGCTGTTAATTGTTGCATAGAAATAAGCACTGGCGCGCTAGGTGTCGCCTGCGCGGGCAAAGCTGGTGTAGACACAGAAGGAGAGGATGTAGAACTATCCCCACTACCTTCATTAGATAAATCATCTTGGGCAACATTATGAAATGTAACAGAGCTGTCCTCATTTTGTTTGGACGCTATGGCACAATTATCACAAACACTCGAAGGGGGAACCACATTTGTCTCTACACACACAGAACATAGGTTATCTGATGGCACAGACATGTTAAACAGATTTAGGCAGGCAAACAATGCAATAAAAACGATTTTAAACAAAAACGTTACTGTCTCTTTAAATAATAAAATGACACACTTTATTTCTGAATGTTCAAAAAACTATGAAGGCAATATCCGATTTTTCTGAAATTTGGACCCCAGTGTCTTAATGCTTAGAAAGTATTGCACAGCAAATATGGAGACTCTAGCTCTTAAAACAAGCAAACCAGAGCTAATTGTTGGATTTAACCGTTTTTATACACCACAATCCCTGCTTACAGCATTGCTGCAGCTTTTACCTTTCTTAGGGGTCAATCATCCACAGAAATAAGCCTTCTGGAGTCACTTTCTGAGCCACAGGACCCTCTCACATGGAACTGCATGCACTGCCTTGAAATTAACTGAAGTGCCAAAATGAGGCCTCCTCCCGCAGTACACTAGAGTGAAGGGGCCTTCCTGACTAGATTTAGGTGTCTAAAGCAAGCCAGATCAATAAAAAACATCCCCAAGTGTATATGAGCTTATAAAACATTTCAATTGCCATCATATTGTAATAAAAAACAATCGATTTGGCCCCTGACAGTGTCTACCAGCATAAAAATCAAAAAGGGGAAGCCTGTTATCTTTTTTGCTGAGGTGAAAGAAAAATGGCTTACCGTTTTCCCTGAGGGGAAAAATGACTGTCATCTAGCATTAGCCTGTGTTGTTAGAAGGAGACTAGTCATACCTGAAGCAGATAAGTCTGCAAACTGTTACCCCCAACTGAAGTTCTCTGGTTTCAACAGTCCTGCGTGGTAACAGAAATGGATTTTAGTTACTTGTGCTAAAATCATAGCCCTCTTAAACAGAAATCTTCATCACTTTTCTGTTGTAGAGTAAATAGTACAAGCCAGCACTATTTTAAAATAACAAACTCTTGATAGAAGAATAAAAAACTACAACTAACACCACAAACTCCTCACCATCCCCGTGGAGATGCTACTTGTTCAGAGCGGCAAGGAGAATGACTGGGGGGCGGAGCCAGAGGGGGAGCTATATGGACAGCTCTTGCTGTGTGCTCTCCTTGCCTTTCCCTGTGGGGGAGAATATTTCCCACAAGTAATGGATGACGCCGTGGACCGGACACACCAATGTTGGAGAAATAAATATCATTTTATTCAGCCTTACAATGCAGCCTTAATTTTTTTATTAAAATAAAAACAAGACACTATATAGAGACATAAAAGTGAATTTTTGTCTTACACACAAACTCTAAATATCATACAAGACAAAAAATACATATATATTTTTTATTATTATTATTAATTAAAATAAACAGAGTCTGGCTTTTTGTTTCTTCTACTTCAAAAAAATATTTTTTTTTCCAAAGCCCCTATAACAAACAAACATTATGTGCCAGATTACAAGTAAAGCACTAATTAATGCTCAAGCTCGAGCCTTAAGTGCGCTAGAAGTAAGGCTTTTGCACTTATCCAGTGGCACTCGTATTACGAGTTGAAAGTAAACTGTTTTTGCTTGCACGCTAACCCAATGAGCGCAAAAAGCCAAACTTAGAATATCATGTGTGCGTTCACGTATTCTCCTATAGAAGTCAATGGAGCAAAAAAAAAGTGGGGGAAAAAAAAAAAACCCGATCGCATATTCTCAAGTGCGCTAACCCGATATGAGGATATGACTATTTTACAATGTTCTTCACACTACAGAATATGTTCTATTTATTCTTAAAGGGACACTGAATTTTTTTCACAATTCAGATAGAGCATGACATTTTAAGCAACTTTCTAATTTACTCCTATTATCAATGTTTCTTCATTCTCTTGCTATCTTTATTTTAAAAGCAGGAATGTAAATCTTAGCGGCCAGACCATTTTAGGTTCAGCACCAAGGATAGAGCTTGCTTATTGGAGGCTTACATCTACCCACCAATAAGCAAGCATAACCCAGGTTCTCAACCAAAAATGGGACTCCTATGCATCACATTCCTGCTTTTTAATTAAAGATAGCAAGAGAATGAATAAAAATTGATAAAAGAAGTAAATTAGAAAGTTGCTTAAAATGATATGCTCTATCTGAATCACAAAAGAAAAAATGTGGGTTCAGTGTCCCTTTAAATACATATTTCTACATATATCTGATGTTTCTTTGTACAATGTATATCTGTAACTATATCTACACATGATTATATATAGGTATAGATATGTGTATGTATGTATATATATATATATATATATATATATATATATATAATCTATAAACACTACATATTCCGCTATGTGCAGAACAATGGAATGTAAAATATTTACAGTAAATACATAGTTAAAAGCTTTATTAAAAATGAATATTGCATAAATATATATAATAATAATATATTTTACATGTTTTCATCTACTTAACTGTAAAGGGCTCCAATGCACTTATATATACAGTATATGTCTATATGTGTGTACATACACGCATATATATATATATATATATATATATATACACACACATACACGTGTATATATATATATATATATATATATATATATATATATATATATATATATATATATATATATATATATATATATATATATACACACACATACACATACTGTACGTATCCCTATGTTAGAGCCATTTAGCTGCCTTTTTTTCTAACACCTGAGACCTCATATCGTTGAGCCCTTTTGTGTGCAATATTTTTGTTAAATAATTTTTATTACATGATGTTATTATGAGTGTAACTATACTATGAAATGTGTTTTTGATGTGTTTTGTGCAACTTTTTAGATTTGCAAAACAGTTAACCAGAACTCTGGAGTTGTGGTAGTTATTCTAGCGTAAATCACAATTGTGCTCAAGCGATGGCGTTTACTTTCAACTCGTAATACCAGTGTTAAGCCCAACGAGCGCAAACACCCAAGATAAAACCTTTATTGATTGAGCGCAAACATTTGCGCTCCACTCGTAATCTTGCCCTATACCTAGAATACATTTAGCTAATTAAAAAGGGACACTCAAGTCAAAATTAAACGTTCATGTTTCAGATAGAGCAGCAATTTTAAATAACTTTCCAATTTACTTCCATTAACAAAATGTGCACAGTCTTTTTATATTTACACTTTTTGAGTGACCAGCTCCTACTGAGCATGTGCAAGAATTCACAGGATATACATATATGCATTTGTTATTGGCTCGTGGCTGTCACATGATACGGGGGAGTGGAAATAGACATATCTTGGAAATTTATCACAAAAAAAAAATCTAATACTCATTTTAAGTTCAGACCAAGTGCTATTGCATTGTCTTTTTAGCATGCATTTGTTGATTATGCAAATCTACTGTATTTACTGGTGCTTGGAGTCAGTGGTGTCATAAAGCATCAATGTGGTGTGTGTACTTTATTCTGTTATTTTGCTGATATGATGACACCCTTGAGAAAGGTCCAGTGCCTGGACCGAAACATTGGGACTATGGGACAAGAATAAAAGATACTGTGAGTTACAAGCTGTGTTGAGAGGTGAGTGAAGTGATTGTTTGGATGATTTGGATCCCTGCACTGGCAGACAGATTGATATTGGGAGTGCAGTGGTAAGACTGTTTATACACACACAGATTTATTATAAATATATGAACTTGCAACATCTGGAAATAGGAGAACAGAAGAAATTCTTTAACATTTAAGTGGCAGCAACTATAAGGCTCAGTCAATACCTGCTAGATGAATTCACATAATAAACTTGACACTTACAGAGTTTATATAAAGTCATTGTTGGCCATTTACACTAATTTGACATTATTTATAAACAAAACAGATTTTAAGTACATAGTGATTTATATGTATTACACTGAGCAGCCTAATAAATCTTCCCTCTTGGCTATTAGTTTCCCCTGAATGTCAGCCATAATTTATGTATTGAACAAATGTCACAATCTCATATTTTATAGAATGCAAGTATGTTTTTAGTTATTAAAGGGGCATTTAAAAACAAAAACTTTATGCTGTAAATTGTCAGATTATGTAATGACTGCCTTATGACAATGGGTTAAAGTTAAAACACATGGAAAACTCCAGCAAGAAAAATTCAAGAATTGCAACTCTTGAGCAAAAAATGCTACTGGTTGACAGCTATGGGCAACCACCCCTCCTGAATGGCTAACGGGGCCATTTCTGTTCACGTTAAACACATAGTTAGCTACTATCAGTAATGGAAAAACAAAGCTCCTATAAATTTAGAGCATGTAGATTTTGCATTAGAATTTCCCATTGTGTATTGATGTATGTTAAATTGCTTTTTATTTTATTTAATTTTTTTCTATCCACATAAAATATTTTATTCCCTCCTTGAGGTCACAATGTGTCTGTTTCCTTTGCTTCTGGCAATAGAGAAACTCTCCCAGTTCATCGATTCAGTGTTCAGAGTTGTCATCTCCTTTATAAACAGATCTTACATGCTAGCCTCGCCCACTTGCTGAAAGTATAACCCATATCCTGAAAACAAAGAGAAGAACTTAGTCAAATGATAAGGTTTCTATTGCAGCCAGAACAGGAAGGAGACCACAGCAGAGCCCAAGAGTAGGGAAATTATTCAAAATGTATGGGCAAATCAGTAGAATATGTTAACCAAGAGAAATTTGTGGAAATATGAAATAGCAATTTGGAATTACTTATATTTCAGGAATGCAAAAGTACCCATAAAGTGCTTGGTGCTATAAATGATTATGTGCACGGCAACTTTCTCAGGCAAAATAGTTCTACTCATAAGTTGAGCACAGCATGTTTGTTTTAGAATAAAGAATGGGACTAAAGTTTCATATATTTTTATACAATTGATAGCTACATAAGAATAAGTGATATATTGGCAAAATATATGTTTCTGTGTTTTGCATGTTGCAGGGGACAGTGGGAGTAAAAATGTTTAAAAAGAGGGAAGAAAAGAAATAATACAATTAGGGCAGAGTTACACAAAATATGGCCCCTGTGCTACATTGGCAGTTTTTTTTGTTTGTTATTTTATGAGGCCCATAGAAGTACTTTGAGTGGTATTTACAAATAACAGTAACTTACTTCCTCTCTATTTTAGCACAACATGTGGTGTGTGTGTGTGTGTGTATTTTAGCATAAAATGTGGTGTGTGTGTGTATTTTAGCATAAAATGTGGTGTGTGTGTGTGTGTGTGTGTATTTTAGCATAAAATGTGGTGTGTGTGTGTGTGTGTATTTTAGCATAAAATGTGGTTTGTGTGTGTGTGTGTGTGTATTTTAGCATAAAATGTGGTTTGTGTGTGTGTGTGTATTTTAGCATAAAATGTGGTGTGTGTGTGTATTTTAGCATAAAATGTGGTGTGTGTGTGTGTGTGTATTTTAGCATAAAATGTGGTGTGTGTGTGTGTGTATTTTAGCATAAAATGTGGTGTGTGTGTGTGTGTATTTTAGCATAAAATGTGGTGTGTGTGTGTGTGTATTTTAGCATAAAATGTGGTGTGTGTGTGTGTGTGTATTTTAGCATAAAATGTGGTGTGTGTGTGTGTGTATTTTAGCATAAAATGTGGTGTGTGTGTGTATTTTAGCATAAAATGTGGTGTGTGTGTGTGTATTTTAGCATAAAATGTGGTGTGTGTGTGTGTGTATTTTAGCATAAAATGTGGTGTGTGTGTGTGTGTATTTTAGCATAAAATGTGGTGTGTGTGTGTGTGTGTGTATTTTAGCATAAAATGTGGTGGGTGTGTATTTTAGCATAAAATGTGGTGGGTGTGTGTGTGTGTGTATTTTAGCATAAAATGTGGTGTGTGTGTGTATTTTAGCATAAAATGTGGTGTGTGTGTGTGTATTTTAGCATAAAATGTGGTGTGTGTGTGTGTATTTTAGCATAAAATGTGGTGTGTGTGTGTATTTTAGCATAAAATGTGGTGTGTGTGTGTGTATTTTAGCATAAAATGTGGTGTGTGTGTGTGTATTTTAGCATAAAATGTGGTGTGTGTGTGTGTGTATTTTAGCATAAAATGTGGTTTGTGTGTGTGTGTATTTTAGCATAAAATGTGGTTTGTGTGTGTGTGTGTATTTTAGCATAAAATGTGGTTTGTGTGTGTGTGTGTATTTTAGCATAAAATGTGGTTTGTGTGTGTGTGTGTATTTTAGCATAAAATGTGGTTTGTGTGTGTGTGTGTATTTTAGCATAAAATGTGGTGTGTGTGTATTTTAGCATAAAATGTGGTGTGTGTGTGTGTGTGTGTATTTTAGCATAAAATGTGGTGTGTGTGTGTGTATTTTAGCATAAAATGTGGTGTGTGTATTTTAGCATAAAATGTGGTGTGTGTATTTTAGCATAAAATGTGGTGTGTGTGTGTGTGTATTTTAGCATAAAATGTGGTGTGTGTGTGTATTTTAGCATAAAATTGTGTGTGTGTGTATTTTAGCATAAAATTGTGTGTGTGTGTATTTTAGCATAAAATTGTGTGTGTGTGTGTGTGTGTATTTTAGCATAAAATGTGGTTTGTGTGTGTATGTATATATATATATATATATATATATATATATATATATATATATACACACACACACACACACACACACACATATATAAAGAGTTTCTACTGAGGGGATTGTATTTTTAATATAGTAAATCTAAACTGTTAGTTTTTAATTTTATATAAGAGCAAATACCCTACTGTAAAACTTAGAAGTGATGCAATTACTGTAAGGTGAATCATTTGACATTTAAGTGATATTGCACTTCTGTTGTATACTAAGATATATACAATATATATATATATATATATATATATATATATATATATATATATATATATATATATATATGTCACAATCATGTTAGAGTGAATTGTGCTCAGTCTATTAAATATCACTGAACTTTGGCAACATTGACCTTAGACCTTTATGTTTACTATTTGTACATCATCTGGTAAACCTATTAAAGCCTATAATAGATTTAAATGTAGCCACCAATCAGCAAGCGCTACCCAGGTGCTGAGCCAAAAATGGGATGGCTCCTAAGCTTACATTCCTGCTTTTTCAAATAAAACTACCAAGAGAACTTAGAAAAAATATTAATAGGAGTAAATTAGAAAGTTGCTTAAAACTGCATGCTCTATCTGAATCACAAAAGAAAAAAAAAAAAGGGTTTTAGTTCCCTTTACATGGTAAAAATAGATTAAAGGGACATACAAGTACAAAAAGAAAATGTTCTAATGTTTTAAAGCATTTAATTATTGCTCGTTGTAACAATGTTTTACTCTTAAAAAAACGAAGTCAGCTTCAGAGCAGAATACATTGCTGACCCTACCTATGTATACTTAAAACATAACAAAACTAAAAAAAGATACCATGACAATAAAGAAAATACAATACGAGAAGTAAATGGAAAAGTCTCTTAAAATGGTATGTTCTTTCTTAACCATTATCGACCCTTTCAAACTGTCAGAGAAATACAGACTGAAGGAGCAGAATAATCAGCACTAGCTTCTTTGCCCTCTGTGACCTGTATAATGAATCTATGGCTGGCAGCAGGCAGAGTATACGAGAAGCGTTTTCATTAACAATAAACTGAACAAAATGACAACACAAGTACAATAATGTGTTGCTGCCAGGGGGGTTAAACAAAAAAACATAATAACCGTGGGGTGAACTTACTATTGGAAGCAGCAGGCACTGGGTAACATATGAGTTTCAGAAGAGCAGGAAGTGAAATATTTGACAAGTGTGCATCGCTCCTTGATTTCCCATCACAACAATCAGCTCTAAGACTTAGTTCCGGGAACATACGATGTCTTACAGGGTTAGCTGGTTACTGTCTCCTTTGCAATATATAGGAAGATATTTTACTATATTGCATTTAAACAAGGTGTCTTAAAAGGTTAGATTAATCTATTTTAAAGAATATGTTTTTTTTTTTTTAAATTTATATGCGTATAATTTTATTTTTGGGTAAACAAAGTTATGCCATAGTCTTTCAATCAAGCAATACAGCTGATGTGAGTTGTTCTTATCAAACAATGATGATACAAAGTGTAATATGCAGTTCACAATTAACTGCTTGTTTATATATATATCATTTTCCTGTTATACTTCACAAATAAAAAAAAACATTTTTAAATGTAAGACGTATTTTGTTTCACAACTGCTTATGTGGATAACCTATTAACCCCTTAGCTGCCAGAGATGGTAGACTCATGTAGTTCCTTACAGGCCATTTAGTAGCATTTGAGTTAATTGCATGAGAACTGGTTGCCAGGTGTCCTCCACAAAAATACCGAACACCCAAGAAAAAAAACTGTGGGGGGGAGATTAGTTTGCGGTGAAATTTCCTGAAAAAGATAAATATATATATATATATACACACATACAATATATACACAATATATATATATATATATATATATATATATATATATATATATATACACACATATACAGTATACATACACACACATATATATATATACAAATACATATATACACACATATATAGTGTATATATATATATATATATATATATATATATATTCAAACTAAGAAAGAATCTAGAAACTGCAATATTTCTAATTATTTATGCACATGTAGCTCCTCCTGTTGTCAGATTTACACAGTCATACACAATCTTAAAGCTTCACAATGAAGTCTGCTTATTTATAGTCTCTCACACTTAACTGCACACACATGCTGTCAGCCTAACAAAGCACACTCAAACATGCATATATATATATATATATATATATATATATATATATACACACACACACATTCACATACTCTGTCACAGACATTCAGTCAGACATACAGACTGCCTCACATATAGTGTCACACATACAGTTACACATATAGTGTCACACATACAGTTACACAAACACAGTACATAAATCATAGTTGTAAAAAGTGTAGTCATATAACAGTGGTTATGCAAAATAGGGGAATGGGTAATAGAGGATCAATTTTTTTAAAATATTAACTATTTTCAAGTAGACTGTCCCTTTCTCCCAAAGAAGTTCAGGAAAGGAACTGTAAAAACGTGTGCCTTTAAAAGCTGCTCTAGGGCAAAATGAACACACAGGTGCAGCATTTACTATAAATTGACTTAGAAGTGAATTTAAATGGCCTTATTCAGATGGAGTATTAAATAAGAAATCTACTTTTTTCTCTGTTTGTAGGTAGTAGTTGAGAGAGTGGCACACACGGTTAAATAACAGTCAGAGTCACTACACACAATTTCACAAAGAAAGTCTATTCTTCCCAATGGGTTGCCAGGTATGCGGTATTTCAGGCTACTGCCCGGTAATTTTATTTAAAAAAAACCGGACATAGCCTTTGGTAGTTTTCTTTACAATATTTTTTATGACCTGGCTGCTAGCTGCTTTAGTAACTTTACCCAACCCCTGTTTAGCTCATGTGTCACTGTCAATCAACTCAGGCTCTGCTCAGCTGATTGGATCATCATTTTTCTGATCCATCAGTGTGCGGAGCCGGAGTTGCAGTCTCTCTGCGCTGCCTGCAAGTGTAACCGCTCTCAGCTCAGTCTGTGTTATTGCCAGCAGAGTCTGACTGAGTACAGAGTACACTCTGAGGTTTTCTCTGACTGAGCCTGGGAGTGGTCTTGGGAGCCAGCAATAAATTAAATAGTGCGCACTGCGTGCTGCCCAGCACGGTCTAGCCAATCAGAGAGCTTATACCAAAGAGGCGTTTTGCAACGTCATGGTGGCTCCTGACCAATGGGAAACGCCAACGGGAAAACCGCTGTTGTTTGAATCCTACGCTGCTGGGCGAGAAGAAGGAGTCCCTGGCCTGTGTTTATACGCTGGGGACTGAGGAGGTTAGTGAGTTTGGCGGAAAGGCGCAGGTTCTTTTTCCGTTACTCAGTTATGTGAATTGCGAGCTGCGATGGCTGTACTTATATCATTATCCGGTGATGAGTGTCTCTGAGTAACGCAGCAACATTGGTGTCTGTTTCCTATTGATCTCATAGTTATTGTTACACCAGTCATGTTGTTCTTAAATAGTCAATAAACATTTAATCCGAAATGACCATATGTTTGATATTTTTATAGGTCTTAAAAAGTAGAACATGCAAATTATAAAAGCTTTTCTGTTACGTCTATTATCAAAGTGATGTTGCTCTCTTAGTATCTTTTGTTGAAAAGCACAAATAGGTAGGCTCATAAGCAGCAATAAACTACTGGGAGCTAGCTGGTTATTGGTGGCTACACATGTTCTCTTGTCATTGGCTCACCAGATATGTTTCTCTAGCTCCCAGTAGTGCATTGTTGCCCTGGAGCTTTTACCCACTTACTACAATAATAAAATGCTATAACACAGAGCAATTTATTTTTGCACTTTTATATCCCTTTAATAGTGTGTTGCAGCACTCTTTATTACTATGTACCAAATATCCTGGGGTGGTGTAATACAATTTGTTTATAATGGGCCAATGGTTTTGTGGCTCTGTGTTATTGTTATTAGTAGAGTGCAAACATATTGTGAAGTGCTATGGGAGTATAATAAATAAAATGGAGACATGGATATATAAACAAGAAAGGAAAAATATGAAGTCATTACTCACACTACCTTATAATCTATGGGCAGATGGTGGGGACACTTTCACTCATCAAACTTTACATTTCACTGGTTTTGTTAAAATACTTACCTTTTCTTCTTGAAAGCCACTTCAGTGCTTCTACAGCCCGTCGCAAGCCTCTTCATACGTCAGCAATGACGATTCCGGCATCCTCCAATCACGGGTCCCCCCCGGGGGAATCCTTTCCTAAAGCAACGACGTGTTTGAAGGAAGGCCGGGATCGTCATTTCTGGCAGGGGAAGCGCTGGACTGGCTTTCACGAAGAAAAGGTAAGTATTGTAACAAAACCAGTGAAATGTAAAGTTTGATGAATGAAAGTGCCCCTGTTTTTAATAGGATTCTTAAAAACCGGGTACTGGTTCATCAAAATTTACATTCACTTTAAAGAGACATGAAACCCCAAATTATTCTTTCACGATTCTGATAGAACATATAATGTTAAACAACTTTCTAATTTACTTCTATAATTTAATATGCTTCAGCCTCCTCTTGGTATCCTTTGCTAAAGAAGCAGCTATGCACTACTGGGAACTCGCTGAACATATCAGATGAGCCAATTACATGAGACATATATGTTCAGCCACCAATCAGCATCCTACTTCCTTATGTTTTTCAATAAAAGATAACAAAACACACTAGATAATAGAAGTAAATTGGAAAGTTGTTTAAAATAACATGTTGTGTCTGAGTCATGAAGAAAACAAAGTTTCATGTCCCTTTACTTCTCTTTGCATCCTATTTTGAAAAGCATACTGAGGTAGGCTCAGGAGCATAAACACACTAGTGAGAGCTAGCTACTAATTGGTGGCTGCACATAACTGTTTCTTGTCATTGGCTCACCAGAGGTACTCCGCTATCTCCCAGTAGTGCAATGCTACTCCTTCAACAAAGGATACTAAGTGAATGAAGCAAATTTGATAATTGAAGTCAATTTGTAAGTTGTTTAACATTACATAAGAATTCCAAAAGAGTTGTAGGAGGTGAATGCAGGCTGCACAACTTGGTTTAGTAAAAAGTAAAAATAAGTTTTATTCAATAATTTAAAATTGTTACAAGCACAGATACAAGTGTTACCCAAACACACAGGGGAAAAAAAACTGCCTTCCAGTTTGTCTGAATCATGAAAGAAAAAATGTGTTTAGTGCCCCTTTAAACTCACATGCTCTGTCTGAATCATAAAAGTTTTCCCTTTCAGTTTGTTTTTCTCTCATGTAAATTGTACCAGTTGTTGTTTTATTTTTGGTGTTATCTTTGTAACTCCTTCATGTCTGGTAGCAAGTGTTTAACATCCGAACAAAGTTCCGATGTAAACACTTGCTGAAGAAATCAAATCACGCATCCAGTCTGATTTTCCATTCCCTAAATGGAGGAGGCTACTGGACGCAAAATAAAGTAGGACGTTTCATGCTGTCCAAACGGCGTTAAAGGGATATGAAACCCAATTTTTTTTTTTCTTTCATGATTTAGATAGATAGTTTGGGAAATAGAGGTGCACGTCCTAGAAATATCTTCTCTTTACTTCAATTGATCAGGACTTCCAATTATAACTGAGAAAGAGATAACTTCACTTGTGTGTGTGTGTGTGTGTAGACAGACACCAAATAATGTGTGCAATATACTCACTCTGAGAAATTCAGAGTCTAGCTTCATCTGTTGTCACAGATTTTCAGTAAGAAATAAGGCTTCAGTCTATAATTTACTTGGTGTGAAAGTGGCTGGAAATAATAAAACTTTTACTGGTATATGTTGTACTCAGTGATGTAGATTATGTGCAATATACTCACCCCGAAGAAAACGGAATACAGCTCCTCACGAAGTGGTTATGGCGGTTGTTAATTCCAAAAAAGCAGCAACAAATATTTGTTAAAAAAACAAACATTTATTAAAAGAAGCCTAAATAGACACAATACAATTTAGCTCTACGCGTTTCAACGAGAAAACTCGTCTTTTTCAAGAGCAATGATAAAAGTTCAGAAAGTGTTGCTTTTGGAATTATTCAGGTGCTTTATATACAGGTAATTGCTGTTCCTCTTCCGTTTTTTTCTGAATTGGACTCACAAAGTATAATTTGCCAAACAAATATTTGTTTATGCCCATCCAACTTTGTTTTTACACATTAGAATACTAAAAATCTGAATCAAATGCAATGTGCAAGATGCGCTACTTTAAAATTGTCAAATACTGTTATAATTGGATGAATCTAAACCTGCTTATCAATCCTTGACCTCCCAACCAATCAACAGATAGCAGTGAAAATGTTCCCTTTCAAGTCATCTTGGGGTATAGCTTCAAATTAGGTCCGTCGTAGTTCCGAAATCACGTGTTACGTCTTGGCCAATAATGGCATCGATAATGTATTCCTTCATTTTGACAGAGTTTCTTATGTCCAACATTAATATGTCCTACATTGAAAAATGTGATGTTTTGTGTAATCTAGGATATACAACATTAGTGCAAATCAGTGACAATATATTTCATGAACTATGACATTTTTTAACATGGTTTCGGAACTAAGACGGACCTAATTTGAAAGGGAACTTTTTCACTGCTATCTGTTGATTCGTTGGGAGGTCAAGGATACGTAAGCAGGTTTATATTCATCCAATTATAACAGTATTTGACAATTTTAAAGTAGCGCATCTTGCGCATTGCATTTGATTCAGATTTTTAGTATTCTAATGTGTAAAAACCGGAAGTGGAACAGCAATTACCTGTATATAAAGTGTCTGAATAATTCCAAAAGCAGCACTTTCTCAACTTTTATCATTGCTCTTGAGAAAGACAAGTTTTCTCGTTGAAACGCGTAGAGCTAATTTTATTGTGTCTATTTAGACTTATTTTAATAAATGTTTGTTTTTTAACAAATATTTGTTGCTGCTTTTTTGGAATTACCAAACAACCGCCATAACCACTTCGAGTATATTGCACATAATCTACATCATTGAGTACAACATATACCAGTGAAAGTTTCATTATTTACAGCCACATTCACACCAAGTAAATTATAGACTGAAGCCTTATTTCTTATTGAAAATCTGTGACAACAGATGAAGCTGGACTCTGAATTTCTTAGAGTGAGTATATTGCACACATTATTTGGTGTCTGTCTATACACACAAGTGAAGTTATCTCTTTCTCAGTTATAAGTCCTGATCAATTGAAGTACATTTCCCAATACATTCCTTGACAGTCCCCTGGGAGAGACTGAGAGAAGGCCTCGGTCCACTTAGAGGTGAGTGGTGCAAGAATGTAATTTTTTAGCAATAGCACTATATGGCAGCATTATTTCCTGGCATGTAGTGCTCCAGATGCCTATGTAGGTATCTCTTCAGCACAAAATATCATGGGAACAAAGAAAATTTGACAATAGAAGCACTGTTAGGAAGGCATAGAACGGCCTAAAAGCGATAAGCGGTTAATACTGCCACACAATCTTATATTTATTTATTCCTCAGGAAATAAGGATTCATTTAAAAACATCTTTTTTGAAAATGGCCACAGGCGTAGGAGATGTTTGCAGTCACGTACGAGTGGTTGTCAGAGTCCGTCCAGAAAATCAAAAAGAAGGAAGCTTTAGCAAAGCCGTTCAAGTGGTTGATAAGCATATTTTGGTGTTTGATCCTAAAGTGGAAGAAGTGAGCTTTTTTCATGGCAAAACCATTTCTAATCGCCATAAGACCAATAGGAAAAATAAGGACCTTAAATTTGTATTTGATCGTGTTTTTGATGATCACTCAACTCAGATGGAAGTTTTTGAAGAGACTACAAAGCATGTGCTTGATGGTGTACTAAATGGATACAACTGCACAGGTAACATTTTTTTTTAATCTTTGATACACGATGATGTCCCTAAGCAACTAACAAATACAGGAAACTATTGTAATTTATGTCTCAACAATTCTGATCTTCTGCACTGTTTATCTTTAAATAAAATGTTTGATTACCTGGCTGTTACACTTTAAGGGGAGATCAATATACTGTTAAATTAGTTTCTCAATAATTTATGCCAGCTACAGAGTATTAAATGTACAGGATAGTTCTCCTTCCGGTTCATATTTTTATTTTAATTAGCTTTTTTTGCTCATTTGTTCTCAAGAGCATGGCCTTGTAAATGGACTGAACCTCTAGGAATAGCATACTTCCTTATCTTATCTCATGCACAAAGTCATTTTTCTATTTTCTATTACTGTATACACATACTGAGGCACTGACATTTTAATTTGCCAGATCAAACCTAAATTTGCAGGTCCCAATACATTTAATGCTATGTGACTTGTATAACAAATCATTGGAAAGACATTAAAGGGACAGTATTCACCACTTTTCACTTAACTGTATGTAATAGACACTACTATAAAGAATAATATGCACAGATACTGATCTAAAAATCCAGTATAAAACCATTTAAAAACTTAATTAGAAGCTCCCAATTTAGCTCTGTTGAAAAGGTTAAATGGAACACACAATGCAAGTGGTTCCATAGTAAAAAAAAGACACTCCCCCTTCCTCTGAATATGAAAAGACTCTTTACACAAACAGGAGCAAGCTGGAGTTGGTATACATCAGTATTCTCCTAAAATTTTGGGGCTTGGTTAGAAGTGTGAAAATCAGCACAATGTTCTTTAAAAATAAGCAAAAATATACATAATAAAAAAAAAAGCTTTATAGATAGACTATATAATTGTATCATCTTTAAAACATTTATGTAAAGAAAAATCTAGTGTACAATGTACTCTGGCACATAGCTGATAAGAGTTCATTGTTTAATTCCTGCTGCTGCCTCTTGTTTACATTCATTTACTGTAGTATTCATATTTTTGATATATGTAAAGGATTTAGCCGGCAAAAGATTGCAAATGTCAAAATAAAAGTAAAGGGACACATTAAAGCAGGGTTTGACAAATCTGTTTAAAATTTTGGAGCCAGGCATGCTTTTAGGAGAGAGCAAGGAGTTTTTGTATAAAGATATACAGAGAATAACTCAGTTATAAGCCAGAGGTAACATTTTAAGAGCCAGTGACTTCCTGGTTTGTCAAGCCCTGTATTAAAGGGAAAACATTTACAGTATATTGACCCTTTAAAGGGACATTGAACCCAAATTATATCTTTCATGATTCAGATAGAAAGCTGCTTAAAATTGTATGCTCTAATTTACTCCTATTATCATTTTTTTCTTCATTCTCTTGCTATCTTTATTTGAAAAGCAAGAATGTAAGTTTATAAGCCGGCCCATTTTTGGTTCACAACCTGGGTTGTCCTTGCTGATTGGTGGATACATGCTGTACTGAATCAAAAATTGGCTGACTCCTTAGCTTAGATGCCTTCTTTTTCAAATAAAGATAGCAAGAGAACAAATAAAAAATTGATAATAGGAGTAAATTAGAAAGTTGCTTAAAATTGCATGCTCTATCTGAATCATGAAAGAAACATTTTTGTATCCCTTTAAATGCAGTTTTAGTGTTTGTGTATACAATTAATAGGATACACTTTTTGAAAGTCATTTACATCACTCAAAAATATAAAGAAATTTCTATGATTCCTGTGGTTATTATAAAGCCTGGTTGTAAGCGTTTAGTATTTGTTTAAAGCAGTGTTAAACTCCCCTTGCTTTTGTGAAAACATTGTGCTTTGTCCCACGCACATAACGCCAACCAAAAATCAAAATCTGTAACCTGCATTTTAAAATGCTAGAAACTGCCAATACTTCCTGCTTTCTCAGTAAGTACATTTTTAAAAGGTTTTATACTGGATTTTTAGATCCGATTCTGTACATATTCTTCTTTATAGTAGTGTCTGTTACATGCTGTCATATGAAAACTGGTATATACTGTCCCTTTAAATATTTCCTTTGTATCATCTAAAAGAGTGTATGCTAAAAGGCATTCCATAGAAATTAGTATGCTGGAATGTTAGATAGTAAACCCCGTTTTTCAGGTGCTTGTATCTTTTGCATTGCGTGTAAAAAAAAAAAAAAAAAAAATTGAACTGTGACATTTTTGTTGTCACCTTTAGTGGCTGGAAATACAGAACATTTACAATATAGTAAGTTGAGTATTTTTGTAAACATTTGGAAATGGTTAGCCGAATCTAAGGGGGAAAATACATTTGGCATGGAGATAACATTTAGTTTCTAGTTGGTTGTTTTTTTATGTTTGGTGAAATCGATGTGCAGTTGTTGCTGAGATGTAGTTTTAGCATGTTCCATAGAAGCAAAGAGCTGAAATACTGACATGTTGTTCAGAAGCGATTTGATATTGGTCTGTACGGTACTGTAACCTGAAGGGCAGTGCGTACCTATAACACTGTCCTATATCAAAGAGGAAGTCAGTCAACATATTTTATTAAAGGGCCATTAGAGTGTGAAAATTGCTTGCTCTAATTCCTTAGAGCATGTCAATTTATCACTATTATTTGTGTTTAACCCCCCACAAAATACCGCTCGGAGCTGCAGGAAACTACGTTCCCAAGTGAAAATGGCTGTTGTTCCCATCAGCAGTGATGCATTGTGCAATGAAGGTAGGCCTTAAAAGGACAGTCTACTCCAGAATTGTATCGTTTAAAAAGATAGATTATCCCTTTATTAACAATTCCCCAGTTTTGCATAATCAACACAGTTATATTAATACATGTTTTACCTCTGTGATTGCCTTGTATCTAAGCCTCTGCAGATTGCCCCTCTTATTTCTGTTTTTTTGACAGACTTGCATTTTAGCCAGTCAGTAGTACTGACTCCTAGGTAACTTCAGGGACGTGAGCACAATGCTATCTACATGGCCCCCACATAAACTAATACTCTCTAGTTGTGAAAAATGTCAAAATGCATTCAGATAAAAGGCGGCCTTCAAGGGCTAAGAAATTAGCATATGAATCTCCTAGATTTAGCTTTCAACTAAGAATACCAAGAGAACAAAGCACAATTGATGATAAAAGTAAATTGGAAAGTTGTTTAAAATAAAATGCCCTATTTCAATCATAAAAGTTTATTTTTGACTAGACTGCCAGCTAGAACACACAGTGTTTGTGTTAATAAGCCCAGATTACTTTTACTCCATGGGGGTTAAACCAGGGCTTGACAAATTCTTTCAAAATCTAAAAGAGAGCTAATGAATTAGGAAGCCATCAATAAGCTGTGTGGGATTGCATTCTTTGTAAACTGACTATACTCTTGCTACCTCCAGTCCAGGCTGAAGCATTGCTATATACTATATATTGAGAGTGCTCTGACAGCGCTGAAGCTCTATAGAGCTGTTTTCCTAATCGCCAAAAAACGCTTTGTGGCGTCATGGAATACTAGGAATGGTAGTTCCTACACGCACATGTAAACTACAATTTCCAGCATGCCAAGAACAGTTATTTGTTTTGTTTCTCCAACCAGCGGTATTACATAATGAAAATGATAACCAGTAAGTCCTTGGTTAAATACAAAGCTAACGTTCCAGTCGGGAGGCGCAAGCCCTGCTGCTCCTGAGCACAACACTACAGGTGATCATCGTGGTTGCATAATACTTGCTACTGATTGGCTCAAGAGCTGCAAGGCTTGCAGCACTGGAGCCCCAGGGCAGAACATGCTATGATCTGAGATGTCATTGCAGAAAATGCATCATCTCTGCAGGAAGAATGGGACAGGTGCAGGAACTAATAGTGCTTTTACTTTGCAGCACTGTTCTCTTTAAATAGAGCTGTGCTATGGCTGCACTGTGTTAGCTTTCTGTAACAGTCTGTTTGTAGAGAACATTTAAATATGGAGCAGCAATGCAAAGCAGCTGTGAATTTGTTGACTGGCTCTCTGATTTTTTTTTCAACCCTGACCTTTCTCGTTCTGCAAAGCTGGGACTTCTAAATGTAAGACATACTTGTGAATAATGCACCTTTTTGATACTTAATTTCTACCTTGTGATGTTAGACCAAGAGAGAGGGAAACAAATTTATTCAAGAGAGATTTTAAAAACTTAACAGAATTTCTTTTTTTTTGTTTGCAGCTAATTTGCAATGCAATTTTCAACTGCTGCAATATATTACAAAAGTGGTTTTACTCTCCAGTTAATCAACACATTGCAATTGAACTGGTGCTTTAGTGTAGCTGCCTAATTTAAAATGTAATTTATTTAAAATTGACCTGCAAAAATTTTAACTATAAAAATCTCATCGCAGAAAGTGAAGAAAAGTTCTGCCTCTGGACACTGTAGAAGGACTTAGATCCTTGTAACAGGGTTAAACACATTGATAAACACTCAGCTATCTACACTTACTAATGCTAACATTACATGCACTAACAAATTAGAGCAGGTCAGTTTTGCATTACAATGTCTCTTAATGAAGTGGTGTTGAAAGGAAGATAAACAACTTCTATGGGAGTGCATGTTTTAAATTACACGATTTGCCTGGAGCATCATCAAACGCCAACAGTGCTTGAGGTTTAAGAGCTGTGCTTCTCACAATACAGTATTCGGTAACAGATGGGTGGTAAAGTGAGAAACTTCTTTTGATAAATGTCAGTTGGCATTTTTTCTATTTCTCTTTTTTTTTTTTTTTTTTTTTTTTTTTGTGTCACAAATAACTGACTAACTTGATTTAGGATTTTTTTTTTTTTATATGATACATTGTCCCCTAGCAAGAGAGCTAAAGGGTCTTTTCCAGCTTTCATGTTGAAAGCGCTTGCAGGCTTGTTTCCAGGCACGTCGGGGGGCGCTTGCTTGGAGGCTTGTTTCCAGGCACGTCGGGGGGCGCTTGCTTGGAGGCTTGTTTCCAGGCACGTCGGGGGGCGCTTGCTTGGAGGCTTGTTTCCAGGCACGTCGGGGGGCGCTTGCTTGGAGGCTTGTTTCCAGGCACGTCGGGGGGCGCTTGCTTGGAGGCTTGTTTCCAGGCACGTCGGGGGGCGCTTGCTTGGAGGCTTGTTTCCAGGCACGTCGGGGGGCGCTTGCTTGGAGGCTTGTTTCCAGGCACGTCGGGGGGCGCTTGCTTGGAGGCTTGTTTCCAGGCACGTCGGGGGGCGCTTGCTTGGAGGCTTGTTTCCAGGCACGTCGGGGGGCGCTTGCTTGTAGGCTTGTTTCCAGGCACGTCGGGGGGGCGCTTGCTTAGAGGCTTGTTTCCAGGCACGTCGGGGGCACTTGCAGGTTCATAGACATGGTTACTGACATCAGGGCTCAACAAACCCAGGAGCCTGGGAGCCACTGGCTCCTAGAATTTTACCCCTGGCTCCTAACTTTTTGGGTTATTCTCCATATATCTATATACAAATCCAACTGTCTGGCTCCTAAAAAATATGCCTGGCTCCTAAATATTCTTACTGGCTCCTAATTTTTGAACATATTCGTCAAGCACTGACTGACATTCTCTACAGTACAGTACTAGGGATGGGCGAATGTGTTTATATTCAAATTCGATGGGCGAATGTGTTTATAGTCAAATGTTAGAACAAATGTTATTGTAGAAATTCTATTTACATAATAGAATGTTGATAAGAATGAATGTTCTTAAAAATTCTATTATCGAATGTTATTTACAGTTTTCGAATGTCACATTCGAATATTACATTTATAAAACAATTGTAGACTAGAAATACTATTTCGAATTTGAATGTCACATTCAAATATTATATTTAAAAAACACAGTATTAGACTAGAAATACTATTTCAAATTCGAATGTAGCATTCGAATATTACATGTCACATTCAAATTTGAATATTACATTTAAAATACACAGTATTAGACTAGAAATACTATTTCAAATTCGAATGTGACATTTAAATTTGAATGTAGCATTTAAATTTTACATTTATTAAACACAGTTGTAAACTAGAAATACTATTTTGAATTCCAATGTGACATTCAAATTCGGATGTGACATTTGAATTTAAATGGCGCATTCGAATTTGAATATTTACATTTAACCCCTTAATGACCACAGCACTTTTCCATTTTCTGTCCGTTTGGGACCAAGGCTATTTTTACATTTTTGTGGTGTTTGTGTTTAGCTGTAATTTTCCTCTTGCTCATTTACTGTACCCACACATATTATATACCGTTTTTCTCGCCATTAAATGGACTTTCCAAAGATACCATTATTTTCATCATATCTTATAATTTATTATAAATTTTTTTATAAAATATGAGAAAAAAAATAGAAAAAAAACACTTTTTCTAACTTTGACCCCCAAAATCTGTTACACATCTACAATCACCAAAAAACACCCATGCTAAATATTTTCTAAATTTTGTCCTGAGTTTAGAAATACCCAATGTTTACATGTTCTTTGCTTTTTTTTGCAAGTTATAGGGCCATAAATACAAGTAGCACTTTGCTATTTCCAAACCATTTTATTCAAGATTAGCGCTAGTTACATTGGGACACTGATATCTTTCAGGAATCCCTGAATATCCCTTGACATGTATATATATTTTTTTAGAAGACATCCCAAAGTATTGATCTAGGCCAATTTTGGTATATTTCATGCCACCATTTCACCGCCAAATGCGATCAAATACAAAAAATCGTTCACTTTTTCACAAACTTTCGGTTTCTCACTGAAATTATTTACAAACAGCTTGTGCAATTATTGCATAAATGGTTGTAAATTTTTCTCTGGGATCCCCTTTGTTCAGAAATAGCAGACATATATGGCTTTGGCATTGCTTTTTGGTAATTAGAAGGCCGTGTATTATGCCCAGTAGTGCAGGGGTTAATTAGGGAGCTTGTAGGGTTAATTTTAGCTTTAGTGTAGCAGACAACCCAAAGTATTGATCTAGGCCCATTTTGGTATATTGCATGCCACCATTTTACCGCTAAATGCGATCAAATTAAAAAAAAAACGTTGAATTTTTCACAATTTTAGGTTTCTCACTGAAATGATTTACAAATAGCTTGTGCAATTATGGCACAAATGGTTGTAAATGCTTCTCTGGGATCCCCTTTGTTCAGAAATAGCAGACATATATGACTTTGGCGTTGCTTTCTGGTAATTAGAAGGCCGCTAAATGCTGCTGCGCATCACACGTGTATTATGGCTAGCAGTGAAGGGGTTAATTAGGTAGTTTGTAGGGAGCTTGCAGGGTTAATTTTAGCTTTAGTGTAGAGATCAGCCTCCCACCCTGACACATCAGACCCCCTGATCCCTCCCAAACAGCTCCCTTCCCTCCCCCACCCCACAATTGTCTCCGCCATCTTAAGTACTGGCAGAAAGTCTGCCAGTACTAAAATAAAAGTTTTTTTTATTTTAATTTTTTATTTTTTTTTAAAGCATATTTACATATGCTGGGGGGTGTAGCATCCCCCCTTAGCCCCCAACCTCCCTGATCCCCCCCAAACAGCTCTCTAATCCTCCCCATCTGCCTTATTGGGGGCCATCTTGGGTACTGGCAGCTGTCTGCCAGTACCCATTTTGCAAAATAAAAAGTTTTTTTTTGTTTTTATTTTTAGTTTCTGTAGTGTAGCTTCCCCCCCCCCCCCCCCCACAGACCAACCCCCACCACCGGCCTGATCTTTTTATTTCCAACTTTATTTCCCCTTTTTTGTAAATTTTACTGCTACTTTTTCTGTAGTGCAGCGGTTCCCACCCGCTCCCTCCCCGTGCACGCGCCCGCCCCCACCCTCCCGTGTGCGCCCCCGGGCATCCCCGCCCCCCTCAGCATCATCCAGGGCCATCGATGGCCGCCACCCGCCTCCCACACCGGCTCCTATCCACCCACAAACCTAGCCGTTAATGTCCGGTGCAGAGAGGGCCACAGAGGCTCTCTCTGCATCGGATGGCTACAAATGGTTATTGCAGGATGCCTCGATATCGAGGCATCACTGCAATAACCGGAAAGCAGCTGGAAGCGAGCAGGATCGCTTCCAGCTGCTTTCCACACCGAGGACGTGCAGGGTACGTCCTCAGGCGTTAACTGCCTTTTTTTTGAGGACGTAACCTGCACGTCCTCGGTCGTTAAGGGGTTAAAAAACACAGTATTAGACTAGAAATACTATTTTGAATTTGAATGTGACATTCAAATGTAGCATTCAAATTTGAATATTACATTTATTAAATACAGTTGTAGACTAGAAATACTATTTCAAATTGGAATCTTACATTCAAAATCGTATCACATTCAAATTTGAATATTACATTTCAAAATTGATTGAATACATAGCTAAACATTCTATTATTCGAAAGAATATTTTCAATTTTTATTGAAAATTTCGAAAAAGAAAATAGAATGTTATATAATCATTCGAAATTCGATTTGAACCAATGAATGTTTCAAAATTCGTTTTAAATTTTGAATTTTTAGAAACATTCGCCCAACCCTATACAGTACCTGTACGTTTTTGCCAAGCAGTTCTTTATAGCTGCTGTACGTAGCCCCACTAAAAATGGCACCTCTTTCCGCAACAGTTCTGTACCTCTGATTGCAAACATTTTTTTTCTGCATGTATGTTATGAGGGTGCAGCATGAGCACAGTAGCAAAACGCTACATTTTAACTTATGACACAAAAATATATTTTTAATGTGTCATATTCAACATTTTTTTTTCCCTTATATTGTCTAATACATTAAGAATCCATTGCATATTTATTTATTTTAGAATAATCTTTGAAACACTGATAACCAGAGTTGCTAATAGACCACTCTAGCACAAATGCATCTATCTGCATATCTATAATCAGTGGTTGACAAATATGTTTAACATTTAGGAGCCAGAGAGTGGTATTTGTATAAAGCGTTATGGATAATCCAAAACGTTAGGAGTCAGGGGTACAATTCTATCAGACAGTTGCTCCCTGGTTTATTTGTATAGCGCTGCAAACTTCCGTAGCACTGTTGTATTCTCTTATTATGCATTGTTGTTAAAAAGGTTTTATACTTGGTTTTTATATATCTTGCAAGTCTTTTTTTAAAGGGGCACTGAACCCAAATTTTTTCTTTCGGGATTGAGATATAGCAGGCAATTTTAAGCAACTTTCTAATTTACTCCTATTATAATTTGACAAAGAAGGCATCTAAGCTTTTTTTTTTTTTTTTTTTTTTTTTTGGTTTAGAACTGTGGACAGCACTTTTCTTTTACAAGATATGACAAGTCCACGGATTTCATCCTTATGGGATATCGCCTCCTGGTCAGCAGGAGGAGGCAAAGAGCTCTACAGCAGAGCTGCATAAATAGCTCCTCCCCCCCAACCCAGTCATTCTCTTTGCCTGCGTTCGTGATAGGAGAGAGGTAAAGTGAGGTGTTAGTTTAGATTATTCAATCAAGAATTTTTTTATTTTAAAATGGTGCTAAAGTGTACTATTTTATTACAGAGCAGCTTCTGGATTGCCTTTTTAGGCTATGGGAACTGGTGGATTTTTGCCTCCCATGATTATGCTGTTTTTCCTGTATATGGTCTTAGAAGTTGTAACCAAGACCCTTCTGCTTTCACAGGACCTCAGGAGGAAGAATGGATCTCTTGACACTGTGAGATTGACATGTTGTTCCTCAGCATGGAGGTAAGTGCAGTTTTTATTCTGGAGCAGCAGCATATTTCAGAATAAAGGTGTATGTAAAGAATTGTTCCCCCTTAACATTTGACATATTAACCAGACATTCTAGCATTGTTATAGTCTAGAAGCGCTGGGGTGTGTAAAGATAACGGACTTAGATTCCAGACACTCTGGCATGTTTGTTAGCCTAGAAGCACTGGGACTTATCGTATGGTCACACATTATAACGGGCAATGGAATAGAGGGTTCCAATTGTTTTATTTGAGGTGGCTGACGCTGGGGATAGTTCCGGAGGGGATATGTGTTTTACTATATTGCTCCGGTACATGGCGGCTTGATGCGAGGTCTGTTTGTTATTTACGCCCACGAAGGGCGGGGCTTAATTTTACGCGCGCTTTAGACATCGCAGTTCAGATGCAGCAATCCGTTGAGCGGCATCTCCTTACGGCTCCTAAATCCGCTTGTGGTGTTATTGCAAGCGATGTTAGGTGCGCTGAGTTGCGTGGAGGCAGGTAGGAGTCGATGCGGCGTGGTGACTGAATTATTTTTCAAAATCTGTCAGTGTATTATTTCTGAGGCCTTCTCTGCCTTAGATACAAAATTTTATTTACCTTGCGCTTATTTAAAGACACAGTACTAAAATGCAGTGTTTTTTATTATTAGACTGATATTTGCAACAAATTTTATTATCAGTAATTTGGACCAAGATTGCTTCTTTGTTTGGGTTGTCATGGATTACCTTGAACAAAGTACATGCCCCATGTCTTTAGATGCTATTGTGGAACCCCCAGTTACGCTTTGTCCCCATGTATTGAGAGGGCTTTACAGTGTAAAGAACACATTTTCTTTAATAAAGATATATCTAATCAATGTCCTCAGACTGATGAAATTCAGGGTATGCCGCATCTTTCTCCCCAAGCGTCACAGCCTTAAACGCCCGCACAGGTGACGCCATGTTCTTCAACGGCGTCTGCTTCATTTACTCTGCATGATATGGCTGCAGTTATGTCATCCACTCTTACTGAAGTTGTATCTAAGTTGCCAGTGTTACATGGCAAACGCAGCAGGACAGAGGCCCACGTGGCCCCTGCAACTTCTGATGCTTTAATAGCTATCTCCGATATACCTTCCCAGGGCTCTGAATTGGGGGGTAGGGAGGCCCTGTCTGAGGGGGAACTGTCTGACTTAGGAAGTGCATTACCCCAGACAGATTCGGACGTCATGTCCTTCAGATTTAAACTTGAACACCTCCGCCTTTTGCTACAAGAGGTTTTGGTGACTCTGGACGACTGTGACTCTATTGTGGTCCCGCCAGAGAAATTGAGTAAGATGGACAAATATTTAGGTCCCTTCTTATTCCGATGTGTTTCCGGTTCCTAAGAGAATTTAGGAAATTATTACAAGGGAATGGGAGAGACCGGGTATCCCGTTCTCCCCTTCCCCTATTTTTAGGAAAATGTACCCTATAGCTGACACCGTTCGGGACTAAGGTGGAGGGAGCTATCTCTACCCAGGCTAAGCGTACGACTATCCCAATTGAGGACAGTTGTGCTTTCAAAGACCCTATGGATAAAAAGTTGGAGGGTCTTCTAAAAAAGCTATATATTCATCAAGGGTTTCTATTACAACCGACGGCCTGCATTGTAACAGTCACAACTGTGGCTGCCTTTTGGTTTGACGCTCTAGAAGAGTCCCTTAAGACTGAGGCTCCTTTAGAAGAAATAATGGATAGAATTAAGGCCCTTAAGTTGGCTAATTCTTTTATTACGGATGCCGCCTTTCAGATAGCCAAATTGGCGGCTAAGAATTCAGGATTTTCCATTTTAGCGCGCAGAGCCTTACGGTTAAAATCTTGGTCTGCGGATGTGTCCTCTAAATCAAAGCTCTTGGCGATTCCTTTCAAGGGTAAGACCCTGTTTGGGCCTGACTTCAAGGAGATAATTTCTGACATTACGGGAAATAAGGGTCACCTCCTTCCTCAAAACAGCTAAACAAAGGGGACGACAAAATAATTTTTGTTCCTTTCGAAACTTTCAAAACAAGGGAATTCCTCTTCCTCTTCTGTTAAACAGGAAGGGAATTAATCTCAAGCCAAACCCACCTGGGTTGGAACGAGGGTAAACAACCCAAGAAACCTGCCGCTGCTACCAAGACAGCATGAAGGGGCGGCCCCCGGTCCGGGACCGGATCTAGTAGGGGGCAGACTTTCTCTCTTTGTCCAGGCTTGGATAAGAGACGTTCAGGATCCCTGGACACTAGAAATCGTGTATCAGTTGGAGTTCAAAAATTCCTTCCCAAGGGGAAGGTTTCTTCTTTCACGATTGTCTGTAGACCAGATAAAGAGAGGCGTTCTTACATTGTGTAGAAGACCTCTCCACCATGGGAGTAATTTGTTCCGTCCCAATACAGGAACAGGGGCAGGGGTTTTACTCAAATCTTTTTGTGGTTCCCAAAAAAGAGGGCACGTTCCGACCCGTTTTAGATCTCAAGAGTCTAAACAAGTTTCTCAGAGTTCCATCCTTCAAGATGGAGACTATTTGGACAATTCTTCCATTGATCCAGGAGGGTCAATATATGACTACCGTGGACTTAAAGGATGCATATCTTCATATTCCTTTCCACAAAGATCATCACCAGTTCCTAAGGTTTGCCTTCCTGGACAAACATTTTCAGTTTGTGGATCTTCCTTTCCGGCTGGCCATGGCACCCAGGATCTTCACGAAGGTTCTAGGGTCTCTGCTATCGGTTCTCAGACCGCGGGGCATTGCAGTGGCGCCTTATCTGGAAGATATTCTGATCCAGGCATCGTCTTATCAACTGACAAAGTCTCATACCAACATGGTTCTGTCCTTTCTAAGGACTCACGGGTGGAAGGTGAATCTAGAAAAAAGTTCACTAATTCCACAGACAAGGGTTCCTTTCCTGGGAACTCTAATAGAGTCTATATCCATGAAAATCTTCTTGACGGAATTCAGAAAGTTAAAGATTCTGAATACATGCCGAGCCCTTCAGTCCAATCCTCGGCCATCAGTGGTTCAGTGCATGGAGGTAATTGGATTGATGGTGGCGGCAATGGACATCATTCTGTTTGCTCGTTTCCATCTCAGACCTCTACAACTGAGCATGCTCAGACAGTGGAATGGAGATTATGCAAATGTGTCTCCTCAGATAGATCTGGATCAGGAGACAAGAGACTCTCTTCTTTGGTGGTTGTCACAGGATAATTTGTCCCAAGGGCCGTGCTTCCGCAGACCCTCATGGGTGATAGTGACAACGGACGCCAGTCTACTAGGATGGGGTGCAGTCTGGAATTCCCTGAAGTCTCAGGGTGTGTGGACTCGGTCGGAGTCTCTACTTCCAATCAATATTCTGGAGTTGAGGGCAATATTCAATGCTCTTCAGGCTTGACCTCAGTTGGCTTCGGCCAAATTCATCCATCCGATTTCAGTCGGACAACATCACGACTGTGGCTTACATCAATCATCAGGGAGAAACAAGGAGTTCCTTAGCGATGACAGAAGTATCCAAGATAATTCGTGGGCGGAGGCTCACACTTGTTATCTGTCGGCAATCTACATCCCAGGAGTGGACAACTGGGAGGCAGATTTTTTAAGCAGACAGACGTTTCATCCGAGGGAATGGGAACTCCATCCGGAGGTCTTTGCCACCCTGATTCTCAGGTGGGGCAGACCGGAATTTGATCTGATGGCGTCTCGTCAGAATGCCAAGCTCCCAAGATACGGATCCAGGTCCAGGCATCCTCAGGCCGAACTGATAGATGCCTTGGTCGTTCAACCTAGCTTATGTTTTTCCACCGTTTGCTCTCCTTCCCCGGGTGATTGCATGGATCAAACAGGAGAGGGCTTCGGTAATTCTAATCGCTCCTGCGTGGCCTCGCATGACTTGGTATGCCGATCTGGTGGACATGTCCTCTCTGCCGCCGTGGAAGCTTCCATTGAAGCAGGACCTTCTCATTCAGGGACCCTTCCATCATCCGAATCTAATTTCTCTGCAGCTGACTGATTGGAGATTGAACTCTTGATTTTATCTAAGTGAGGGTTCTCTGATGCGGTCATTGATACCTTGATTCAGGCATGCAAGCCTGTTACTAGAAAGATTTACCATAAGTTATGGCGTAAATATCTTTATTGGTGCGAATCCAAGGGCTACTCATGGAGTAGGGTTAGGATTCCCAGGATTTTATCTTTTCTCCTAGAAGGATTAAAGAAAGGGTTGTCAGCAAGTTCTTTAAAGGGACATATTTCTGCTTTGTCTATTTTGCTACACAAACGTCTGGCTCCTCCTTGGAGTTTGAATTTAGTTCTTAATGTTCTTCAAGGGGTTCCGTTTGAACCTATGCATTCCATAGATATTAAGTTATTTTTGGTTGCTATTTCTTCTGCTCGCAGAGTTTCTGAGCTTTCGGCATTACAATGTGATTCTCCTTATCTTATTTTCAATTCTGATAAGGTGATGTTACGTACCAAACCTGGTTTTCTTCCTAATGTTGTTTCTAACAAAAATATTAATCAGGAAATTGTTGTTCCTTCCTTGTGTCCTAACCCTTCTTCTAAGAAGGAGCGTCTGTTACATAATTTGGACGTAGTCCATGCCTTGAAGTTCTACTTGCAGGCGACTAAGGATTTTCGTCAAACATCTTCATTATTTGTTGTTTTTGCTGGGAAACGTAGGGGTCAGAAAGCTACGGCTACCTCTCTTTCGCTGAGGAATATCATCCTTGTTGCATATGAGACTACTGAACAGCAGCCTCCCGAACGAATTATGGCCCATTCTACTAGAGCTGTCGCTTCCTCATGGGCATTTAAAAATGGTGCTTCTATTGAACAGATCTACAAGGCTGCAACTTGGTCGTCTCTTCACACATTTTACAAATTTGATACTTTTGCCTCATCTGAGGCTGCTTTTGGGAGAAAGGTTCTTCAAGCAGTGGTGCCTTCCATTTAGGTTCCTATCTTGTCCCTCCCTTTCATCCGTGTCCTATAGCTTTGGTATTGTATCCCATAAGTAAGGATGAAATCCGTGGACTCGTCATATCTTGTAATAGAAAAGGAAATTTATGCTTGCCTGATAAATTTGTTTCTTTTACGATATGACGAGTCCACAGCCCACCCTGTCATTTTTTCGAAGACAGGTTTTTATTTTTGTTAAACTTCAGTCACCTCTGCTCCTTGACTTTTCCTTTCTCTTCCTAACTTCGGTCGAATGACTGGGTTGGGGGGGAAGGGAGGAGCTATTTATGCAGCTCTGCTGTGGAGTTCTTTGCCTCCTCCTGCTGACCAGAAGGCAATATCCCATAAGTAAGGATGAAATCCGTGGACTCGTCATATCGTAAAGGAAACAAATTTATCAGGTAAGCATAAATTTCCTTTTTATTGGTGGATGAATTTATCCACCAATCGGCAAGAACAACCCAGGTTGTTCACCAAAAATGGGCCGGCATCTAAACTTACATTCTTGCATTTTAAATAAAGATACCAAGAGAATGAAGAAAATGTGATAATAGAAGTAAATTAGAAAGTTGCTTAAAATTTAATGTTCTATCTGAATCACGAATGAAAAAAATTTGGGTTCAGTGTCCCTTTAACTATCTACATAGCTTACATTTTTTGATTGTTGTATACATGATGGCTATTTTGTATTTTTTTGCAATTTATTTACTTTTAACAATGTTTCTGTTTTTTTTTTTTATTTTACTGAGTAGTTTTTATATAACTAAACAATTACTGTTATAATGTGAACAATTGAGCATGTTTTGTTTTAAAATGTTATTTATTATCTGCTTAATGTACTCTTTAATATATAGTTCTGGCTTATGGTGCTACTGGAGCTGGAAAGACTCATACAATGCTGGGGTCATCAGATGAACCTGGGGTGATGTATCTCACAATGATGGACTTGTACAATCGTATAAACAGTTTGAAAGAAGAGAAGATATGTGATGTCGCCATTTCATACTTAGAGGTTTGTTAATTCTATAGACTTTTTGTATTTAGTTTATTTTTTAAGTCATTTCTTATATGTCTATAAAGGTTGCCTAAGACTTGTATGGAATTTTTCATCCCTTATAAAGGAAGTTAAAGGGAAATTGTACGTTAAAATGTTCTCCCCTTTAGTGTGTTCTCAATAATCATTTTTACCAGCTGGAGTTTATTAAATTATTTACACATAGCTCCTTTACCGTGTCATTTGAAATAGCTGTTTTTCTCCTTTAAAGGACCTTTTTAATAATGCAAAGTTGAATAATCAACAAATGCATGATAAAATGAGAATGCAATAACACAAAATCTATTGCTCGTTTAAAATTCAAAGTATCTGACAAATTGCCTTTAACTTCCCTGTCCCCTATATCACATGAAAGCCATCAGCCAATCACTCAAGTATGTAGCTAAGAACGCTTGTACATGCCCAATAAGAGCTGGTGTGTCCAAAATGTGTATATAAGACTGTCCACACTCCTATAAGCAGCTGTTATTTGTTTGCACTATCTCTTATACAAAGAAAGGCATCAGTCAGTCTTCAGCATCCTAACAAACAATTCCTAAATGAAATGTTACACACTGTTGCAAACACTGCTGCTTAGAAGTTCTCAAGATACGTTAACACTCTTGAGCATATCTAGATATTCTCTTCAACAGAGGATATAAAGTGAACAGAAATAAATTGTAAAGTGTTTTAAAAATTACATGCTCTACCTGAATCATGAAAGTTTAATTTTAACTTTAATTTCTAAGATCAACGTTTAATCCCCATGAAATTTAGGAGCCAACAATGGTATTTGTATATAGATGTACGGAGAATAACCTAAAAAAGTTAGGAGCCACGAGTAATATTCTAGGTTTGTTGAGTCCTGAATTAATGAATAATAAAACATTTTATTCATTACTCAATTTGCTGTAAAATATATTCTGTAAATTGTGCTTGTTTCACTCTACCTAAAGAGCCTTAGTTCTATGAATTCACCACCGGCGCCCTCCTAACGTAACCCATAAAAATAATATCCAGACCAGCAGTGCACAACCCCAATAAAGATAATGACACAATACAATGTAAAAGGAGTAACCATTACGCATAATGACATTTTAATAAAACTGTATTATCTTTATCTTCCGATAACCGCTTTTTTAAAGTTGATAGTCACTGTGCAAGAGTCTTATAAACCACATTTAGTAATTATCTAACTGTTTAAAAACGGTTTATCTGATAGTTGGGCTTGATGAAGTGATACCAATCTTTAGCTTCATGTCATTAGCATTGGTCTTAAATCGCTAAAGTCAGTGATTTGGAGTTGAACTTCTTGACCAATAAATCAACTTTACATAAAGTGTATTCTACTTACCCAAGTGTTATGTAGTGCACCACCAGATTATTTCTGATGACAGAAGACTGAAAAACTTTCAATGGTTGACTGGGTACAAATCTACTCAAACAAGCACAACAGGCCTATGCTGTGTTTCCTGCTACTACACAATGATTCTAAACTGTGCAGTTAATGTTAATACTCTATGCTGATGTACAAATCTGGCAAAACAAATAATTTAAGCCTAGAGTACAAGTGGCTGCAAATTATCGTAGTGAGAAACTATCATCGAAGAAAAAGCTTTGACAAAGTGAGAAAGTTGTTTTGCGCATCTAGGATAAAGCTCAACAAATTACGATAATTTATACTTGGAGGTGCCCACTAGCATCCTCTTCCACTCCTTTCCTCCCAGTACCCACCTTCCACTTCTTCCACCTATTTGTGCCCCCCCCCCTCAGTAATCTCACTGCCCCCAGGGGGCAGTACTGCCCAGTTTGGGAACCACCACTCTATTTGAATCATGAAAGAAACATTTCGGTTTTATGTCCCTTTATGAAAACAGAGCTTAAATTATTCTTTGCTTAATTTTTCGGAAATGATTACTTAAAAGGACATACACTTTGAGATGGTAATATAAAAAGATAAATTGTATATGTAAAAAAAAATGCTCTCCAATATACTTTCATTATTTATTTTGTCCCCTTTTCCTGTAATTCCATTCTGAAATTGTGAGCATTTCACTTCCTGTTAGAAATGGAAGTGCATTACACTTCTATTCCACACATCATTTGGCTGCACACTCTAGTGACCTATTTATAACTGTCTCTCTAATTAGATACAGCAGAGAAGGTAACCTAAGTTACAACATGGCGACATTGTTTTATAGACACTAAAACTTTACACTTATTTTGTCCATATTTAATCGGCTAATGAAACTTTAAAAAATACATCTACATGTTATTTGCAGACTATTTTTTTTTTTCTTTTAATGTATCTATCATTCTATCTAGCATTTATTTAGTGTTTAATGTCCCTTCAATAGTAATACCTATGCGTAAGGTTAAAAATATAACGTTTAAAAACTTTATTTTTCAGTCTTTTTAAATCAAAATGACTGTTTAATGTATTTTTTTTTTTTGCCTGATTATTTATGGTTCAATTTTTGTCACGACATTGTCTGTCTTCTTTTATATGATTGTGTGCAGACCCCATTTGACTGTTAAAGATATGTCTTTGATGTTAAAAAATGTGCCTATTACAAATCATTCTTTTATATACGATGACTTTCTCAGCTCTAGTAAGAACAGCATGGATTCTCTTCTGTTTCTTTTCATTGGAGTAATCTATAAAAGAGCTTTTATTGGCACTTTACATCAAAAGAAAATAAATGTAATTTTGAAATCGCTTCACAACCATTCAGTACAATATTTCTCACTTAAGTATATTTATAGAATTTTAATTCTAATTGGCAGAAATAGAATTGTATTTCCTGTTTCACAAACGAGTCCTTCAGGAAGGATGACCAGAGATTCCAAATGTATATGTGGAGTTTAATTATTTATATTGTTTATCAAGTAATTGCTTTAGATTAAAATACATATATAGTCAATGTTTAAGCTTTTTAAGATCTGCATAGTTAGTCATATTTTTATTTCTAGGTGTACAATGAGCAAATCCGTGACCTTTTGGTGAAGTCTGGTCCTTTAGCTGTCCGAGAAGATGCTCAAAAAGGAGTGGTGGTACAAGGATTGACATTGCATGAGGTAAATACAATTGTACATAAAGGAGAATCTGAAGTAAAAAAAAAAAAAAAAAGATGGTTTGTGCATAAAAAATACTTGTAAAATAACAAATACTATAATAAGGGGGTCTACAAATCTGTTTACAGTTTAGTGGCCAGTAAGAATATTTATGAGCCAGACTGGAATTTGTATATAGATATATGTAAAATAACCCAAATCTTTTTGAGTCAGGGGTACATTTCTAGGAGCCAGTGGCTTCCTGGGTTTGTCAAGCCCTGCTATAATATTCAGTTTTAGTAGACAAATGCACAAACACCACATTCGTTCATTCTTTAATTTTGTTTTTCAATCTGTAGAGAAGTATATCATGAAGGAGTGAACACATGTTTATGGTTTGTAGAAGCTGGTAACTATGACATCATAATCAAAGGGAAACAAAAAAACAAAAGCATTTCATGATTCTGACAAAGACGTTGACACAACTTTCCAATTTGCTTCTATTATCTAGTTGGCTTAGTTCTCTTGGTATCCTTAGTTGAAGGGCTACCTAGGTAGGCACAGAAGCAGCAATGTGTTACTGGGAGCTAGCTGCTGATTGGTGGCTGCACATAAATACCTCTTGTCATTGGTTCCCCGGATGTGTTCGGTTAGCTCCCAGTAGTGCATTGCTGCTCCTTCAACAAAGAATACCAAAAGAATGAAGAAAATTTGATGATAGAAGTAAATTAGAAAGTTGTTCCTACCAATCCACCAATATGTTTTCTCTTGTTAAGTGTATCCAGTCCACGGATCATCCATTACTTGTGGGATATTCTCCTTCCCAACAGGAAGTTGCAAGAGGATCACCCACAGCAGAGCTGCTATATAGCTCCTCCCCTCACTGCCATACCCAGTCATTCTCTTGCAACTCTCAACAAAGATGGACGTAGTAAGAGGAGAGTGGTGTATTATAGTTAGTTTTTTAACTTCAATCAAAAGTTTGTTATTTTTAAATGGTACCGGAGTGTACTGTTTCATCTCAGGCAGCATTAGAAGAAGAATCTGCCTGTGATTTCTATGTTCTTAGCAGAAGTAACTAAGATACATTGCTGTTCTCACATATTCTGAGGAGTGAGGTAACTTCAGAGAGGGAATGGCGTGCAGGTTTTCCTGCAATAAGGTATGTGCAGTTAATATTTTTCTAGGGATGGAATTTGCTAGAAAATGCTGCTGATACCGGATTAATGTAAGTAAAGCCTTAAATGCAGTGATAGCGACTGGTATCAGGCTTATTAATAGAGATACATACTCTTATAAAAGTGTAATATAAAACGTTTGCTGGCATGTTTAATCGTTTTTATATATGTTTGGTGACAAAACTTATAGGGGCTTAGTTTTTTTCCACATGGCTGGTTTGATTTTTGCCTAGTAACAGTTCCTGAGGCTTTCCACTGTTGCAATATGAGTGGGAAGGGCCTATTTTAGTGCTTTTCTGTGCAGCTAAAAATACTGAAAAAGACATTCAGCTTCTTCCTGCATGATCCAGGACATCTCTGAAGGGCTCAAAAGGCTTCAAAGTCGTGTTTGAGGAGGGTAACAATCACAGTAGACTGTGGCAGTTGTTGTGACTGTGTTTAAAAAACGTTTTTGTCATTTATTATTCTGTTTTTGTTATTAAGGGGTTAATCATCCATTTGCAAGTGGGTGCAATGCTCTGCTGACTTGTTACATACACTGTAAAAATTTTGTTAGTGTAACTGCCTTTTTTCACTGTTATTTCAAATTTTGTCAAAATTTGTTTCTCTTAAAGGCACAGTAACGTTTTTTTATATTGCTTGTTAACTTGCTTTAAAGTGTTTTCCAAGCTTGCTAGTCTCATTGCTAGTCTGTACAAACATGTCTGAAACAGAGGATACTTGTTCATTATGTTTAAAAGCCATGGTGGAGCCCCATAGGAGAATGTGTACTAAATGTATTGATTTCACCTTAAACAGTAAAGATCAGTCTTTATCTATAAAAGAATTGTCACCAGAGGGGTCTGTCGAGGGGGAAGTTATGCCGACTAACTCTCCCCACGTGTCGGACCCTTCGCCTCCCGCTCAAGGGACGCACGCTAATATGGCGCCAAGTACATCAGGGACGCCCATAGCGATTACTTTGCAGGACATGGCTGCAATCATGAATAATACCCTGTCAGAGGTATTATCCAGATTGCCTGAATTGAGAGGCAAGCGCGATAGCTCTGGGGTTAGATGAGATACAGAGCGCGTAGATGCTGTAAGAGCCATGTCTGATACTGCGTTACAATATGCAGAACCTGAGGATGGAGAGCTTCAGTCTGTGGGTGACGTCTCTGAATCGGGGAGACCTGATTCAGAGATTTCTAATTTTAAATTTAAGCTTGAGAACCTCCGTGTATTGCTTGGGGAGGTATTAGCTGCTCTGAATGACTGTGACACAATTGCAGTGCCAGAGAAATTGTGTAGGCTGGATAAATACTATGCAGTACTGATGTTTTTCCAATACCTAAAAGGCTTACAGTAATTATTAGTAAGGAGTGGGATAGGCCCGGTGTGCCCTTTTCCCCACCTCCTATATTTAGAATTTTTTTTCCAATAGATGCCACTACACGGGACTTATGGCAGACTGTCCCTAAGGTGGAGGGAGCAGTTTCTACTTTAGCAAAGCGTACCACTATCCCGGTTGAGGACAGTTGTGCTTTTTCAGATCCAATGGATAAAAAATTAGAGGGTTAACTTAAGAAAATGTTTATTCAACAAGGTTTTATTTTACAGCCCCTTGCATGCATTGTGCCTGTCACTGCTGCGGCGGCATTCTGGTTTGAGGCCCTGGAAGAGGCCATCCATACAGCTCCATTGACTGAAATTGTTGACAAGCTTAGAACTCTTATGCTAGCTAACTCATTTGTTTCTGATGCCATTGTTCATTTGACTAAACTAACGGCTAAGAATTCCGGATTCGCCATCCAGGCGCGTAGGGCGCTATGGCTCAAATCCTGGTCAGCTGATGTGACTTCAAAGTCTAAATTACTCAACATTCCTTTCAAGGGGCAGACCTTATTCGGGCCTGGTTTGAAAGAAATTATTGCTGACATTACTGGAGGTAAGGGTCATACCCTTCCTCAGGACAGGGCCAAATCAAAGCCAAACAGTCTAATTTTCGTGCCTTTCGAAATTTCAAGGCAGGTGCAGCATCAACTTCCTCTGCTTCAAAACAAGAGGGAACTTTTGCTCAATCCAAGCAGGCCTGGAAACCTAACCAGTCCTGGAACAAGGGCAAGCAGGCCAGAAAGCCTGCTGCGGCCTCTAAGACAGCATGAAGGAGCGGCCCCCTATCCGACAACGGATCTAGTAGGGGGCAGACTTTCACTCTTTGCCCAGGCGTGGGCAAGAGATGTTCAGGATCCCTGGGCGTTGGAGATCATATCTCAGGGATATCTTCTGGACTTCAAAGCTTCTCCTCCACAAGGAAGATTTCACCTTTCAAGATTATCTGCAAACCAGATAAAGAAAGAGGCATTCCTAAGCTGCGTACAAGATCTCCTTGTAATGGGAGTGATCCATCCAGTTCCGCGGACGGAAAAAGGACAGGAGTTTTATTCAAATCTGTTTGTGGTTCCCAAAAAAGAGGGAACCTTCAGACCAATTTTGGATTTAAAGATCCTAAACAAATTCCTCAGAGTTCCGTCATTCAAGATGGAAACTATTCTAACCATTTTACCCATGATCCAAGAGGGTCAGTACATGACCACAGTGGACTTAAAGGATGCCTACCTTCACATTCCGATTCACAAGAATCATCATCAGTTCCTGAGGTTTGCCTTTCTAGACAGGCATTACCAATTTGTAGCTCTTCCATTCGGGTTGGCTAGAGCCCCAAGAATTTTTACAAAGGTTCTGGGCTCACTTCTGGCGGTCATAAGACCGCGAGGTATAGCGGTGGCTCCTTACCTGGACGATATCCTGATACAGGCGTCAAGCTTTCAAATTGCCAAATCTCATACAGCGATAGTTCTGGCATTCCTGAGGTCGCATGGGTGGAAAGTGAACGAAGAAAAGAGTTCTCTATCTCCTCTCACAAGGGTTTCCTTCCTAGGGACTCTAATAGATTCTGTAGAAATGAAAATTTATCTGACGGAGTCCAGGTTATCAAAACTTCTAAATGCTTGCCGTGTTCTTCACTCCATTCCGCGCCCCACGGTGGCTCAGTGCATGGAAGTAATCGGCTTAATGGTAGCGGCGATGGACATAGTGCCATTCGCGCGCCTGCATCTCAGACCGCTGCAATTATGCATGCTCAGTCAGTGGAATGGGGATTACACAGATTTGTCCCCTCTACTACATCTGTATCAGGAAACCAGAGATTCTCTTCTCTGGTGGTTATCTCGGGCCCATCTGTCCAAGGGTATGACCTTTCGCAGACCAGATTGGACAATTGTAACAACAGATGCCAGCCTTCTAGGTTGGGGTGCAGTCTGGAACTCCCTGAAGGCTCAGGGTTCATGGACTCAGGAGGAGAAACTCCTCCCAATAAATATTCTGGAGTTAAGAGCAATATTCAATGCTCTTCTGGCTTGGCCTCAGCTAGCAACACTGAGGTTCATCAGATTTCAGTCGGACAACATCACGACTGTGGCTTACATCAGCCATCAAGGGGGAACCAGGAGTTCCCTAGCGATGTCAGAAGTATCCAAGATAATTCGCTGGGCAGAGACTCTTGCCACCTGTCAGCTATCCATATCCCAGGTGTAGAGAACTGGGAGGCGGATTTTCTAAGTCGTCAGACTTTTCATCCAGGGGAATGGGAACTCCATCCGGAGGTGTTTGCTCAATTGGTTCTCCGTTGGGGCAAACCAGAATTGGATCTCATGGCTTCTCGCCAGAACGCCAAGCTTCCTTGTTACTGATCCAGGTCCAGGGACCCAGAAGCGGCACTGATAGATGCTCTAGCAGCGCCTTGGGTCTTCAACCTGGCTTATGTGTTTCCACCGTTTCCTCTGCTCCCTCGTCTGATTGCCAAAATCAAACAGGAAAGAGCATCGGTGATATTGATAGCGCCTGCGTGGCCACGCAGGACCTGGTATGCAGACCTAGTGGACATGTCATCCTTTCCACCATGGACTCTGCCACTGAGACAAGACCTTCTAATACAAGGTCCATTCAATCATCCAAATCTACTTTCTCTGAGACTGACTGCATGGAGATTGAACGCTTGATCCTATCAAAGCGTGGCTTCTCCGAGTCAGTAATTGATACCTTAATACAGGCACGAAAGCCTGTCACCAGGAAAATTTACCACAAGATATGGCGTAAATATCTTCATTGGTGTGAATCCAAGAATTACTCATGGAGTAGGGTTAGGATTCCTTGGATATTGTCCTTCCTCCAAGAGGGTTTGGACAAAGGATTATCAGCTAGTTCTTTAAAGGGACAGATTTCTGCTCTGTCTATTCTTTTACACAAGCGTCTGGCAGAAGTTCCAGACGTTTAGGCATTTTGTCAGGCTTTAGTTAGAATTAAGCCTGTGTTTAAACCTGTTGCTCCTCCATGGAGCTTAAACTTGGTTCTTAAAGTTCTTCAAGGGGTTCCGTTTGAACCCCTTCATTATATTGATATCAAACTTCTTTCATGGAAAGTTCTTTTTCTGATGGCTATTTCATCGGCTCGAAGAGTCTCGGAGTTATCTGCCTTACATTGTGATTCTCCTTATCTGATCTTTCATTCAGATAAAGTTGTTCTGCGTACAAAACCTGGGTTTTTACCTAAGATGGTTTCTAACAAGAATATCAATCAAGAGATTGTTGTTCCATCATTATGTCCTAATCCTTCTTCAAAGAAGGAACGTCTTTTGCATAATCTAGACGTAGTCCGTGCCTTGAAGTTTTACTTACAGGCTACTAAAGATTTTCGCCAAACATCTAACCTGTTTGTTGTTTACTCTGGACAGAGGAGAGGTCAGAAGGCCTCGGCAACCTCTCTTTCTTTTTGGCTTCGGAGTATAATCCGTTTAGCCTATGAGACTGCTGGACAGCAGCCTCCTGAAAGGATTACAGCTCATTCTACTAGAGCTATGGCTTCCACCTGGGCCTTTAAAAATGAGGCCTCTGTTGAACAGATTTGCAAGGCTGCAACTTGGTCTTCCCTTCATACTTTTTCCAAATTTTACAAATTTGATACTTTTGCTTCTTCGGAGGCTGTTTTTGGGAGGTTCTACAGGCAGTGGTTCCTTCCGTTTAAGTTCCTGCCTTGTCCCTCCCATCATCCGTGTACTTTAGCTTTGGTATTGGTATCCCACAAGTAATGGATGATCCGTGGACTGGATACACTTAACAAGAGAAAACATAATTTATGCTTACCTGATAAATTTATTTCTCTTGTAGTGTATCCAGTCCACGGCCCGCCCTGTCCTTTTCAGGCAGGTCTAAATTTTAATTAATCTACAGTCACCACTGCACCCTATGGTTTCTCCTTTCTCGTCTTGTTTCGGTCGAATGACTGGATATGGCAGTGAGGGGAGGAGCTATATAGCAGCTCTGCTGTGGGTGATCCTCTTGCAACTTCCTGTTGGGAAGGAGAATATCCCACAAGTAATGGATGATCCGTGGACTGGATACACTACAAGAGAAATAAATTTATCAGGTAAGCATAAATTATGTTTTTAAAAAAAAAACAAAAAAACAACTATATTTCTTTCATGTAAATGGCAAGAGTCCATGAGCTAGTGATGTATGGGATATACATTCCTACCAGGAGAGGGTAAAGTTTCCCAAACTTCAAAATGCCTATAAATACACCTCCCATCACACTCACAATTCAGTTTTACAAACTTTTATGGTTTCACTCATGGGAAATCTTTTCAAGGGCTCTCTGTTATCGGTCTTAGGGATTCATCTCCTACCTCCCCTTTCAGATCGACGATATATTCTTATACCATTACCTCTGCTGATAGTTTTCAGTACTGGTTTGGCTGTCTGCTATATGTGGATGGGTGTATTCGGTAAGTATGTATCATTATTTAAGACACTCTCAGCTATGTTTGGCGCTTTATGTATTAATATAAAGTTTTAAATAAATGTATTTACTTATATTTGACATGTCAGGTCTATGTATATTTCCCTTTGCAGTCTATCAGTTTCAGTATGAGAATCATGTTTTAGGAAGTTATTTTCTTACCTGGGGTTTTGTCTTTTTTTTTTTTCCAATTTGACTTGTTATGACGCGGGTTGTGTCATTTTGGGATGATGATTGGCGAGAAAAAATTTTTTGTTGCTTATATTACCCCACTTCCTTTATGCTCGCTGCTCTCTCTTTATATTATAGAGAGCTATGCTATTTGCTTTTCTGCCTATTTAGCATATGCATTTTTTCCCATTCCTGAAACTGCTATATGAGGAAATTGGATATTTTGTTTAAATTTTATTTTTTCTTTTACATTTTTCAATTGTCGTTTGATCCTGTCTCAAAAGCTACTGTAGGAACCATGTTGCCTGAACAAAGTTCTATCAAAGCTAAGTATATCTGTTGTAAGCTAGCTGCGATTATATCTCTGGCTATATTATGTAACTGTTGTTGTGATAAGCTTTTGCATGCTGATGTTTCTATTAGTACTACTACAGCGTCTGTTGTTCCCTCAACATCTAATGTACATGATATCCCTGTTGATATGAAAAATTGTATTGCTGATGCAATAGAGAAGGCTATGTCTGCAGACTATTCCACCTTCTCATAAACTTAAAAGGTCTTATAAAATTTCTCATAAAACTGATGAAATTTGTGATGGCCGACAACATACTGAAATATACTCCTCTGAAAAGGATCTCTGGTTAAGAAGATCCTACTACAGACATTGAAGTTGATAAATCTTCTTATATTTTTAAGATTGAATATATTCGGTCTTTGTTGAAAGAAGTATTCGTTACTTTGAATATTGAGGAGTCTGATCCTCTTGATAACAAATCCAGTAAGCGTTTACATTATTTTTTTAAACCTCCTGTGATTACTTCTGAGGTTTTTCCTGTTCCAGATGCTGTTTCTGATGTGATTGCTAAGGAATGGTCTAAGCCTGGTGCTTCTTTTATTCCTTCTTCTAGGTTTAAGAAGTTATATCCTTTACTAGTGGCTAATTTGGCGTTTTGGGGAAAAGTCCCTAAGGTTGATGGGGCTATTTCTACTCTTGCCAAGCGTACTACTATTCCTATGAAAGATAGTACTTCTTTTAAGGATCCTTTAGATAGGAAGATTGAATCTTATCTAAGGAAAGCTTATTTACATTCTGACTATATTCTCAGGCCTGCCATTTCTATGGCTGATGTTGTGGCTGCATCAACTTTTTTGTTGGATAGCCTAGCAAATCAGGAAACAGATTTTGATTTTTCTAGCATTGTTCGTTTGCTTTAGCATGCTAATCATTTTATCTGTGTCAAGATTGGTGTTAAATATATGTCTTTAGCTATTCTAGCTAGAAGAGCTTTATGGCTTAAATCATGAATGCTGATATGGTATCTAAATCTAGATTACTATCTCTTTCTTTCCAGGGTAATAGTTTATTTGGTTCTCAGTTGGATTCTATTATTTCCACTATCACGGGGGGAAGGGAGTTTTTTTGCCCCAAAATAAGAAGTCTAAGGGTAAATTTATAGCTTCTAATCGGTTTTGTTCCTTTCGTCAGAATAGAGAACGGAAAACCACTCCTTCACCTAAGGACTCTGGTTCCAATTGGAAGCCATCTTCAAGTTGGAATAAATCCAAGGCTTATAAAAAGCCAAATTCAGCCCCCAAGACTGCATGAAGGTGTGGCCCTCAATCTAGTTCAACTGGTGGGGGGGGGGGCAGATTGCAATTATTTCAAAGCATTTGGGCAGATTCCGTTCAGAATCAGTGGATTTAGAGCATTGTCTCTGAAGGGTATCAAATAGGTTTCAGAATAAGACCTTTGAGAAGATTCTTTCTCTCTCATGTTACAATAAGTCCTATGAAAGCTCAGGCTTTTCTGAAGTGTGTTTCAAATCTGGAGCTTTCAGGGGTGATTATACCAGTTCCACTTCAGGAACAGGGTCTGGGCTGTTATTCAAATCTATTCGTTGTCCCAAAGAAAGAAAAACTATTCAGACCCGTTCTGGATCTGAATTTTTTTGAATCGTTTTGTAAGGGTCCCAACTTTCAAGATGGTGACTATGACTATTCTGCCTTTTCAGCAAGGTCATTACATGTCCGCAATAGACTTACAGGACACTTATCTTCACATTCCGATTCATCCAGATAATTTATCGGTTTCTGAGATTCTCTTTTCTAGACGAGCATTACCAATTATTCGCTCTTCCATTTGGCCTAGCAACAGGTCCAAGAATCTTTTTGAAGGTTCTCGGTGCCCTTCTATCTGTAATCAGAGAGCAGGGTATTGCAGTGTTTCCTTATTTGGACGATATCTTGGTCAATCTTTTTTCATTTAGCAGAATCTCACACAAATCAACTAGTGTTTCTTCAAAGTCATGGTTGGAGGATCAATTTACCAAAGAGTTTCTTGATTCCTCAGACCAGGGTCATCTTTTTAGGTTTCCAAATAGATTTAGTGTCCATGACTCTGTCTTTAACAGACAAGAGACAAATGAAATTGTTTTCAGCCTGTCGAAACCTTCAATCTCGATCATTCCCTTCAGTGGCTATGTGCATGGAAGTATAAGGTCTCATGACTGCAGCATCGGACGCGATCCCCTTTGCTCGTTTTCATATGAGCACCTCTGTATGCAGAATCAATGGTCTAAGAATTATACTCGGATATCCCAATTGATATACTTAAATCCCAACATTCAACTCTCTCTGACCTGCTGGTTGGACCATCATCTGATTATTCAAGGGGCCTCTTTTGTTCATCCTTCCTGAACTGTGATCGCAACAGATGCAAGTCTCACAGGTTGGGGAGCTGTCTGGGAGTCTCTGACAGCACAAGTGGTTTGGAAACCTCAAGAGGCGAGGTTACCAATCAATTTATTAGAACTCCCTGCTATCTTCAGAGCTCTTCAGGCTTGGCCTCTATTAAAATGAGAACTTTTCATTCTCTTTCAGGCAGACAATATCACAACTGTAGCATATGTCAATCATCAGGGAGGTACTCACAGTCCTTTAGCAATGAAAGAAGTATCACAGATAATTTCTTTGGCGGAATCCAACTCCTGTCTAATTTCTTCGATTCATATCCCAGGTGTAGACAATTGGGAAACGGATTATCTCAGCCATCAGACTTTGCATCCGGGGGAGTTGTGTTTTTTCAGATGTGTTTTTTTCAGATTGTATAGATGTGGGGTCTGCCAGAAACAGATCTGATGGCTTCCCATCTAAACAGGAAACTTCCCAGATACCTTTCCAGGTCCAGGTATCTTCAGGCAGAGATGGTGGATGCGTTGGCAGTTCCTTGGTCTTACCAACTTGCTTATATTTTTTTCGTCTCTAGTTCTTCTTCCAAGGGTGATCTCCAATATCATAATGGAACAATTGCATGTGTTTCTGATAGCACCAGCATGGCCTCACAGGTTTTGGTATGCAGATTTTGTCCTGATGTCCAGTTGCCAACCTTGGTCACTTCCTTTACGGCCAGATCTTCTGTCTCAATGGCCGTTTTTCCATCAGGATCTCAAATCGCTAAATTTGAAGGTATGGAAATTGAACGTTTAGTGCTTAGTCATAGAGGTTTCTCTGACTCCGTTATTTATACTATGTTGCAGGCTTGTAAGTCTGTTTCTAGGAAGATTTATTATCTGGTTTGGAAATCCTATATTTCATGGTGTTCTTCTCATAAATTCTCTTGGCATTCTTTTAGAATTCCTAGAATTTTGCTGTTTCTTCAGGATGTCAGGATGGTTTGGATAAAGGTTTGTCTGCAAGTACTTTGAAGGGACAAATCTCTGCTCTTTCTGTTTTATTTCATAGAAAGATTGCTAAACTTCCTGATATTCACTGTTTTCTACAGGCTTTGGTCCGTATCAAGCCTGTTATTATTTCTCCTCCATGGAGTCTTAATTTGGTTTTGAAGGTTTTGCAGGCTCCTCCTTTTGAGCCTATGCATTCTTGGGATATTAAATTACTTTCTTGGAAAGTATTGTTCCTTTTGGCCATCTTTTCTGCTAGAAAAGTTTCTGAATTGTCTGCTCTCTCTTGTGAGTCTCCTTTTCTGATTTTCCATCAGGATAATGCTATTTTGCAGACTTTGTTTAAATTTCTTCCTAAGGTTGTTAATTCTAACATTATATAGGGAAATTGTTGTTCCTTCCTTGTGTCCGAATCCTAAGAATTTGCTTGAAAAATCGTTACACTCTTTGGATGTGGTAAGGGCTTTGAAATACTATGTTGAGGCTACTAGGGATTTCAGGAAGACTTCTAGTCTATTTGTTTTTTCTGGTTTTAGGAAAGGTCAGAAAGCCTCTGCCATTTATTTGCCATCTTGGTTAAAGCTTTTGATTAACAAGGCTTATTTGGAGGCGGGACAGTCTCCGCATCAGAGAATTACAGATCATTCTACGAGATCAGTTGCCACTTCTTGGGCTTTTAAGAATGAAGCTTCAGTTGAACAATTTTGCAAAGCAGCAACTTGGTCTTATTTGCATACATTTACTTAATTTTACCATTTTGATGTTTTTGCTTCTTCTGAAGCAGTCTTTGGTAGAAAAGTTCTCCAGGCAGCTGTCTCCGTTTGATTCTTCTGTTTTTAGGAAGAACTTATTTTTTGGATTTAATTTCTCAGCGGAAATGGCTTTTTATTTTTTATCCCTCCCTTTCTAGTGACTGTTCTGTAGACTTCCATATCTTGGGTATTTTATCCCATACGTCACAAGCTCATTGACTCTTTCCATTTACATGAAAGAAAACATAATTTATGTAAGAACTTACCTGATAAATTCATTTCTTTCATAATGGCAAGAGTCCACGAGGCCCACCCTGTTTTTGGTGGTTATATTTTTTTGTATTAAAGCACAATATTATTTTCCAGTTCCTCTTTTTTTTGGATGCTTTTTTACTCCTTTTTACACCTCACTACTTGGCTATACGTTAAACTGAAGTATGTGTGTGGTGGGAGGTGTTTTTATAGGCATTTTGAGGTTTGGGAAACTTTTTTCCCTCCTGGTAGGAATGTATATCCCATACGTCACTAGCTCATGGACTCTTGCCATTATGAAAGAAATGAATTTATCAGGTAAGTTCTTACATAAACAATGATTTTTTTATTTGTAAACAAGTTCTAATGGCACAAATGCATCATGATGTACAAGATGATTATACAGTAATCCATAAAACCATAATAAAAAATATAACTGCACTATAAAAACAGCAAAAGTTGAGCATCAGCCCTGTCAGGCCACACAACGTATTTTAAGGCCACGCTCTTCTTCAGGTAAATAATTTACACCTAAAATCAAATCATACTTAGTATGATAGCAATATATTTAGTCGATAGTTTGCATTACTGTACGCCCGTCACTTAAAGCAAACATGAATAGTATTTGTCAGGGGATCCGGGGGTTGAAAAAAAGTTATTTAAAGTAGCGGAGTCATTGGTTGAATATATCTCTGTATTTTATTTATTTTTTCTTCTCTATTTACTTAAACCTCTCATTGTGCTGCCTGTGGCTGCAGTAAAAAATATATAACCTAATCCCAAGTCACATAACTCACTCAAAAATGTTGGTGTTAAATTGGGCATAGCTGTTTGTCAAAATAAAAGCAGTGTTAGATTAAACCATCAAGAATAATAATAATAAAAAAAAGAACTTAAAGGGACAGTTTACAAAAAAAAATCTCTTTAATTTGTTCCCAATAATCTACCTGCTGCAGTGTAATAAATTATTTACAAGTATTTCCATTACCCTTATATTGGCATTTGAAATAGTTTATTTAGCCTGTGGTATCCCCACCCATCTTGAAAGTTTTTGACCTTAAGGCCAGGCTGTGTTAACACAGCCAGTAGAAGAAATTAAACTCCCAGAGGGATATAGAAGAGATAAGGCAATGAAATGTTAATTTTCCATTGTTCTCTCCAAGTATTGGTGATCTGTTGGACAGATATAAAGAAGCATGTATATGTACACAATGTGATAAAGTAATGAGATCTGATTATACCTACAAGTTCAACCCATTTTATTAGGTTGTGGCTTCAAAACACAAAATCAGCTCATTCATGTACACAAATAAACCTTAAAAAGCTAATTCTCGGGGGGGCTTGTCCAAGTAGCGATCCTGAACGGTCGCACATTTCTTAAGCTCCGGGTGAGGAGCTATTATTTTGCCGGTCATAGCTTGGTATTCACAGCAAAGAGAGCTCACACGACTGGCTTCGTGTACATATGAGATTAAGGACACCAAAATTTTTTAGTTTGCTGTATTAATGAACCCAGGGCTGGAAAAGGACTCTTGAGGCCTGTAGTGGCGGCAAATCTGCAGGCAACGCTTCCCCCTCCGGATTCCTCTGGGGTGTACGACCGGAGCTGTCTGAGCTTTTGCATAAGTGTTGACACATCAGATTTTTTGCAAAATTCTACAAAGTTGGCGTTGACAAAGGATTTTTGAGCAGTGCGATATCCTTCTGATGCTAAATTTTACAGCTATAATGCGAGGTAAACCTCTTTTGGATAGATGGGATAGGATCCTTGCCAAGCTGGAAGATCTCTTTCAGCCCTTGATGGAGAAGGCGCTGTCCGAGAGCAAATTGCAACTCCTTATAACAAGGCTACCTAATGCTAAAGACTCAGTGCAACCTATACTACAACCTAAGGATAAGGAACTTGAACTGAATATGGAGCCCACGAGATCTCTTGTTCCCAATACTCAGAGAAAAGGGGAGCCCCTGCAACAGGATAGCAATCTGCGATCCCTACCTGCTCCGGTGACCCGATCCGGAATAATGGAAGGAGTTTTTCGGAACAGCCTAAGAGCAGTGTATGTAGACCCAGTTCAGAGAGATGAGACACAACGGCGCAACTATCAAGTAAAGATGGCGCTCGGAAAGATTGTACCAATTACCCGCAGCAGCAACAGCCTCAAAGGAAGCGCAAAGAAGCCTTTTACCAATGATCCCGAGATATCGGGTCTGCTTCGCTGGAATGGATTCGAGTTGGAGATGGTGGAGCAGTCCTGGGGGGTGCTCTGGGGGGCCCGCAATTCCTGATGCAGCAAATATCCTGAACTCTAATGATCCTCCGGACATCTATGTTGGTAGATATGGACCTCAAAATATAGTGCAGAAGAAGTCTCAGTTTATTTTTGACTATGCTGGAATCGAAACCAAGACGGGACTCCCAATGCGGGTGTTTGCTGTGGACTAACAGATGTTGCGCAGTATGCATACAATGGAGATATCGGGGACTCTAGCTAAGTACATCAGCGCTAGAAGAGTTTAATCATAAAAGTTTTGTTTTGTTCTGTGTTTCGAATGTTATAATGATTGCGCAAGGGACTTTGGAGATGTTTGGAGGGCAATGTTTTTAATATATACTGGTTATTTTGATTCTCCTGTACTCAAACCCACTATAGTTCTTAACACAAAATGGTAGGGGGAAGAAAAAGCTTACTATTCAGGTGATGACAGACGTTACCACCTTGCATGTCTATAAAGTTACACAGTAATATGCCCCCGTTCTTTTATGCACTTGTCAGATAGCTGTGGGCTCTGGGGATTGGGGGGGTCCCCCGAACACCACATAATTTTCTCAATATAGAGGGAGGGCATTCAGAATTTAGGATAGGCCAATTAAGATGGCGGTGTTAATATAATAAAACAGTCTTGACTAGTGGTCTACGGCCGGGACCATGGGAGAGACAGAATAACTACAGTACACCGCAACTAGGCCATCTCTGTCTTTTTTAGATATATACATGAATTGGTAAACATATCTATCCGCCTAAAGCCATAACCCTTTTACCCTCTTTTGTGGATATGGAAACTCAATCTATGCCTGCGGTATGTGTCTATAGATCATCTAACATGATTATGTATTTATATTACTCGTAGCTGTTCATTTAAAGTTATTTCTTTACAATAGAGAGTTGAATCACCATACTTTATAACTGTTTTATGGTCACTGATTTGTGTCGACGCGCTTTGTGAATATACTGTGTTTAGCTCCGGCCTCAGCATCTGGATTATAATCTGTTTATAACATGTTTGTAATGTTTTCATTTTAGCAGGATGCTGTTTTTTTTTTCTTTACTTTTGTTCTTGTTCTCTGTTCTGGTACTAAAACATCCCCTGGACATTGTTACTATCACTTGGAAAGGTCCAAAAGCGACCTATTATATCAAATTGGGGGAAGAAAATCGAGGACTATAACTTTATACACCTACTTCTGCTAAGATTTAAAGATGCTATTTTATGTTATGTATATATATATATATATATATATATATATATATATATATATATATATATATATATATATATATATATATATATATATATATATATATATATATATATATATATTGTATGTCTATTGTCCTCAATAAAAATTTATTAAAATAAAAAAAAAAAAAAAAAGCTAATTCTCATATTTTATGCTCTGCAGCTGCTAAAAAAAAGTAATTGGAAACACATTAAGGGAAAAAATATTTTATAGTATACCCTCCCTTTAAAGGGACATAAAACCAAAAATGTTTCTTTCATGATTCAGATAGAGCATACATTTTTAAACAACTTTACCATTTATTTGTGTTATCAAATTTGCTTAAAGGACCAGTCAATATTGTTTGCATAATTAACAAATGTATGATAAGACAATACAATAGCACTTAGTCTGAACTTCAAATGAGTAGTAGATTTTTGTTAAAGGGACACTGAACCCAAATTTTTTCTTTCGTGATTCAGATAAAGCATGCAATTTTAAGCAACTTTCTAGTTTACTCTTATTATTAATGTTTCTTTGTTCTCTTGCTAACTTTATATGAAAAAGAAGGCATCTAAGCTTTTTTTTCTTGGTTCAGAACTCTGGACAGCAGTTTTTGATTGGTGGATGAATTTATCCACCAATCAGCAAGGACAACCTAGGTTGTTCAACAAAAATGGGCCGGCATCTAAACTTGCATTCTTGCATTTCAAATAAAGATACCAAGAGAATAAAGTACTTTTGATAATAGGAGTAAATTAGAATGTTGCTTAAAATTTCATGCTCTATCTTAATCATGAAAGAAAAAATTTGGGTTCAGTGTCCCTTTAAATAAATTGCAAAGTTATGTCTATTTCCACTCCCACTGTATCATGTGACAGCCATCAGTCAATCACAAATGCATATACGTATATGCTGTGAATTCTTGTACATGCTCAGTAGGAGTTGCTGACTCAAAAAGTGTAAATATAAAAAGACTGCACATTTTGTTAATGGAAGTAAATTGGAAAGTTGTTTAAAATTGCATGCTGTATCTGAATCATGAAGTTTAATTTTGACTTGTGTGTCCCTTTAATTTTCTAGATATCCTTTCTAGAAAGTAGAGCAGTGCATTACTGTGAGTTACCTGAACACATTGGTAAGACAATAAGAGGCATATGTGCAGCCACAAATCAGCAGCTAGCTCTCATCTCTTAAGGCTACCTAGGTATGCTTTTCAATAAAGGATACCAAGATAACTAAGTAAATTACAATAAATTGGAGATTTTTGGGGTTTTATGTTCTTTTAACCTATCGACAATATTGAAAAAAGGGACAAAAGAGATTGCTTTGGTCCACGCACACAAAATATGGAAGCTGAATAAAACGGCTTATAGGATTGAGTGCCGCTCCCATGTCATTGTCCTCAAAATGGTGTTTGCAAATGTTCCAAATTCTATAACTCTCCCAATAAAATATAATTTTGACTCTGTAGTCTAAATTAATTCTAGAACATTATCCAAATGAAAATGTTTATTTGCATAAAATATAGAACACATTTTTGTTTTTATAGCATGTATTTCTTGCAAACCCTTTCCAAATGTTTATATTTCTATATGCACTTACAGTAGAGTACTTTAAAGAGACAATAGCAGCCAGAATAGAAACCCCCTTTATGGTGGCTCCAGGCACACACTGAAAATAGGACCTTAATTGATCCGTGCTTCAGGTTAACTGAACTTACACATCCTGGGCAGGGACACACTGTTTATGGGAAAGGCGTGAGTAGCTATGAACAGCTGTGTAGGTGATAAGAGAAGGGGAACATATAAACCATCTACCTGCAATGGTGCAGACTCCTCTTTCACAGTCTAAAGTTGCTCTGCTGCTCTGTCCCCTCTCTTTCCTCTGTGCGCTCAACGCTGCATAGAGCCGCTTACTTCCCGCGGCTGGCTCCTCAAACGTGTACCGCTCACCCACTGTGTGTCGCAAGTTACGTAATTCAACCGCCCACTGTTCTCCTCCAATTGGATGCTGACCGGTCGATCAGTGTATCTATCACCTGCTTGATTCTTAACGGGGCACTGAAGCTCTAGCTAGTTAGAAGGTAAACCATGGATAAACGAAGAATACCAGCGAACATCATAAACAAATGCTCCTTTATTGTGATAAAAGCACCAGACAATAAAAAAAAATGCATGGGAATACCTAGCAAAGCATCTTACGCGTTTCGACTACTTGAGCCTTAATCTTAGACATACATTAAAGAGACACTTAAGTCAAAATTAAACTTTCATGATTCAGAGCGCACAATTTTAAACAACTTTCCAATTCACTTCTATTATCTAAATGTGCACAATCTTTTTATGTGCACACTTTCTGAGGTACCTGCTCCTACTGAGCATGTGCAAGATTTACCGGATCTACGTATATGCATTTTTGTGATTGGCTAATAACTATTACATGATGCAGTGTGAGGGAAATTATAACTAACTTTAAAATATGTCAGAAGGAAATCTACTACTCATTTGAAATTCAAACAAAGTGCTTTTTGCGTTGTCTTTTTATTGTGCATTTACTGATGAAGCTATTCTACTGTGTTTAGTGGTCCTTTAACAAACCGCTATTACTTGTGTCTGTGTGCCTCTGTTTCATGGTGAAGAATTCTCCCATCTTCCTCTTCTAACCACATTATAGTAATTGTGTGTATTTTTATTTTCATATTTGTAGCCTAAATCCGCCCAGGAGGTCCTGCAGATGCTAGATTATGGCAATAAAAACAGAACTCAACATCCTACTGATGCAAACGCAACTTCTTCAAGATCACACGCTGTCTTTCAGGTAAAAAAAATCATAAAAATTGCAAATCCAAAACGTTCAATCCCTTTTTGTTGCTGATTTTTATATTAGTGTCTATTACATGCAGTTATATGAAAATGGTGTATACTGTCCTTTTAAGCAAATTGTTCAAATCAGCTCTAACTATATTGATTATACATTGGGTCACTGGCGCTAGATGGTGGTTGGTGGCTACACAAAAGCACCTTTCTGTCATTAGCTCAACAGATGTGTTCAGATAGACATTGCTGCTCTTGATCTGACTTTAACTATGTGTTTAACTCCTTTGCTGAGATTAAACACACAGATAATTTTATTGTTGCACCGTACATTTAAATCTCTAAATTTCTGCCTGTTTCTAAGCCACTACAGACCACCTCTTATCACATGCGTTTTTATTTGCTTTTCACAACAGGAGAATGCTAGTTCATGTTTGCCATATAGACATTGTGCTCACGCCGTGGAGTTATTTAAGAGTCAGCACAACACAGCACTAATTTGCTAAAATGCAAGTCAATATATAATAAATAAAGTCATGTGATCAGGGGGCTGTCAGAAGATTCTTAGATACAAGGTAATCACAGAGGTAAAAAAAAAGTGTATTTATAAGGGGCGTGTCTGAACCACGATCGAGAGTGGTCGCTTTTTCCTGGGCTCCAGCGGAATCTCATTTAATTTCCCGGTTATAGGAGTAGCCACACCGCTATCTTGCCGTTATTATATACTGTACTGCCACATTTACGTGGGGCAGCTCATATCATCTACTTTAAAGGGACACTGAACCCAATTTTTTTTTATTTCGTGATTAAGATAGAGCATGCAATTTCTCCTGTTAAGTGTGGTCAGTCCACGGGTCATCATTACTTCTGGGATATTAACTCCTCCCCAACAGGAAGTGCAAGAGGATCACCCAGCAGAGCTGCTATATAGCTCCTCCCCTCTACGTCACACCCAGTCATTCTCTTGCACCCAACTAATAGATAGGATGTGTGAGAGGACTGTGGTGATTATACTTAGTTTTTATATCTTCAATGAAAAGTTTGTTATTTTAAAACAGCACCGGAGTGTGTTGTTCCTTCTCAGGTAGAATTTGAAGAAGAATCTACCTGAGTTTTTGTATGATTTTAGCCGGCGTAGTTAAGATCATTTTGCTGTTCTCGGCCATCTGAGGAGTGAGGTAAACTTCAGATCAGGGGACAGCGGGCAGGTTCACCTGCAAAGAGGTATGTAGCAGTATATTATTTTCTGAGGAATGGAATTGACTGAGAAAATACTGCCAATACCGATATAATGTAAGTTCAGCCTTAAATGCAGTAGTAGCAACTGGTATCAGGCTGTCATGTATGTATATTTACACTTCAGTATTCTGGGGAATGGCACTTCACTGGGATAATACTGTATGCATAAAAATTTTTTTAGCCTAACTTGCAGTGGGAACGACTAGCAATAGGCTTTCTAATGACACTTCATTTATTTGATGTTAAACGTTTTGCTGGCATGTTAAATCGTTTAATTATCTGAGGTACTGGGTGAAAAATTGTTTTGGGCACTGTTTTTTTCCACTTGGCGGTAGTTTTATTTAATTTAAGACAGTTTACTGATCTCCCTCACTGATGTGTGTGAGGGGGAGGGGCCTATTTTGGCGCTTTTGCTACGCATCAGAAATTCAGTCACAAGTCTGTTTTCTTCCCTGCATGATCCGGATCGTCTCTACAGAGCTCAAGGGTCTTCAAAAATTATTTTGAGGGAGGTAATCACTCACAGCAGACCTGTGAGATTGTGCTTTGACTGTGATAAAAAAGCGTTTTTATTATGTACATTTTTTCTGCTATGTAAGGGTTTGTTATTCATTACTATGGGGGCAATCCTTTGCTAAATTGTGTTTTTACCGGAAAGAATTTGAATTTATAATTTCTCCGGTTCATTGTTACTCAACTGTCATAATTTTTTTCTGTGCTTCTTAAAGGCACAGTACGTTTTCCATATTACTTGTAAATTGAGTTGAAAAGTATTTCCAAGTCTGCTAGTTTATTTGCTAGTGTGTTAAACATGTCTGACTCAGAGGAATATCTCTGTGCTATATGTGCTAAAGCCAAAGTGGAGCCCAATAGAAATTTATGTACTAATTGCATTGATGCTACTTTAAATAAAAGTCAATCTGTACAAATTGAACAACATTCACCAAACAACGAGGGGAAAGTTATGCCGACTAACTTGCCTCACGTGTCAGTACCTGCATCTCCCGCTCGGGAGGTGCGTGATATGGTAACGCCGAGTACTTCAGGGCGGCCATTACAAATCACATTACAGGACATGGCTCATGTTATGACTGAAGTTTTGTCTAAATTACCAGAACTTAGAGGTAAGCGTGATTACTCTGGGGTGAGAACAGAGTGCGCTGATAATAATAGGGCCATGTCAGATACTGCGTCACAATATGCAGAACATGAGGACGGAGAGCTTCAATCTGCAGGTGACGGTTCTGATCCCAATAGAGTGGATTCAGACATTTCTAACTTTAAGTTTAAGCTTGAAAACCTCCGTGTACTGCTATGGGAGGTATTAGCGGCTCTGAATGATTGTAACACCGTTGCAATTCCAGAGAAATTATGTAGGCTGGATAGATACTATGCGGTACCGGCGAGTACTGACGTATTTCCTATACCTAAGAGGCTTACAGAGATAATTACTAAGGAGTGGGATAGGCCCGGTGTACCCTTCCCCCCCCCCCTCCTGTATTTAGAAAAATGTTCCCAATAGACGCCACCACACGGGACTTATGGCAGACGGTCCCTAAGGTGTAGGGAGCGGTTTCTACTCTGGCTAAGCGTACCACTATCCCAGTGGAGGATAGCTGTGCCTTTTCAGATCCAATGGATAAAAAATTAGAGGGTTACCTTTTAAGAAAATGTTTGTTCAACAAGGTTTTATATTGCAACACCTTGCATGTATTGCGTCTGTCACGGCCGCGGCCGCTTTTTGGTCCGAGTCCCTGGAAGAGACTCTTGACTCAATAACTATAGATGAGATCTCAAACAAGCTTAAAACTCTTAAGCTAGCTAATTCATTTGTTTCAGATGCCGTAGTACATTTAACTAAACTTACGGCTAAGAATTCCGGATTCGCCATTCAGGCACGCAGAGCACTGTGGCTAAAATCCTGGTCAGCTGACGTTACTTCTAAATCTAAATTACTTAACATACCTTTCAAAGGGCAGAACTTATTCGGGCCCGGTTTGAAAGAAATTATCGCTGACATTACTGGAGGTAAGGGCCATGCCCTACCTCAAGACAGAGCCAAACCTAGGGCTAGACAGTCTAATTTTTGTTCCTTTCGTAATTTCAAGGCAGGAGCAGCATCAACTTCCTCTGCACCAAAACAGGAAGGAGCTGTTGCTCGCTACAGACAAGGCTGGAGACCCAACCAGTCCTGGAACAAGGGCAAGCAGGCCAGAAAACCTGCTACTGCCCCTAAGACAGCATGAAGTGAGGGCCCCCGATCCGGGAACGGATCTAGTGGGGGGCAGACTTTCTCTCTTCGCCCAGGCTTGGGCAAGAGATGTCCAGGATCCCTGGGCGTTAGAGATCATATCTCAGGGATATCTTCTGGACTTCAAATCCTCTCCCCCAAAAGGGAGATTTCATCTGTCAAGGTTGTCAACAAACCAAATAAAGAAAGAGGCGTTTCTACGCTGTGTACAAGATCTTTTGCTAATGGGAGTGATCCATCCGGTTCCGCGGTCGGAACACGGACAGGGGTTTTACTCAAATCTGTTTGTGGTTCCCAAGAAAGAGGGAACCTTCAGACCAATCTTGGATTTAAAGATCCTAAACAAATTCCTAAGAGTTCCATCGTTCAAAATGGAAACTATTCGGACAATCCTACCCATGATCCAAAAGGGTCAGTACATGACCACAGTGGATTTAAAGGATGCTTACCTTCACATACCGATTCACAAAGATCATTACCGGTATCTAAGGTTTGCCTTCCTAGACAGGCATTACCAGTTTGTAGCTCTTCCATTCGGATTGGCTACGGCTCCAAGAATCTTCACAAAGGTTCTGGGTGCTCTTCTGGCGGTACTAAGACCGCGAGGAATTTCGGTAGCTCCGTACCTAGACGACATTCTGATACAGGCTTCAAGCTTTCAAACTGCCAAGTCTCATACAGAGTTAGTACTGGCATTTCTAAGGTCGCATGGATGGAAGGTGAACGAAAAGAAGAGTTCTCTCTTTCCACTCACAAGAGTTCCCTTCTTGGGGACTCTTATAGATTCTGTAGAAATGAAGATCTACCTGACAGAAGACAGGTTAACAAAGCTTCAAAATGCATGCCGTGTCCTTAATTCCATTCAACACCTGTCAGTGGCTCAATGCATGGAGGTGATCGGCTTAATGGTAGCGGCAATGGACATAGTACCCTTTGCACGCCTACATCTCAGACCGCTGCAATTGTGCATGCTAAATCAGTGGAATGGGGATTACTCAAATTTGTCCCCTACTCTGAATCTGGATCAAGAGACCAGAAATTCTCTTCTATGGTGGCTTTCCCGGCCACATCTGTCCAGGGGGATGCCATTCAGCAGGCCGGATTGGACAATTGTAACAACAGACGCCAGCCTACTAGGTTGGGGCGCTGTCTGGAATTCTCTGAAGGCTCAGGGATCATGGACTCAGGAGGAGAGTCTCCTGCCTATAAACATTATGGAATTGAGAGCAGTTCTCAATGCTCTTCTGGCTTGGCCCCAGTTAACAACTCGGGGGTTCATCAGGTTTCAGTCGGACAACATCACGACTGTAGCTTACATCAACCATCAAGGAGGGACAAGAAGCTCCCTAGCGATGATGGAAGTATCAAAGATAATTCGCTGGGCAGAGTCTCACTCTTGCCACCTGTCAGCAATCCACATCCCGGGAGTGGAGAACTGGGAGACGGATTTCCTAAGTCGTCAGACTTTTCATCCGGGGGAGTGGGAACTTCATCCGGAGGTCTTTGCCCAAATACTTCGACGTTGGGGCAAACCAGAGATAGATCTCATGGCGTCTCGACAGAACGCCAAGCTTCCTTGTTACGGGTCCAGATCCAGGGATCCGGGAGCGGTCCTGATAGATGCTTTGACAGCACCTTGGACCTTCGGGATGGCTTATGTGTTTCCACCCTTCCCGATGCTTCCTCGATTGATTGCCAGAATCAAACAGGAGAGAGCATCGGTGATTCTAATAGCGCCCGCGTGGCCACGCAGGACTTTGTATGCAGATCTAGTGGACATGTCATCCTGTCCACCTTGGTCTCTGCCTCTGAGACAGGACCTTCTGGTCCAGGGTCCTTTCAAACATCAAAATCTAATTTCTCTGAAGCTGACTGCTTGGAAATTGAACGCTTGATTTTATCAAAACGTGGATTTTCTGAGTCAGTAATTGATACCTTAATACAGGCCAGGAAGCCTGTTACCAGAAAGATTTAACATAAAATATGGCGTAAATACTTATATTGGTGCGAATCCAACAATTACTCATGGAGTAAGGTTAGGATTCCTAGGATATTGTCTTTTCTACAAGAAGGTTTAGAAAAGGGTTTATCCGCTAGTTCCTTAAAGGGACAGATCTCAGCTCTGTCCATTCTTTTACACAAACGTCTGTCAGAAGTTCCAGACGTTCAGGCTTTTTGTCAGGCTTTGGCCAGGATTAAGCCTGTGTTTAAAACTGTTGCTCCACCATGGAGTTTAAACTTAGTTCTTAACGTTTTACAGGGTGTTCCGTTTGAACCCCTTCATTCCATTGATATCAAATTGTTATCTTGGAAAGTTCTGTTTTTAATGGCTATTTCCTCGGCTCGGAGAGTCTCTGAGTTATCTGCCTTACATTGTGATTCTCCTTATCTGATTTTTCATTCAGACAAGGTAGTTATGCGTACTAAACCTGGGTTCTTACCTAAGGTGGTCACTAACAGGAATATCAATCAAGAGATTGTTGTTCCATCCTTGTGTCCTAATCCTTCTTCAAAGAAGGAACGTCTTCTACACAATCTAGATGTAGTCCGTGCCCTGAAATTTTATTTACAGGCAACTAAAGATTTTCGACAAACGTCTTCCCTGTTTGTCGTTTATTCTGGTCAGAGGAGAGGTCAAAAAGCTTCTGCTACCTCTCTCTCTTTTTGGCTTCGTAGCATAATACGTTTAGCTTATGAGACTGCTGGACAGCAGCCTCCTGAAAGAATTACAGCTCATTCTACTAGAGCTGTGGCTTCCACTTGGGCCTTTAAGAATGAGGCCTCTGTTGAACAGATTTGCAAGGCTGCAACTTGGTCTTCTCTTCATACTTTTTCCAAATTTTACAAATTTGACACTTTTGCTTCTTCGGAGGCTGTTTTTGGGAGAAAGGTTCTTCAGGCAGTGGTTCCTTCCGTATAAGATCCTGCCTGTCCCTCCCGTCATCCGTGTACTTTAGCTTTGGTATTGGTATCCCAGAAGTAATGATGACCCGTGGACTGACCACACTTAACAGGAGAAAACATAATTTATGCTTACCTGATAAATTCCTTTCTCCTGTAGTGTGGTCAGTCCACGGCCCGCCCTGTTTTTTATGGCAGGTCTAAATTTTTAAATTATACTCCAGTCACCACTGCACCCTTTAGCTTCTCCTTTCTCGTTGGTTCTCGGTCGAATGACTGGGTGTGACGTAGAGGGGAGGAGCTATATAGCAGCTCTGCTGGGTGATCCTCTTGCACTTCCTGTTGGGGAGGAGTTAATATCCCAGAAGTAATGATGACCCGTGGACTGACCACACTACAGGAGAAAGGAATTTATCAGGTAAGCATAAATTATGTTTTTAAGCAACTTTCTAATTCACTCCTATTATCAAATTTTCTTCATTCTCTTGGTATGTTTATTTGAAAAGCAAGAATGTAAGTTTAGATGCCGGCCCATTTTTGGTGAACAACCTGGGTTATCCTTGCTGATTGGACAGCACCAATAAACAAGTGCTGTCCATGGTCTGAACCAAAATGATGCTGATGCCTTCTTTTTAAAATAAAGATAGCAAGAGAACGAAGAAAAATTGATAATAGAAGTAAATTAGAAAGTTGCTTAAAATTGCATGCTCTATCTGAATCATGAAAGAAAAAAATTGGGTTCAGTATCCTTTTAATCTGTATTTTTGAAACTGCAGCAGGAAATCAGACGAAGGAGGCCTAATGTGGCGGCACATAGTAGGCAGCACCACCCCCTCGGGTAACCAAGGTCTCTTTTTACAACTGGGCAAGCTAATGGGTATACCTGAATCCCATTATTAACACTCTCTTAACTACTAAAATATAAAAGGGGAAAAGGACAATTCACAAAAACCAACGGCAATCAGACGCCAAAAACTCACTGCGCACTATGACCAAAATGGCCACCGCAGTGGATATCAGCTCTCAGGACATCTTTAATAATGAGTGAAGATTCAAGGCACTTTGCTTGCGCCTCATTGAAAAAGCGTCCCATAATTCTTGACTATCACAATGCCCTGCAACGGTAACAGAGAGATCCCTGGAATCAACTCTCCTAAAGAAAATACAGCAGCCAGAAGATACTTTAGAAGCTATTAGTATAACCTTGCTTAGCTTTACTAGACTGAAAGTTCTGACCAGTTAAGGGATATTATCGGAACAAACAGGGCCAGGTGATACATAACGACACTCTCATTTTAGCCAGCAGTCCTGACTGTGAAATATATACTACCTCAGCACTGACAGCAGCCTTATTCATACCGTGCAATTAAACTGAACTACCATGTATACTGAGTAGCACACCTCACCATTACAAACACACATCACCACTTATTGCTAGGCTGACCCTTCCGTAGAATGGCTGTTAAACAAATAGAACCTCTAAACATGGAAACTAGTCATAGATCAGTCACTACAGTAAAATCAATTAGCTGCTAACTTTATTTAGATGCATGTTGGGCTTCACGGCTTGCGGCCGGAGCTGTGGAGAGAACTTGACAGGCTTGGACACCAACATGTAGCTCCAACATATTCCTAATTGCTTTTTCAGGTAGACATATATGAGGACTATCTTAAATACAGTGCTACTTCTTAACAGCGAGGAGAGGAACCATAATTTATATATACAGTGTGTATATGTGTGTGTGTGTGTATGTATGTGTGTATATATATATATATATATATATATATATATATATATATATATATATATATATATATATATATATACATACACACACACAGTGTTTTTTTTTTTTTTTTTTAAATATATATATATATATATATATATAGCTGCACGATTAATCGCATATGCAATTTAAAACCGCAATTTTAAAACCGCAAGATTTCGTGTTTTTTTGCTAAATAAAAAAATCCTCAGAAGTGGCTGTTATATTGATTTGTTTGTGATTTCTTGCAAACCAGCTCCATCTAGTTGTTGCTTTTAGCACACATTTGTAAAATGGCTGTTTTACTTTCACTTTCTGATCTCAGTAGCAGCAGATCAATCTTGAAGTCTAAAAGCAGAGCATATGCAGGAATGAACAGGAGAGAAAGCCACTTACTTATATTTCCCCCTAGGGCTGTCTGTAGTCTGAAACTTAGGGTATGTAAACATTATGGAACCTCTCACACAATCTCCCGCTCCTCTGAGAAACGGCTCAAATACATAGCAGATGCAGTTAACCCCACGGCTCCCAAAAAGGCTAAAACTGCAGTCCCCTCTGCTACTGGGTTAACTTAACTGCATCTACAATGTTTTTTTTTTTTATATATATATATATATATATATATATATATATATATATATATATATATATGTATATATATATATGTATATATATATATGTATGTGTGCAACTGTGTATGTGATTGTATATTATATATATGTGTATGTATGTATGTGTATATATATATATATATATATATATATATATATATAATTGTGTGTGTATGGGGAGGTGTGTCCATTGCATAGTCATTTATACCTGTATGTGGACACTCCGTGGATATCTTTGAGAAAGCGTCTGTGGGCGTGAAACGCATCAGATGACGTATCTCGTATTGTCTCCTCGATTTCTTGTGAGTTACAAATGTTTTAATGCATTTCTAATACATTTTTGTTACTTTTTATAAGGCTGTGTACATATGTGTCTTACATTCCCTCACAAGAACTTGTCATTGTGAAAACATACACGTAAGAAGAAAGAATCCTTGTCTCTGTCTAAATACGGAAGTTTCTTTCCAAGGGAATCTAGCGTTCCAGTGCGGATTCCATGGTACAAACCTTCTTTTACGCTGTAGGGCGACAGCGTTTTTCTTTCCTTTACGTGGGGTTAAAAGGCAACATATAAAGTAACTCTAACCTTGTCTATATTGAGATAGATGTATATGTATGTATGTATATATATATGTATATGAGTGTGTGTGTATATATATAGGATTGCACAATCATACTTCCAGTACTGCCAAGGTGCACTGCTGACATCAAATCCAACGTATTTCCACAAAACAGGCACTCACTGGACTTTACTTTAAAACATATAAATTTATTATCAAATACTAAAAGACATTTTGGCACTACTTTGTGCCTTTGTCAATGTCATAGCAAAAAACAAACAAACAAACAAACAGTTTGCAGCTCCACACCCCAAAGTCAATATTTACATATTAAAAACAGAGTGGCCTGTACTAGTGTTTTTAGGGAGGATTACCATTATTCCTGTACATCCAAATGATTGCTGTATTGTTTTCTTTATATGATCTGTTTACATTTCTTTTTCCTCAATTACAAAAAAAAAGTGTATTAATATAACTGTGTTGGGAATGCAAAACTGGGGAATGGGTAATAAAGGGATTATCCATCTTTTTAAACATCATTTTTGCAGTAGACTGTCCCTTTAAAGATTTTAAAATAAAAATTAATGACACACTCTTTGCAACCTTCAGTCAGCATCTATTTTCTGGCACTTTTTCTTTAAATAAAATAAATAAAACTCACTGAACTATTATCTTGTAAAGAGCACACTCTCAGCCGCACCTTGCCAGGAGCAGATACAGGCTGACGTGCTGTGCACATGCGGAGCTTTTCTCTCTTCATGGCACATTACAGCTGAGAGGATGCTGTAAGTGTTATTGTTTTCTCATTAGGGCAGATATTGCAATCCCATGAAAACGAATTGCAGCCGGGTGTTTTACACAACTGCTGCAGTGTTAAAAATTCCTTGTTGATTAGGAGGTTACCCTTTTACACATCCGAGCACACTTGATAATAACTGTGTTTAATCCCTTTGTTGAGGTTAAACACATTATTACCAGTGAACATTTGTGCGATTATAATATTCACTAACAAATGAAAGAATCTGATATTGCATTATTCTGCATATTTAGGGCTGGGTTACAAGTGGAGCGCTAATTTATTGCATGCCTGCAAACGGTCGAATTTGCCGCTTATGGGAGTGTTATAAATAACCAGCCATTACAATTTGCATCATATAAACTAAGGATTAATACCTTCTACAACTAAACCTGACGAGTTAAAGGGGCATTAAAAGTGGCGGGTGTGGGGTGTTAGAAAGAAAAATGCACTGAAAAGTGCCTTTTCATTGCGATCTATGGGTATTGCGTTATGCCTGTAAATATATATGAATATGTTTAGATTGACAAATCTGTTTAAAAGTTAGGAGCCTGTAAGAATATTTAGGAGCCAGGCTATGGTGTTTGTATATAGATATATGGAGATTAACCCAAAAACTTAGGAATCAGGGATAGAATTCTAAGAGCCAGTGGCTCCCTGGCTCCTGGGTTTGTCGAGCCTATTATTTATTTATATCTATATATATATATATATATATATATATATATATATATATATATATATATATATATATATATATATATATATATATGTATATACACACATTAACACATATATATATATATATATATATATATATATATATATATATGTATATACACACATTAACACATAAATATATATGTATATATTTACATTTGCTGCGCGACTTGCCCTCTTCACTGAGCTAGGTTCCCATTGGACCCTATGGAAGTGCGCTTGTGTTAGCACAATGCTTCCGTGCAATGCGAACAAGAGGTCGTGTTCGCATTGCACCTCACTTGTAATACCAGTGCACATTTCCGTGTGCTGGTATTACTAAGTTCAGCACAAATATTGCTTTTGTAATCTGACCCTTAATGGTTAATATTAGAAAGTAATCATAACTTAAGTATTTTTGTCTGCTTAGGAATTTGTTTTAAAAATATTTACATATTTATTATAATATTATAATAATAATATTCTTAATAAACGCATTAGAAGTGAATACATAGGAAAGCCATATTTTTCTTTAATGTTCTATAAAAATGGTTTTGTGTTTTTTTTTTTTCTTTCTACAATTAGCAGACATTTTGTTATGTGAATTTAAATGTGTAGATCGGATTCAGAGTATTAAATCACCATTAAATACAGTTGAATTGCATAATAAATAGACAATGCAGTATCACTTACTGTGAATTTTAAGAACAGAAGATTTATTTTTTTTCTGAAGAAATTTTAAAATTTACTTTAATTTGCTGGCCCCCTGTATCATGTGACAGCCATCAACCAATCACAGACTTATTATTATTATACTTTATTTATGAAGCTGCAACATATTCCGCAGCGCTGTCCATGGATACCATTAATTTAAATAAAACAATGATATATAACTTGTAAGAGACGAGACAAAATTTACAAACGCATACAGGAGGAATTGAGTGCCCTATTCCCGTGGGAACTTACAATCTAGAAAGGTAGGAGGTTGAGAAACAGGAGGTGAGGACTGAAAGATTGAGAAAGATGTTAATGAAAAGTTAGTTTAGGGAAATGTTGTTAGGTAAGTGAAATTAATTTATTATTGAGTTGGGTGGTAAGCTTCTCTATACAGAAAAGTCTTGGGAGCATTTAAAGGAAGAAAGATTATGGCAAAGCCTGACAGCACGAGGGAGAGCGTTCCAGAGGGTAGGTGCTGCACGACAGAAGTCCTGCAGTCTAGCATGGAAAGAGTTGATAGCCGAGGATGCAAGGAGCAGATTATTGTTGGATCTTAGTGGGCGGGTTGGAGTATACTTGTTTATTAGAGAGGATAGGTAGAGGGGAGCAGCGTTGGTGAGAGCTTTGTATGTAAGGGTGAGAATTTTTAATTTAATTCAGCTGTGAATGGGGAGCCAATGAAGGGACTCGCAGAGAGTTGCAGCAGATATAGAGCTACAAGAAATGTGGATTAGCCTGGCAGAGGCATTTAGGATGGATTGAAGGGGGGAGAAGCAGAAAAAAGGAAGGCCAGTAAGTAGGTTATTGCAATAGTTAAAGTGAAAGTAAATCCTAGCGTTTTACAAACGCTAGCACTGACTATTGAACCAAATAAAGGGGACTTACATTCATGAAGTATAAGATACTTCATGTAGAAAGCTCCTTTATTTGTTTCAATTGATCGCCGTTTTTAGCTGCTACAGCAGCCCACGGCTAAAAAATTTTTTGCTACAAGGTGACGTTTTCACCTCTTAGCCAATAGCCGTGCGGTAAATCCGGCTTGGCGCCCATGGGAGCCGGATTTACCGCACGGCTATTGGCTAAGAGGTGAAAACGTCACCTCTTAGCAAAAAAATTTTTGGGCTGTGGTAGCTAAAAACGGCAATCGATTGAAACAAATGAAGGAGCTTTCTAAATGAAGTATCTTATACTTCATGAATGAAAGTCCCCATTATTTGTTTCAATAGTCAATCCTAGCGTTTGTAAAACGCTAGGATTTACTTTCACTTTAAGTCTGGAAATAACAAGGGAGTATATTATTTGCTTTGTGGTGTTAGCGCTCAGAAAAGGGCGAATCTTTGAAATATTGCGTAGATGGTTGCAGCAGGATGTAGAAAGCAATTGCATTTGGGTGACGAAGGATAGATTTGAGTGAAGTGTAACTCCGAGGCAGCAGACTTGAGCCGATGGGGAAATGGTGATGCCGTCAACAGGGATAGAGAAATCAGAAGTCGTCATAGAGTTTGATGGGGGGATAAGAAGGAACTCAGTCTTGGACATGTTCGTCTTTAGGTGGTGAGTGGCCATCCGGGAAGAAATACCAGATAAGCAGTCGCTGACATGAGAAAGTACAGAGGGAGAGAGATCAGGGGTGGAGAGGTAGATCTGGGTGTCAGCAGCATAGAGGTGAAGCCATAACTGTTGATAAGTTTACCGACTTATACATATACACTATGAACTCTTGCACATGCTCAGTAGTAGCTGGTGCCTCAAAGTGTGTATTTAAAAAAAAAAACTGTGCACTATTTGATAATGAAAGTAAATTGGCAAGTATATTAAACCTGCATGCTCTGAGTTAAGAAAATTTAAATTTGAACTTTGTGTCCTTTTAACAAACTCGTATAAAAGATGCGAAAATGTACTCTGCTTTGTACTACTTTATAACAGAAAATACCTTTTTATGTTCATTTGTACTCTTAAACACATTCAACAACCCAATTCTATCTAAAAAGATATTAGAGGGTGTAATGTGATTTCTTCTATAAGGTACGACGAGTCCACAGATTCATCCTTTACTTGTGGGATGATATTCTCCTGCTAACAGGAAGTGGCAAAGAGCACCACAGCAGAGCTGTCTATATAGCTCCTCCCTTAGCTCCACACCCAGTCATTCTCTTTGCCTACTCTAAGTACTAGGAAGGGTAAAGTGAAAGAGGTGTGATAGAATATTAGTTTTTTATTTCTTAAAGCAAGAGTTTTTTTATTTTAAATGGTACCGGTGTGTACTGTTTACTCTCAGGCAGCAGATGGATGAAGACTTCTGCCTGGAGGCTGATGATCTTAGCATTTGTCACTAAGATCCAGAGCAGTTCCCACAGAATGGCTGAGGAGTACAAGAAACTTCAGTGTGAGGAACCCTTTCATGCTATAAGCAGTGAGGTATGTTCAGTCATTTTTTCTCTTGTTAAGTGTGTTCAGTCCACGGGTCATCCATTACTTATGGGATATATTCTCCTTCCCAACAGGAAGTTGCAAGAGGATCACCCAAGCAGAGCTGCTATATAGCTCCTCCCCTCACATGTCATATCCAGTCATTCTCTTGCAACCCTCAACTAAGAAGGAGGTCGCAAGAGGAGCTGGAGTTTTTACTTAATTATTCTTCAATCAAAAGTTTGTTATTTTAAATGGCACCGGAGTGTGCTGTTTTTCTATCTCAGGCAGTATTTGGAAGAAGAAACTGCCTGCGTTTTCTATGATCTTAGCAGGCGTAACTAAGATCCACTGGCTGTTCTCGACATTCTGAGGAGTGGGGTAACTTCAGAAAATGGGAATAGCATGCGGGGTCCCCCCGCAAATGAGGTATGTGCAGTACAATATTTTCTGGGAATGGAATTGACTAAGAAAACACTGCTGTTACCCGTATGATGTAAGTACAGCCTTAAATGCAGTAGTAGTGACTGGTATCAGGCTGATAAATGTATGCACAGTAGAGTTATTTTCTAGGGACTAGAATTTGACTGAGAAAATACTGTTAATACTGAAATAATGCTTAAGCCTTATCTGCAGTGGAAGCGATTGGTAGCAGGCATAGTGATAACTTTGCATGACATTAAAAAAAAAAAAAGTTTGTTTTTAAAACGTTTACTGGCATGTTATTCGTTTTGTGAGGTACTTTGGTGATAAATCCTTTTGGGCATGATTTTTTTTCCACATGGCTAACGTATATTTCTGCATAGAAACCGTTATATCAGGTCTCCCACTGTTGTAAAAGAGTGGGAGGGGCCTTTTTTAGCGCCTTGTTGCGCAGTTAAAATTCTAGCACAGTCTTCCTGCTTCTTCCTCCTTGATCCAGGACGTGTCTAGAGAGCTCAGGGGTCTTCAAAATTTGTTTTTGAGGGAGGTAATCAGTCACAGCAGACCTGTGACAGTGTGTTTGACTGTGATAAAAGCGTTAAATTTTAATTTGATATCCGTTTTTGGGTACTGAGGGGTTAATCATCCTTTTGCTAATGGGTGCAATTCTCTGCTAATTAATACATTTAAATAATTGTTGACTATAACTGAATTAGTTCTTTGTTATTCAACTGTGTTTTTTAAAAGCGCTGCAGCGTTTTTTATATTGCTTGTAAACTTATTGAAAGTAATTTCCATGCTTGCTAGCTTCATTGCTAGTCTGTTTAAACATGTCTGATACAGAGGAATCTGCTTGTTCATTATGTTTAAAAGCCGATGTGGAGCCCAATAGAAATATGTGTACCAATTGTATTGATATTACTTTGAATAAAAGTCAATCTGTACCAATAAAGAAATTATCACCAGACAACGAGGGGGAAGTTATGCCGTCTAACTCTCCTCACGTGTCAGTACCTTCGTCTCCCGCTCGGGAGATGCGTGAGATTGAGGCGCCAAGTACATCAAGGCCCTTACAAATCACTTTACATGATATGGCTAATGTTATGAAAGAAGTATTATACAATATGCCCGAGTTAAGAGGCAAGCGCGACAGCTCTGGGTTAAGGACAGAGCGCGCCGATGACACGAGAGCCATGTCTGATACTGCGTCACAATTTGCAGAACATGAGGACGGAGAGCTTCATTCTGTGGGTGACGGTTCTGATTCGGGGAGACCGGATTCAGAAATTTCAAATTTTAAATTTAAGCTTGAGAACCTCCGCGTGTTGCTAGGGGAGGTGTTAGCGGCTCTGAATGATTGTGACACGGTGGCAATCCCAGAGAAATTATGTAGGCTGGATAAATACTATGCGGTACCGGTGTGTACTGACGTTTTTCCTATACCAAAGAGGCTTACAGAGATTATTAGCAAGGAGTGGGATAGACCCGGTGTGCCTTTTTCCCCTCCTCCGATATTTAGAAAAATGTTCCCTATAGACGCCACCACACGAGACTTATGGCAGACGGTCCCTAAGGTGGAGGGAGCAGTTTCTACTTTAGCCAAGCGTACCACTATCCCGGTGGAGGATAGCTGTGCTTTCTCAGATCCAATGGATAAAAAATTAGAGGGTTACCTTAAGAAAATTTTTGTTCAACAAGGTTTTATATTACAGCCTCTTGCATGCATTGCGCCTGTCACTGCTGCAGCGGCATTCTGGTTTGAGTCTCTGGAAGAGGCGATTCGCACAGCACCATTGGATGAGTCTTTGAGCAAGATTAGAACCCTTAAGCTGGCTAATGCGTTTGTTTCGGATGCAGTAGTGCATTTAACCAAACTTACGACTAAGAATTCCGGATTCGCCATACAGGCGCGCAGAGCGCTATGGCTTAAATCCTGGTCAGCAGATGTAACTTCTAAGTCTAAACTACTGAACATTCCTTTCAAAGGGCAGACCTTATTCGGGCCCGGCTTGAAGGAAATTATTGCTGACATTACTGGAGGTAAGGACAACACACCCTTCCTCAGGACAGGGCCAAATCAAAGGCCAAACAGTCTAATTTTCGTGCCTTTCGTAATTTCAAGGCAGGAGCAGCATCAACTTCCTCCGCTCCAAAACAGGAAGGAACTACTGCTCGTTACAGACAGGGTTGGAAAGGCAACCAGTCACGGAACAAGGGCAAGCAGGCCAGAAAGCCTACTTCTGCCCCTAAGACAGCATGAAGACAGGGCCCCCTTTCCGGAGACGGATCTAGTGGGGGGCAGACTTTCTCTCTTCGCCCAGGCTTGGGCAAGAGATGTACAGGATCCCTGGACGTTGGAGATTATATCTCAGGGATACCTTCTGGATTTCAAAACTTCTCCTCCACAAGGGAGGTTTCATCTGTCAAGGTTATCAACAAACCTAGTAAAGAAAGAGGCATTTCTACAATGTGTACAAGACCTCTTAGTGATGGGAGTGATCCACCCAGTTCCGCGAACGGAACAGGGGCAAGGGTTTTATTCAAATCTGTTTGTGGTTCCCAAGAAAGAGGGAACCTTCAGACCAATCTTAGACTTAAAAATCTTAAACAAGTTCCTAAGGGTTCCATCGTTCAAGATGGAAACCATTCGGTCCATCCTACCCATGATCCAAGAGGGTCAATATATGATCACCGTGGACTTAAAGGATGCCTACCTTCACATACCGATTCACAAAGATCATTATCGGTACCTAAGGTTTGCCTTTCTAGACAGGCATTACCAGTTTGTAGCTCTTCCCTTCGGGTTAGCTACGTCCCCGAAAATTTTTACAAAGGTTCTGGGCTCACTTCTGGCGGTACTAAGACCACGAGGCATAGCGGTGGCTCCGTACCTAGACGACATTCTGATACAAGCGTCAAGTTTTCAAAATGCAAAGTCTCATACAGAGATAGTTCTAGCATTTCTGAGGTCGCATGGGTGGAAAGTGAACGTGGAAAAGAGTTCTCTGTTACCACTCACAAGGGTCCCTTTTCTAGGGACTCTTATAGATTCTGTAGAGATGAAAATTTACCTGACGGAGTCCAGGTTATCAAGGATTCTCAATGCTTGCCATGTCCTTCACTCCATTCCAAGCCCATCAGTAGCTCAGTGCATGGAAGTAATCGGCTTAATGGTCGCGGCAATGGACATAGTGCCATTTGCGCGCCTACATCTCAGACCGCTGCAACTATGCATGCTAAGTCAATGGAACGGGGATTACTCAGATCTGTCCCCTTTGCTAAATCTGGACCAGGAGACCAGAGATTCTCTTCTCTGGTGGTTGTCACGGGTTCATCTGTCCAAAGGAATGACTTTTCGCAGACCAGATTGGACGATTGTAACAACAGATGCCAGCCTACTAGGCTGGGGAGCAGTCTGTAACTCCCTGAAGGCTCAGGGATCGTGGACTCAGGAGGAGAAACTCCTCCCGATAAACATTCTAGAATTAAGAGCAATATTCAATGCTCTTCTAACTTGGTCTCAGTTAGCAACACTGAGGTTCATCAGATTTCAGTCGGACAACATCACGACTGTGGCTTACATCAATCATCAAGGGGGAACCAGGAGTTCCCTAGCGATGTTGGAAGTCTCGAAGATAATTCGCTGGGCAGAGTCTCACTCTTGCCACCTGTCAGCGATCTACATCCCAGGCGTGGAGAACTGGGAGGCGGATTTTCTAAGTCGCCAGACTTTTCATCCGGGGGAGTGGGAACTTCACCCGGAGGTATTTGCTCAACTGATTCGTTGTTGGGGCAAACCGGATCTGGATCTCATGTTATCTTGCCAGAACTCCAAGCTTCCTTGTTACGGATCCAGGTCCAGGGACCCGGGAGCGGTGCTGGTAGATGCACTAGCAGCCCCTTGGGTTTTCAACATAGCTTATGTGTTTCCACCTTTTCCGTTGCTACCTCGACTGATTGCCAGGATCAAACAGGAGAGAGCATCAGTGATTCTGATAGCGCCTGCGTGGCCACGCAGGACCTGGTATGCAGACCTAGTGGACATGTCGTCCTGTCCACCATGGTCTCTACCCCTGAGGCAGGACCTTCTAATTCAGGGTCCTTTCAACCATCCAAACCTAATTTCTCTGAGGCTGACTGCTTGGAAATTGAACGCTTGATTCTATCAAAGCGTGGGTTTTCGGATTCGGTTATTGATACATTAATACAGGCTCGGAAACCTGTTACCAGAAAAATTTACCACAAGATATGGCGTAAATATTTATATTGGTGTGAATCCAAGAGTTACTCATGGAGTAAGGTTAGGATTCCTAGGATATTGTCTTTTCTACAAGAGGGTTTAGAAAAGGGCTTATCCGCTAGTTCACTAAAGGGACAGATTTTTGCTCTGTCTATTCTTTTACACAAGCGTCTGGCAGAGAATCCAGACGTCCAGGCTTTTTGTCAGGCTTTGGCTAGGATTAAGCCTGTGTTTAAAACTGTTGCTCCTCCGTGGAGCTTAAACTTGGTTCTTAAAGTTCTTCAGGGTGTTCCGTTTGAACCCCTTCATTCCATTGATATTAAGCTTTTATCTTGGAAAGTTCTGTTTTTGATGGCTATTTCCTCGGCTCGAAGAGTCTCTGAGTTATCTGCCTTACATTGTGATTCTCCTTATCTGATCTTTCATTCAGACAAGGTAGTCCTGCGTACTAAACCTGGGTTTTTACCTAAGGTTGTTTCTAACAGGAATATCAATCAAGAGATTGTTGTTCCATCATTATGTCCTAATCCTTCTTCAAAGAAGGAACGTCTTTTGCATAATCTAGACGTGGTCCGTGCCCTGAAGTTCTACTTACAGGCAACTAAAGATTTTCGACAAACTTCTTCTCTGTTTGTCGTTTACTCTGGACAGAGGAGAGGTCAAAAGGCTTTGGCTACCTCTCTCTCTTTTTGGCTTCGTAGCATAATACGCTTAGCCTACGAGACTGCTGGACAGCAGCCTCCTGAAAAAATTACAGCTCATTCCACTAGAGCTGTGGCTTCCACCTGGGCCTTTAAGAATGAGGCCTCTGTTGAACAGATTTGCAAGGCTGCAACTTGGTCTTCACTTCATACTTTTTCCAAATTTTACAAATTTGACACTTTTGCTTCTTCGGAGGCTGTTTTTGGGAGAAAGGTTCTACAGGCAGTGGTTCCTTCTGTTTAATGTTCCTGCTTTTTCCCCACCATCATCCGTGTACTTTAGCTTTGGTATTGGTATCCTATAAGTAATGGATGACCCGGGGACTGAACATACTTAACAAGAGAAAACATAATTTATGCTTACCTGATGAATTTATTTCTCTTGTAGTGTGTTCAGTCCACGGCCCGCCCTGTCTTTTTGAGGCAGGTTCTAAATTTTAAATTTATAACTCCAGTCACCACTGCACCCTATAGTTTCTCCTTTCTCGTCTTGTTTCGGTCGAATGACTGGATATGACATGTGAGGGGAGGAGCTATATAGCAGCTCTGCTTGGGTGATCCTCTTGCAACTTCATTTTGGGAAGGAGAATATATCCCATAAGTAATGGATGACCCGTGGACTGAACACACTACAAGAGAAATAAATTTATCACGTAAGCATAAATTATGTTTTTCTGGAGAGACTGTGGTATTTCAGAATTGGCTGACAGTATCCCCATGAGGGAGAGGGTAAGCAGTAATCCTAAAAGATATAGAGTGGTATTACTAAGCTTGCATAAGGGGCTAATAAAAAAATGGTTGACACTGAGTTTGAATGTTTGTGGGCAAACATTTTGTGAACTGGGAGTGCTGATAACGTTTTTAGGGAACTGAAAGTTTATTTCAATAACGTTTTTTTGTGACTTTATTGAGGGTACACTTGGCTTCTGGTTTGGGTTTTAGAACCCACATGGCTAGTTTGGAACCGCTCTGGTGCGGTTCCTTTAGGCTGTAAAAACATTGAGTGAGATGGGCGGGGCCTATTTTCGCGCCTCAGTTGCACAGTTGTAATTGCAGATCAAGCAGCAAGCTCCAACTACGGTGGGCCCTTGTGGAAGTTTTGGGCCAAATCGAAGCTTTAACTCCATTTTTCCAACCCTGAGGGCAGGTAGGCGCCACAGCAGGGCAGTGGCGAGGTGCAGGGGGTGTTTTTGTCAGGATTTAGGCCTATTAACGATCCGGTTTTGCACAGTAAAGGGTTAACTGTTCCTTTCTTTGTGGGGCAATCTCAGCTGCATTATTTGTATATCATATCAAAGGATTGGTGTATTTTAAGGCAGTTTTGCAGAATGTGTGCTTTTTTTTTCTCTTAAAGGCGCAGTACCGTTTTTTTAAGATTATTTTTTCACTAAATAAAGTGTTTTCAAGCTTGTTTGTGGTCATCACTAGCCTGTTCAACATGTCTGACATTGAGGAAAGTCAATGTTCAATGTGTTTAGAAGCCATTGTGGAACCCCCACTTAAAATGTGTCCCTCATGCACTGAAAGGGCAATAAATTGCAAAGAACATATTTTAGCTACTAAAAGTATGTTGCAGGATGATTCTGTCAGAAGAGAATCAGGTTATGCCATCTAATTCTCCCCAAGTGTCACAACCATTAACGCCCGCACAAGCGACGCCAAGTACTTCTAGTGCGTCTAATTCTTTCACCTTGCAAGATATGACCGCAGTTATGAATACTACCCTCACAGAGGTTTTATCTAAGCTGCCTGGGTTGCAGGGGAAGCGCAGTAGGTCTGGTGTGTGAGTAAATGCTGAGCCCTCTGACGCTTTATTAGCCATATCCGATGTACCCTACCAATGTTCTGAGTTGGGGGTGAGGGATTTGCTGTCTGAGGGAGAGATTTCTGATTCAGGAAAGATGTTCCCTCAGACAGACTCAGATATGACGGCTTTTAAATTTAAACTAGAACACCTCCGCTTATTGCTCAGGGAGGTTTTAGCGACTCTGGATGATTGTGACCCTATTTTAGTTCCAGAGAAATTGTGTGAAATGGACAGCTATATAGAGGTTCCTGCCTACACTGATGTTTTTCCGGTCCCTAAGAGGATTTTGGACATTGTTACTAAGGAGTGGGATAGACCAGGTATTCCGTTTTCTCCCCCTCCTACTTTTAAGAAAATGTTTCCCATATCAGACGCCATGCGGGACTCGTGGCAGACGGTCCCTAAGGTGGAGGGAGCTATTTCTACCCTGGCTAAGCGTACAACTATACCTATTGAGGATAGTTTTGCTTTCAAAGATCCTATGTATAAAAATTTAAAGGGTCTATTAAAGAAAATATTTATTCATCAGGGTTTTCTTCTGCAACCTATAGCGTGCTTTGTTCCTGTAACTACTGCAACTGCTTTTTGGTTCGAGGCTCTGGGGGAGGCTCTTCAGGTTGAGACCCCATTGGATGATATTCTGGATAGAATTAGGGCTCTCAAGATAGCTAATTCTTTCATTACAGATGCCGCTTTTCAACTGGCTAAATTAGCGGCAAAGAATTCAGGTTTTGCCTTTTTAGCGCGTAGAGCGTTATGGCTTAATTCCTGTTCTGCTGATGTCATCAAAATCTAAGCTTTTAGCCATCCCTTTCAAAGGTAAGACCCTATTCGGGCCTGAAATGAAAGAGATCATTTCAGACATCACTGGAGGAAAAAGCCATGCCCTTCCTCAGGATAAGACAAATAAGATGAGGACCAAACAAAATAATTTTCTTTCCTTTCGAAACTTCAAAGGTGGTCCCTCTACCTCTTCCCCTGCTGCAAAGCAAGAGGGGAATTTTGCTCAATCCAAGTCGGTCTGGAGACCTAACCAGACTTGGAACAAAGGTGAACAGGCCAAGAAGCCCGCTGCTGCCACCACGACAGCATGAAGGGGTAGCCCCCGATCCGGGACCGGATCTAGTAGGGGGCAGACTTTCTCTCTTTGCTCAGGCTTGGGCAAGAGACGTTCAGGACTCCTGGGCGTTAGAAATCGTAACCAAGGGGGAGATTCCATCTTTCTCAATTGTCTGTAAACCAGACAAAAAGAGAGGCGTTCTTACGCTGTGTAGAAGACCTATATACCATGGGAGTTATCTGCCCAATTCTGAAAACAGAACAGGGGCAGGGGTTTTACTCCAATCCGTTTGTGGTTCCCAAGAAAGAGGGAACCTTCAGACCAATTTTAGATCTCAAGATCCTAAACAAATTCCTCAGAGTCCCATCCTTCAAGATGGAGACCATTCTGACTATTTTACCAATGATCCAGGAGGGTCAATATGTGACCACCGTGGACTTAAAGGATGCGCATCTACACATCCCTATCCACAAAGATCATCACCAGTTCCTCAGGTTCGCCTTCCTGGACAAGCATTACCAGTTTGTGGCTCTTCCCTTCGGGTTGGCCACAGCTCCTAGAATTTTCACGGAAGTGCTAGGGTCCCTTTTGGCGGTTCTCAGGCCGCGGGGCATAGCAGTGGCGCCTTATCTGGACGATATCTTATTTCAGGCGTCAACTTACCAACTAGCCAAATCTCACACGGACATCATGTTGGCTTTTCTAAGATCTCACTGGTGGAAGGTGAACGTAAAAAAGAGTTCAATTATCCCTCTCCCAAGAGTTCCATTCCTGGGAACTCTGATAGATTCAGTGGACATGAAAATTTTTCTGACGGAGGTCAGGAAATCAAATATTTTAACCACCTGCCGAGCTCTTCATTCCATTCCTTGACCGTCAGTGGCTCAGTGTATGGAGGTAATCGGACTAATGGTAGCGGCAATGGACATAGTTCCGTTTGTCGCTTGCATCTCAGACCACTGCAACTATGCATGCTCAATCAGTGGAATGGGGATTATGCGGATTTATCTCCTCGGATAAATCTGGATCAAGAGACCAGAGACTCTCTTCTTTGGTGGTTGTCACAGGATCATCTGTCCCAGGGAATGTGTTTCCGCAGGCCAGCATGGGTCATAGTGACGACGGACGCCAGCCTATTGGGCTGGGGTGCAGTCTGGAACTCCCTGAATGCACAGGGTGTGTGGACTCAGGAGGAGGCTTTCCTCCCAAACAATATTCTAGAACTGAGAGCGATATTCAACGCACTTCAGGCATGGCCTCAGCTGGCTTCGGCCAGATTCATAAGATTCTAGTCGGACAATATCACGACTGTAGCATATATCAATCATCAGGGGGGAACAAAGAGTTCTCTAGCGATGATAGAGGTTACCAAAATAATTTGATGGGCAGAGACTCACTCTTGCCATCTATCAGCAATCTATATCCCAGGAGTAGAGAACTGGGAAGCGGATTTTCTAAGTTGTCAGACTTTTCATCCGGGGGAGTGGGAACTCCATCCGGAGGTGTTTGCACAATTGATTCATCAATGGGGTACACCGGAATTGGAATCTGATGGCGTCTTGTCAGAACGCCATACTTGTTACGGGTCCTGATCAAGGGATCCTCAGGCAGTACTGATAGATGCTCTAGCAGTACCCTGGTCGTTCAACCTGGCTTATGTGTTTCCACCATTTCCTCTCCTTCCTCGTTTAATTGCCAGAATCAAACAGGAGAGAGCTTCAGTGATTTTGATAGCACCTGCGTGGCCATGCAGGACTTGGTATGCAGACTTGGTGGAGATGTCATCTCTTCCACCATGGACTCTGCCACTGAGACAGGACCTTCTGATTCAAGGTCCGTTCCAGCATTCAAATCTAGTTTTTCTGCGGCTGACTGCCTGGAGATTGAACGCTTGGTTTTATCCAAGCGGGGATTCTCTGAGTCGGTCATAGATACCTTGATTCAGGCTCGAAAGCCTGTCACTAGGAAAATTTATCATAAGATATGGCGTAAATATCTTTATTGGTGTGAATCCAAAGGCTACTCATGGAGTAAGATTAGGATTTTGTCCTTTCTCCAAGAAGGATTGGAGAAGGGGCTATCAGCTAGTTCCCTAAAGGGACATATCTGCTTTATCAATTTTACTGCACACGCGTCTAGCAGATGTTCCAGACGTTCAGTCGTTCTGTCAGGCTTTAGTTAGAATCAAGCCTGTGTTTAAACCTGTTGCTCCGCCATGGAGTTTGAATTTAGTTCTTAAAGTTCTTCAAGGGGTTCCGTTTGAACCTATGCATTCCATAGATATTAAGCTTCTATCTTGGAAAGTTCTGTTTTTAGTTGCTATCTCTTCGGCTCGAAGAGTTTCTGAACTATCTGCATTGCAATGCGACTCGCCTTATCTTGTTTTCCATGCTAAGGTGGTTTTGCGTACCAAACCTGGATTCCTTCCTAAGGTTGTTACTAATAAGAATATTAATCAGGAGATTATTGTTCCTTCTCTGTGTCCTAATCCTTCCTCTAAGAAAGAGCGTCTGTTGCACAACTTGGACGTGTTTTGTGCTTTGAAGTTTTACTTGCAAGCGACCAAAGATTTCCGTCAAACATCTTCTTTGTTGTCTATTCTGAAAAACGTAGAGGTCAAAAAGCTACGGCTACCTCTCTTTCTTTTTGGATGAAAAGCATTATCCGTTTGGCATACGAGACTGCTGGACAGCAGCCTCCTGAAAGAATTACAGCTCACTCTACTAGAGCGGTGGCTTCCACATGGGCTTTTAAAAATGATGCTTCTGTTGAACAGATTTGTAAGGCTGCGACTTGGTCTTCGCTTCATACCTTTTCCAAATTTTACAAATTTGATACTTTGGCTTCTTCGGAGGCTATTTTTGGGAGAAAAGTTCTTCAAGCAGTGGTGCCTTCTGTTTAGCCATCTGTCTTGTCCCTCCCGTTCATCCGTGTCCTGTAGCTTTGGTATTGTATCCCACAAGTAAAGGATGAATCTGTGGACTCGTCGTACGAGTCCACGGCCCGCCCTGTCATTTTAAGACAGATTATATTTTTTGATTTTGAACTTCAGTCACCTCTTTACCTTTTAGTTTCTCCTTTTTCTTCCTGTACCTTCGGTCGAATGACTGGGGGGTGGGGCTAAGGGAGGAGCTATATAGACAGCTCTGCTGTGGTGCTCTTTGCCACTTCCTGTTAGCAGGAGGATAATATCCCACAAGTAAAGGATGAATCCGTGGACTCGTCTTATCATAGAAGAAATTAATTTATCAGGTAAGCATAAATTTACTTTTTATAGTGTACAGATAACTTCAATATTCTTTAAAGGGACACTGAAGTGAAAATAAACTTCTATGATTCAGAAAGATCATGCAGTTTTAAAGTGAATGTCAATTTTGATGCTAAAATGCCCGGTTTTTAAAAATTTGATTAATTTATCAACCTTTACATTTCACTCCTGTTGTGAAAAATACTTATCTTTTAATCTTCCCAGCAGCTCCTCTGGCCGTAGCAAGTCATTTCTGACATCAGAAATTATGGATAGGTCATCCTCCAATCACGGCTTCCCCCCCCCAGGGGAATCAGTGTCTGATCCAACTCCATGATTGGAGGAAGCCGGATTCCTTATTTTAGACCCAGGAAGAGGCTTTGCAATTGGTGGAGGATGCTGGAGCTGCTGTGAAAATTAAACGATGAGTTTTTTTTTCTCAACAGGAGTGAAATGTAAATTTTGATGAATTAAAGTGCCCCTGTTTTTAATCAAAGTTTTAAAAAACGCGCACTTTAGCATCAAAATTGACATTCACTTTAAGGAACAAGATCCTACTGAGCATGTGCTCAAGCTCAGAGTATATATATATATATATATATATATATATATATATATATATATATATATATATATATATATATATATATATATATATATATATATATATATATATATATATATATATATATATATATATATATATATATATATATATATATATATATATATATATATATATATATATATATATATATATATATATATATATATATATATATATATATATATATATATATATATATATATATATATATATATATATATATATATATATATATATATATATATATATATATATATATATATATATATATATATATATATATATATATATATATATATATATATATAAGAAATAAAAGAGATCAGCGCTAGAAGTTTATGAGTGTGCTGTTGGTCTTAATATATCTTCCCATCCACTACTGGAAAATATATGTATATGCAGGACCCTTGCTAGTTAAGCATCAAACAGTCTCATTCAGTCAAGTATGGCAAGTCTATGGATGTATATTATTCATTAATATCCACAATGCTAGTTCCTGTGTGCTGTGGAGGAGTAGGCTGCTCGTCTGAGAGAAGAAGAAAGATCCCCCGCAGGGCAAGGTTCCTCTTAGTGATCTAGAAGAGTGTGAGACAAAACAAGCGCCCAGAGGCACACTTCGTGTAGTACTTTTAGATAAATAATTTATACTTTAACAGTTGGAAAAAATCCGCTCTCACCTGGTTCAACCTCAGCTTATGAGGTATGTAATAAGCGCTTCTGTTTGTATACTCAGGTCTCGTATCGTCCTCCTATAGGTCCTCAGGTCTCCAGTTCCTCCTTGGAGTCTGCAGAGTGTTCCTGGAGCTCTGCAGCCTATATTTAGAAGGGGACTAGGGCATAGGAGTACGATAGTGTGTACTGTTTAAAATATACAACTACCAGGTGATAGAGATAAAAACAGGTGTTTATATATATATACACACAAAAAAATAGTTTTTAACAGTGCAAGATAAAAGCCCCTACAGGTATTTCTTTGTAGGAGAAGAGAGAGAAATATTCCACGTTTAGCAGAAAAACACTATAGAGCTGTAGTCATACAAGTGTTACATCCAGCATGCAGTGCTAGAAACACAAGTGACTAAATTGCTCTGATAAATATATAAACAAGTATGGAGCACCAAAGGATATTCGCAGATCTGCTTATATAAGTAGATATTAAAGCAGTCCAATCCTTTATGCAGCTCCGTGTAGATGTATAGGCACAGCGTGCAATGTCACCTATATATATATCTGTCAAGTGATACAAGTACCGGAATATGGGGGAGAAAAACATATTTCTGATTTTTTTTTTTTTTTTTTTTTTCCTGCTTATTTGAAATTCAAAGTCTTTTTATTATGTACTTGTTATGTTATTCCACTGCATTGAGAGTAGTAGATTGTAGTCTGTCACACACCTCAAGTTAGAAAAGGCTGAATACTTACCTGAATCATGGCACCAGTAATTTTGAGAGGTTTTTTTCACTTCTGCCTGTGAAGATATAACTATATGTGGAAAACTTCCTACTGAAAATTTGTTTGCCTTTTTGTGTTGTGCCTCTACATAATGATCAGGGGAGGGGGGATCCCTACACTACGGAAAAACCATAAAAATATAAATTATTTTTAAAAATCCCCTATTAACTGGGTACTGGCAGACAGCATTACGATTTTTCTGCACTGCAGAAAAATAAATACAATTAGTTAAAAAAGAATAGCAAAAAACTTTATATTGGCAGGCTATCTGCCAGTACTTAAAGATTGTCAGGAGTGTTGGAGAGTGAAGTGGGAAATGTCAGGTGGGTGGGTAATCCCTGTATTAAAATACTTATTACCCTTACCAGCTAATTTTAACCCCTGCACTGCCAGGAATTTCTGAAGTGTGGTGCACAGCTGCAATTTGTGGCCTTCTAATTTCTAAAAATTAATTAGAAAGCCATTCATGTCTGCTGTTTCTGAACAAAGGGGACCCCAGATAACCTTTTACAACCATTTGTCTTATGACTACAGTATTTGTGTGTAAATAATTTAATTGAGATTGTTTGTGAAAAAGGTAATTAGCCAGTCTATTCAAAATTAAACTTTCATTATTCAGATTGGGCATGCAATTTTAAACATCTTTCCACTTTACTTTTAGAATGAAATTGTCGTGGTTCTCTTAGTATTCTTTGTTGAAAGCTAAACCTAGGTAGGCTCATATGCTATTTTTTTAAGCCCTTGAAGACCACCTCTTATCTCGGTGCATTTTAGTAGTTTTTACACAGCTAAAAAGTGCTAGTTTGCGTGTGCCATATAGATAATATTATGCTCACTTCCGTGGAGTTATTTATGAGTCAACACTGATTTAGCTAAAATGCAAGTCTGTCAAAAGAACTGGAATAAGGGGGCAATCTGCCAAGATTTAGATACAAGCTAATCAATGAGGTAGAAAGTATATTAATCGTGTTTGTTTATACAAACCTGGGGAATGGGTAATAAAGGGATTATCTATCTTTTTTTTAAGCAATATAAATTCTGGAGTAGACTGTCCCTTTAACAATTTTTTTTAAACATGATTGCATTTGGTGGCAAAACAGTGACATTAAATATACCAAAATGGGCCTAGAGCATTACCCTGGGTTCTCTACTAAAAAAATAAAAAAAATATATATATTTAGTGAAGATTGGATTAGCCATAATAGTCCAGTAGATAAGATGCTCAAATACCAGAGTATTGCCGTATGTAGTGATACCTTTTTTATTGGACTAACATATTTCAAAGACAAGCTTTCAAGAGTTTTCCACCCTTCCTCAGGTCTGAAGCAATAGAAGTATTGCTTCAGACCTGAGGAAGGGAGGAAAACTCTGGAAAGCTTGTCTTTGAAATATTATGTTAGTCCAATAAAAAAGGTATCGCTACATACTGCAATACTCTGGTATTTGAGCATTTTATATATATATATAATTTTTCTGTTTAAATGGAGTGATAGCAAAAATGCTTAAAAATTATTCAGTATTTTGGGCAAGTTACTCTCTGAAATTCCCGGTAGCAAAGGGGTTAATATTAGAAATAAATTGGAAAGATTATTAAAATTAAATGCTGTATCTGAATCGTGAAAGAAAAATGTTGGTTTTCATGTCTCTTTTAAATGGTTTTATGTTGTCTGCTTTGGTGTAAGTTTAAACATATTTTCCAAATGTATTAATTACTTTCCATCTCTTTAGATTTACTTAAGACAGCAAGACAAAACAGCAAGTATTAATCAGAATGTTCGGATTGCAAAAATGTGCTTGATTGATCTTGCGGGCTCTGAACGTGCCAACGCTACTAAGGCAAAAGGGGAACGTTTACGAGAGGGCGCAAACATCAATCGTTCATTATTGGCTCTGGGGAATGTTATAAATGCTCTAGCAGATCCAAAGGTAGGTGCTGATGACTACCGATATGAAGGACTTGCAAGCATGATATTGAAGCTAATAAGTAAAAATGTGCCTCAATGTATATATTTCCAGGTTATATATAAATAGTTGTGCAGCAGAAACCAAAAAATATTGCTATTAACTTACTAAAATTATCGTTTAACTGTTCAGAATTAACAAAATCGGAATCATATTTTAATTTACAGTCTCCTCCTATCTCTGAGGGCAGATGTTTGGAAATGTATTCATGTGATTTGCTGTTTTAGTATCGATCTTTGTTTTTTACCCCTTCCTGCCTGGAGTTATTTGTCTACATAGGAATCATGTGATTTCAATGATGGGATCGGGTCAGGGGGGAGTGGCTATAACGCTAGATCACAGCACAGTGCAGTTAGGACGGCATGGAATGTCCTAACGGCGGGAACTGGCTAACCTGTTTTAGTAAGCTGTTTTTACTAAGAACCCCTCAGGAAGGGTTCTTCCTGTGTAGTTCATAAATCCCTGTCTGCCTCTATGAAACAATGTTTATTTTGTTGTTTGTTTTTTAATTTTAGGTAGACAATTTTTATGTTTTTTTTTTCTAGTTCATCATCCTTTTCTGCTAACATATATTTTTTTTATCCTAATCCAACCTAAACAAAACTGATAGTAATTCTCTTTTTTGACACTATTAAAATTCTGTATTTTTTATTCATTTAATTTTTTTTTAACAATTCTCAGCAACCAAGAACATGAGCAGCACACCTTGCTTAGTGTGTGTGCACATAATGGTGATATTCTTCTTGAAAATATTCTCCTGCATGCCCATAGCACTTTTTGTAAATAAAATTACTTAGTTAGTATTTATTTTGTCCTCTTTTTATGTAATATAACTCTGAAAATGATGGGTTTTCTAAAAAGTACATACCAACATGCTTACTGCATTCTCTACTAAATTTGATTATGAAATAAAATATCACTATTATTTGCAGTTTATCTGAGCATAAGGGCCCATTTTCATTATAGCATATATAACAAATCCAAATACATAATATGCTGTAAGAGATGGTGTCCAAGGTGGCACACAACCAAATTTGCTGACATCTTGCCTCTGGGATACCACCATTCTGTCTGTCTGAGGTTTTATTGGCTGTGGTTATATTTCTCCAACATTGGTGTGTCCGGTCCACGACGTCATCCTTACTTGTGGGAATATTCTCTTCCCCAACAGGAAATGGCAAAGAGCACAGCAAAAGCTGCCCATATAGCCCCTCCTCTGGCTCCGCCCCCAGTCATTCTCTTTGCCGCTCTGAACAAGTAGCATCTCCACGGAGATGGTGAAGAGTATGTGGTGTTTAGTTGTAGTTTTTCATTCTTCTATCAAGAGTTTGTTATTTTAAAATAGTGCCGGTTTGTACTATTTACTCTAAAACAGAAAAGGATTAAGAGTTTTGTTTAAAAGAGGAGTATGATTTTAGCAGCAGTAACTAAAATCTATTGCTGTTCCCACGCAGGACTGTTGAGCCCAGAGAACTTCAGTTGGGGGGAACAGTTTGCAGACTCTTCTGCTCAAGGTATGACTAGTCCATTTTCTAACAAGATTTAGTAATGCTAGATTTTCCCTCTTTGGGATTGGTAAGCCATTTTCTTAGACTCATAACAGAATGAAGGCTTATTAATGGGCTATATACTGGTTGACACTATTGTGGGCTAAATCGATTGATTTATTTGATATTTATATGTGGTTTGAAGTGTTTTAAAACTTGAAAATACTTTGGCAACGTTTTTAAGCGCCAGGCAGTCATTAGACACCTTTTTCCAGTCAGGAAAGGCCTTTCACTCTAGTAGGCAGAGCCTCATTTTCGCGCCTTAATTGCGCAGTTTCTTCTGGATGCAGTGCATGCAGCTTCATGTGAAAGGGTCTGGTGGTCATTAAAAACGTTTCTGGAAGGCTTATTTCGGTGGCGAATAACCCCCAAGGACAGGTGAAGCCGCAGCAAACGCTGTGGCTGGGACTGTAGTGGGTTTAAAATTGTTAATTTGATAAAATAGCTCCGGTTTCATCATTTAAGGGGTTACAAAATTGGTGTGCAATACTTTCAAAGCATTAAGACACTAGGGTGCAAATTTGGTAAGGATCGGATATTTCCTTCATAGTTTTTCACACATTCAGAAATAAAGTGTGCTCTGTTTAACATTTAAAGAGACAGTAACGGTTTTGTTTAAAAATGGTTTTATTGCATTATTAGCCTGTATAAGCCTATCTAACATGTCTGTACCTTCAGATAGAACATGTTCTGTATGTATGGAGGCCAAGGTGGTCGCCCCTTCAAATGTATGTGAAAATTGTGCCATGGCGTCCAAACAAAGTAAGGACAGTACTTTCACATTTAATAAGGTTGCCCAAGATGATTCCTCAAATGAAGGTAGTGGGGGTAGTTCACCATCCTCTCCTTCTGTGTCAATACCAGTTAGGCCCGCGCAGACGACACCTAGTACATCTAGCGCGCCAATGCTTGTTACTATGCAACAATTAACGGCAGTAATGGATAATTCTATAGCTAATATTTTAACCAAAATGCCAGCATTTCAAAGAAAGCGTGATTGCTCAGTTTTAAATACAGTGGAAGAGCAAGAGTGCGCTGACGATAATTTATCTGTCATACCCTCACACCAGTCTGAATTGGCAGTGAGGGAGGGTTTGTCGGAGGGAGAAATTTCTGATTCAGGAAAAGTTTCTCAACAGGCAGATCCTGATGTTGTGACGTTTAAATTTAAGTTAGAGCATCTCCGCGCCTTACTTAAGGAGGTACTAACTACTCTGGATGATTGTGACTCTTTCGTCATTCCAGAAAAATTGTTTAAAATGGACAAATTCCTAGAGGTCCCTGTGCACCCTGATGCCTTTCCGATACCTAAAAGGGTGGCGGACATAGTGACTAAGGAGTGGGAGAAACCAGGCATACCTTTTGTTCCACCTCCTATATTTAAGAAAATGTTCCCCATGGTCGACCCAAGGAAGGACACATGGCAAACAGTCCCTAAGGTTGAGGGGGCAGTTTCTACGCTAGCCAATCGCACGACTATTCCCATTGAGGACAATTGTTCTTTCAAAGATCCTATGGATAAAAAATTGGAGGGTTTGCTTAAAAAGATTTTTGTTCAGCAACGTTTCCTCCTCCAACCAATTTCGTGCATTATTCCTGTCACTACGGCGGCGTGTTTTTGGTTCGATGAACTAGAAAAGTCGCTCAATAAGGAGACTCCATATGAGGAAGTCATGGACAGAATTCACGCACTTAAGTTAGCTAATTCCTTTATTTTAGATGCCGCTTTGCAATTGGCGAGGTTAGTGGCAAAAAATTCAGGTTTTGCAATTGTGGCGCGCAGAGCGCTCTGGCTAAAGTCTTGGTCGGCGGATGTGTCTTCCAAGACAAAATTGCTTAATATTCCTTTCAAAGGTAAGACCCTTTTTGGGCCAGAATTGAAGGAGATTATTTCAGACATCACTGGGGGAAAGGGCCATGTCCTCCCACAGGATAGGCCTTTTAAGGCTAAGAATAAATCCAATTTCTCCTGTTAAGTGTGATCAGTCCACGGGTCATCATTACTTCTGGGATATTAACTCCTCCCCAACAGGAAGTGCAAGAGGATCACCCAGCAGAGCTGCTATATAGCTCCTCCCCTCTACGTCACACCCAGTCATTCTCTTGCACCCAACTTATAGATAGGATGTGTGAGAGGACTGTGGTGATTTTACTTAGTTTTTATAACTTCAATCAAAAGTTTGTTATTTTAAAACAGCACCGGAGTGTGTTGTTCCTTCTCAGGGAGAATTGGAAGAAGAGTCTACCTGAGTTTTTCTGTATGATTTTAGTTAAGATCATGTTGCTGTTCTCGGCCATCTGAGGAGTGAGGTAAACTTCAGATCAGGGGACAGCGGGCAGGTTCACCTGCAAAGAGGTATGTAGCAGCATATTATTTTCTGAGAATGGAATTGACTAGAAAATACTGCAAATACCTATATAAAGTAAGTTCAGCCTTAAATGCAGTAGTAGCAACTGGTATCAGGCTGTCATGTATGTATATTTTCACTTCAGTATTCTGGGGAATGGCATTTCACTGAAATAATACTGTTTATATAAAGCTTTAGCCTATTTTGCAGTAAAAACGGCTTGCAGCAGGCTTTTTATGACATACATTTATTGATGTTAAACGTTTTTTGCTGGCATGTGAAATCGTTTATATTTCTGAGGTACTGGGTGAAAACTTATTTGGGCATTAGTCTAATCCACTTGGCGGGCATTTTGTTTGATTTATGACAGTTTACTGATCTCCCTCACTGTTGTGTGTGAGGGGGAGGGGCTGAATTTGGCGCTTTTACTACGCATCAAAAATTCAGTCACAAGTCTGTTCTTCCCTGCATGATCCGGTTCGTCTCTACAGAGCTCAGGGGTCTTCAAAAGTTATTTTGAGGGAGGTAATCACTCACAGCAGACCTGTGAGATTGTGCTTGACTGTGATAAAAAATGTTACATTCTGTACCTTTTTTCTGCTGTTAAAGGGCTAGTTATCCATTACTAATGGGAGCAATCCTTTGCTAAAATTGTATTTTTACTGAGAAAAAAGTTTGTTTTCATAAAATTATCTGTTTTATTGTACTCAACTGTCATATCTTTCTGTGCTTCTTAAAGGCACAGTGCGTCTTTTTCATACTATATATAAAAGTGAATTGAAAAGTATTTCCAAGTTTGCTGGTTATTTGCTAGTGTGTTAAACATGTCTGACTCAGAGGAATATCTCTGTGCTATATGTGCTAAAGCCAAAGTGGAGCCCAATAGAAATTTATGTACTAATTGTATTGATGCTACTTTAAATAAAAGTCAATCTGTACAAATTGAACAGCATTCACCAGACAACGAGAGGAAAGTTATGCCGACTAACTCCCCTCACGTGTCAGTACCTGCATCTCCCGCTCGGGAGGTGCGTGATATGGTAACGCCGAGTACTTCAGGGCGGCCATTACAAATCACATTGCAGGACATGGCTAATGTTATGACTGAAGTTTTGTCTAAATTACCAGAACTTAGAGGGAAGCGTGATCACTCTGGGGTGAGAACAGAGTGCGCTGATAATAATAGGGCCATGTCAGATACTGCGTCACAGTATGCAGAACATGAGGACGGAGAGCTTCATTCTGCAGGTGACGGTTCTGATCCCATTAGAGTGGATTCAGACATTTCTAATTTTAAGTTTAAGCTTGAAAACCTCCGCGTACTGTTAGGGGAGGTATTAGCGGCTCTGAATGATTGTAACACCGTTGCAATTCCAGAGAAATTATGTAGGCTGGATAGATGCTATGCGGTACCGGCGAGTACTGACGTATTTCCTATACCTAAGAGGCTTACAGAGATAATTACTAAGGAGTGGGATAGGCCCGGTGTGCCCTTTTCCCCCCCTCCTGTATTTAGAAAAATGTTTCCAATAGACGCCACCACACGGGACTTATGGCAGACGATCCCTAAGGTGGAGGGAGCGGTTTCGACGCTGGCTAAGCGTACCACTATCCCGGTGGAGGATAGCTGTGCTTTTTCTGATCCAATGGATAAAAAATTAGAAGGTTACCTTAAGAAAATGTTTGTTCAACAAGGTTTTATATTGCAACCTCTTGCATGTATTGCGTCTGTCACGGCCGCATCAGCCTTTTGGTCCGAGTCCCTGGAAGAGACTCTTGACTCAATAACTATAGAGGAAATTTCAAACAAGCTTAAAACACTTAAGCTAGCTAATTCATTTGTTTCAGATGCCGTTGTACATTTAACTAAACTTACGGATAAGAATTCCGGATTCGCCATTCAGGCACGCAGAGCACTGTGGCTAAAATCCTGGTCAGCTGATGTTACTTCTAAATTTAAGTTGCTCAACATACCTTTCAAAGGGCAGACCTTATTCGGGCCCAGTTTGAAGGAAATTATCGCTGACATTACAGGAGGTAAAGGCCACGCCCTGCCTCAAGACAGAGCCAAGCCGAAGGCTAGACAGTCTAATTTTCGTTCCTTTCGTAATTTCAAGACAGGAGCAGCATCAACTTCCTCTGCACCAAAACAGGAAGGAGCTGTTGCTCGCTTCAGACAAGGCTGGAGACCTAACCAGTCCTGGAACAAGGGCAAGCAGGCCAGAAAACCTGCTGCTGCCCCTAAGACAGCATGAATTGAGGGCCCCCGATCCGGGAACGGATCTAGTGGGGGGCAGACTTTCTCTCTTCGCCCAGGCTTGGGCAAGAGATGTCCAGGATCCCTGGGCGTTAGAGATCATATCTCAGGGATATCTTCTGGACTTCAAATCCTCTCCCCCAAAAGGGAGATTTCATCTTTCAAGGTTGTCAACAAACCAGATAAAGAAAGAGGCGTTTCTACGCTGTGTACAAGATCTTTTACTAATGGGAGTGATCCATCCGGTTCCGCGGTCGGAACACGGACAGGGGTTTTACTCAAATCTGTTTGTGGTTCCCAAGAAAGAAGGAACCTTCAGACCAATCTTGGATTTAAAGATCCTAAACAAATTCCTAAGAGTTCCATCGTTCAAAATGGAAACTATTCGGACAATCCTACCCATGATCCAAAAGGGTCAGTACATGACCACAGTGGATTTAAAGGATGCTTACCTTCACATACCGATTCACAGAGATCATTTCCGGTATCTAAGGTTTGCCTTCCTAGACAAGCATTACCAGTTTGTAGCTCTTCCATTCGGGTTGGCTACGGCTCCAAGAATCTTCACAAAGGTTCTGGGGGCTCTTCTGGCGGTACTAAGACCGCGAGGAATCTCGGTAGCTCCATACCTAGACGACATTCTGATTCAAGCTTCAAGCTTTCAAACTGCCAAGTCTCATACAGAGTTTGTACTGGCATTTCTAAGATCGCATGGGTGGAAGGTAAACGAAAAGAAGAGTTCTCTCGTTCCACTCACAACAGTTCCCTTCTTGGGGACTCTTATAGATTCTGTAGAAATGAAGATTTACCTGACAGAAGACAGGTTAACAAAACTTCAAAACGCCTGCCGTGTCCTTCATTCCATTCATCACCCGTCAGTGGCTCAATGTATGGAGGTGATCGGCTTAATGGTAGCGGCAATGGACATAGTCCCCTTTGCACGCCTACACCTCAGACCGCTGCAATTATGCATGCTAAGTCAGTGGAATGGGGATTACTCAGATTTGTCCCCCACTCTGAATCTGGATCAAGAGACCAGAAATTCTCTTCTGTGGTGGCTTTATCGGCCACATCTGTCCAAGGGGATGCCATTCAGCAGGCCAAATTGGACAATTGTAACAACAGACGCCAGCCTGTTAGGTTGGGGCGCTGTCTGGAATTCCCTGAAGGCTCAGGGATCATGGACTCAGGAGGAGAGTCTCCTGCCAATAAACATTCTGGAATTGAGAGCAGTTCTCAATGCCCTTCTGGCTTGGCCCCAGTTAACAACTCGGGGGTTCATCAGATTTCAGTCGGACAACATCACGACTGTAGCTTACATCAACCATCAAGGAGGGACAAGAAGCTCCCTAGCGATGATGGAAGTATCAAAGATAATTCGTTGGGCAGAGTCTCACTCTTGCCATCTCTCAGAAATCCACATTCCGGGAGTGGAGAACTGGGAGGCGGATTTCCTAAGTCGTCAGACTTTTCATCCGGGGGAGTGGGAACTTCATCCGGAGGTCTTTGCCCAAATACTTCGACGTTGGGGCAAACCAGAGATAGATCTCATGGCGTCTCGACAGAACGCCAAGCTTCCTCGTTACGGGTCCAGATCCAGGGATCCGGGAGCGGCCCTAGTAGATGCTTTGACAGCACCTTGGACCTTCGGGAGAGCTTATGTGTTTCCACCCTTTCCGATGCTTCCTCGATTGATCGCCAGAATCAAACAGGAGAGAGCATCAGTAATTCTAATAGCGCCTGCGTGGCCTCGCAGGACCTGGTATGCAGATCTAGTGGACATGTCATCCTGTCCACCTTGGTCTCTGCCTCTGAGACAGGACCTTCTGATTCAGGGTCCTTTCAAACATCAAAATCTAATTTCTCTGAAGCTGACTGCCTGGAGATTGAACTCTTGATTTTATCAAAACGTGGATTCTCTGAGTCAGTAATTGATACCCTGATACAGGCTAGGAAGCCTGTTACCAGAAAGATTTATCATAAAATATGGCGTAAATACCTATATTGGTGCGAATCCAAAGGTTACTCTTGGAGTAAGGTTAGGATTCCTAGGATATTGTCTTTTCTACAAGAGGGTTTAGAAAAGGGCTTATCCGCTAGTTCTTTAAAGGGACAGATCTCAGCTCTGTCCATTTTGTTACACAAACGTCTGTCAGAAGTTCCAGACGTTCAGGCTTTTTGTCAGGCTTTGGCCAGGATTAAGCCTGTGTTTAAAAATGTTGCTCCGCCATGGAGTTTAAACCTTGTTCTTAACGTTTTACAGGGCGTTCCGTTTGAACCCCTTCATTCCGTTGATATAAAATTGTTATCTTGGAAAGTTCTATTTTTAATGGCTATTTCCTCGGCTCGAAGAGTCTCTGAGTTATCAGCCTTACATTGTGATTCTCCTTATCTGATTTTTCACTCGGATAAGGTAGTTCTGCGTACTAAACCTGGGTTCTTACCTAAGGTAGTCACTAACAGGAATATCAATCAGGAGATTGTTGTTCCATCCTTGTGTCCTAATCCTTCCTCAAAGAAGGAACGACTTCTGCACAATCTAGATGTAGTTCATGCCTTAAAATTTTATTTACAGGCAACTAAAGATTTTCGACAAACATCTTCACTGTTTGTCGTTTACTCTGGTCAGAGGAGAGGTCAAAAAGCTTCGGCTACCTCTCTTTCTTTTTGGCTTCATAGCATAATACGTTTAGCCTATGAGACTGCTGGACAGCAGCCTCCTGAAAGAATTACAGCTCATTCCACTAGAGCTGTGGCTTCCACTTAGGCCTTTAAGAATGAGGCCTCTGTTGAACAGATTTGCAAGGCTGCAACTTGGTCTTCGCTTCATTCTTTTTCCAAATTTTACAAATTTGACACTTTTGCTTCTTCGGAGGCTGTTTTTGGGAGAAAGGTTCTACAGGCAGTGGTTCCTTCTGTATAAAGATCCTGCCTATCCCTCCCGTCATCCGTGTACTTTTGCTTTGGTATTGGTATCCCAGAAGTAATGATGACCCGTGGACTGATCACACTTAACAGGAGAAAACATAATTTATGCTTACCTGATAAATTCCTTTCTCCTGTAGTGTGATCAGTCCACGGCCCGCCCTGTTTTTTATGGCAGGTCTAAATTTTTAAATTATACTCCAGTCACCACTGCACCCTTTAGCTTCTCCTTTCTCGTTGGTTCTTGGTCGAATGACTGGGTGTGACGTAGAGGGGAGGAGCTATATAGCAGCTCTGCTGGGTGATCCTCTTGCACTTCCTGTTGGGGAGGAGTTAATATCCCAGAAGTAATGATGACCCGTGGACTGATCACACTACAGGAGAAAGGAATTTATCAGGTAAGCATAAATTATGTTTTTTGTTCCTTTCGTAACTTCAGGAACGGACCGTCTCCTAACTCTGCAGCCTCTAGACAAGAGGGTAACGCTTCCCAGGCTAAGCCAGCTTGGAAACCAATGCAAGGCTGGAACAAGGGTAAACAGGCCAAGAAGCCTGCTGCTGCTACCAAGACAGCATGAAGGGGTAGCCCCCGATCCGGGACCGAATCTAGTAGGGGGCAGACTTTCTCTCTTAGCTCAGGCTTGGGCAAGAGATGTTCCGGATCCCTGGGCGCTAGAAATAGTCTCTCAGGGTTATCTTCTAGAATTCAAGGAACTTCCTCCAAGGGGAAGGTTCCACATGTCTCGCTTATTTTCAGACCAGATAAAGAGACAGGCATTCTTACATTGCGTAGGAGATCTATTAAAGATGGGAGTGATACACCCTGTTCCAACAGTGGAACATGGTCAGGGGTTTTACTCAAACCTGTTTGTAGTTCCCAAAAAAGAGGGAACTTTCAGACTAATTCTGGATCTAAAAATTCTAAACAAATTCCTCAGAGTTCCATCGTTCAAAATCGAAACCATTCGAACGATTTTACCAACAATCCAGGAGGGTCAATTCATGACTACCGTGGATTTAAAGGATGCGTACCTACATATTCCTATCCACAAAGATCATCATCAGTTCCTAAGGTTCGCCTTTCTGGACAAACATTACCAGTTTGTGGCTCTTCCGTTCGGTTTAGCCACTGCTCCCAGAATTTTCACAAAGGTGCTAGGGTCCCTTCTAGCGATTCTAAGACCGAGGGGCATTGCAGTGGCACCTTACCTAGACAACATCCTAATCCAAGCGTCGTCCCTTTCCAGATCAAGGGCTCATACAGACATTGTATTAGCTTTTCTCAGGTCTCACAGGTGGAAGGTGAACGTGGAAAAGAGTTCCCTGTCCCCGTCTACAAGGGTTCCCTTTCTGGGAACAATAATAGATTCTGTAGAAATGAAGATTTTTCTGACAGAGGTCAGAAAATTAAAGCTTCTAAACGCTTGTCAAGTTCTTCAATCTACTCCTCAGCCTTCCATAGCTCAGTGCATGGAAGTAATAGGTCTAATGGTGGCAGCAATGGACGTGGTTCCTTTTGCTCGAATTCATCTAAGACCATTGCAACTGTGCATGCTCAGACAGTGGAATGGGGATTATGCAGACTTGTCTCCCCAGATTCAAGTAGACCAGTTAACCAGAGACTCACTCCGTTGGTGGTTGACTCAGGATCACCTGTCTCAGGGAATGAGTTTCTGCAGACCAGAGTGGGTCATTGTCACGACCGACGCCAGTCTATTAGGCTGGGGCGCGGTCTGGGACTCCCTGAAAGCTCAGGGTCTATGGTCTCGGGAAGAGTCTCTGCTCCTGATAAACATCCTGGAACTGAGAGTGATATTCAATGCGCTCCGGGCTTGGCCTCAATTAGCGAAGGGCAGATTCATAAGATTCCAGTCAGACAACATGACGACTGTAGCTTACATCAACCATCAGGGAGGAACAAAGAGTTCCTTGGCGATGAGAGAGGTATCCAAGATCATCAAATGGGCGGAGGATCACTCCTGCCATCTATCTGCAATTCACATCCCAGGAGTAGACAACTGGGAGGCGGATTATTTGAGTCATCAGACTTTCCATCCGGGGGAGTGGGAACTCCACCCGGAGGTCTTTGCCCAGTTAACTCCATTATGGGGCATTCCAGACATGGATCTGATGGCGTCTCGTCAGAACTTCAAGGTTCCTTACTACGGGTCCAGATCCAGGGATCCCAAGGCGACTCTGGTGGATGCATTAGTGGCGCCTTGGTCCTTCAACCTAGCTTATGTGTTTCCACCGTTTCCTCTCCTTCCCAGGCTCGTAGCCAGGATCAAACAGGAGAAGGCCTCAGTGATTCTGATAGCTCCTGCGTAGCCACGCAGGACTTGGTATGCAGACCTGGTGAATATGTCATCGGCTCCACCATGGAAGCTACCTTTGAGACAGGATCTTCTAGTACAAGGTCCGTTCGAACATCCAAATCTAGTTTCTCTGCAGCTGACTGCTTGAAAATTGAACGCTTGATTTTATCCAAGCGTGGGTTTTCTGGTCCAAGCCAGAAAACCTGTGACTAGAAAGATTTACCATAAAATATGGAAAAAATATATCTGTTGGTGTGAATCCAAGGGATTCTCCTGGAGTAAGATTAAAATTCCTAAGATTCTTTCCTTTCTCCAAGAGGGTTTGGATAAAGGGTTGTCAGCGAGTTCTCTAAAAGGACAGATTTCTGCTTTATCTGTTTTGTTACACAAACGCCTGGCAGCTGTGCCAGATGTACAAGCTTTTGTACAGGCTTTGGTCAGGATCAAGCCTGTTTACAGACCCATGACTCCTCCTTGGAGTCTAAATTTAGTTCTTTTAGTTCTTCAAGGGGTTCCATTTGAACCTTTACATTCCATAGATATTAAGTTATTATCTTGGAAAGTTCTGTTTTTGGTTGATATTTCTTCTGCTAGAAGAGTTTCTGAATTATCTGCTTTGCAGTGTGATCCACCCTATCTGGTGTTCCATGCAGATAAGGTCGTTTTGCGTACCAAGCCTGGTTTTCTTCCAAAAGTAGTTTCCAACAAGAATATTAACCAGGAAATAGTTGTTCCTTCTCTGTGTCCGAATCCAGTTTCAAGGAAGGAACGTTTGTTACACAATTTAGATGTGGTCCGTGCTTTAAAGTTCTATTTAGACGCAACAAAGGATTTCAGACAAACTTCATCTTTGTTTGTCGTTTACTCTGGTAAGAGGAGAGGACTAAAAGCTACTGCTACCTCTCTTTCTGGCTGAAAAGCATCATCCGATTGGCTTATTAGACTGCCGGACGGCAGCCTCCTGAACGAATCACAGCTCACTCTACTAGAGCTGTGGCTTCCACATGGGCCTTCAAGAACGAGGCTTCTGTTGATCAGATATGTAAGGCAGCGACTTGGTCTTCTCTGCACACTTTTGCCAAATTTTACAAATTCGATACTTATGCTTCTTCAGAGGCTATTTTTGGGAGAAAGGTTTTGCAAGCCGTGGTGCCTTCCGTTTAGGTAACCTGATTTGCTCCCTCCCTTCATCCGTGTCCTAAAGCTTTGGTATTGGTTCCCACAAGTAAGGATGACGCCGTGGACCGGACACACCAATGTTGGAGAAAACAGAATTTATGCTTACCTGATAAATTTCTTTCTCCAACGGTGTGTCCGGTCCACGGCCCGCCCTGGTTTTTTAATCAGGTTTGAAAAATTTCTTTCTCTATACACTACAGTCACCACGGCACCCTATAGTTTCTCCTTTTTTTTCTCCTAACCGTCGGTCGAATGACTGGGGGGCGGAGCCAGAGGAGGGGCTATATGGGCAGCTTTTGCTGTGCTTTTTGCCATTTCCTGTTGGGGAAGAGAATATTCCCACAAGTAAGGATGACGCCGTGGACCGGACACACCGTTGGAGAAAGAAATTTATCAGGTAAGCATAAATTCTGTTTTTGTCTCTCTGTCTCTCATTTTTATATTTTTGTGTCTATATTTTAAAGGAATATGAAACTTGAAGCAAATGAAAGAATGTCTAAATTAGGGCTGCAACGAACGATTATTTTCATAATCGATTAATCGGACGATTTTTTTTTCTCGATTAATCAGATACTATTTTTTATCAATAATTGTTTCCTAGATCTTAAATAAAATCCACATACTGAGTGTTACAAATATAAACTTCAGACTAAAACATTACATAAACACAACTGTTTGTCCAATTTTTAAGCAGCAGAGCATATTTTTACAATTAAGCAAAACAAAACCGCAAACTGTTTGAAAAGAGGTAGAACTAGAAACAGGTAGACTATCACTATTTTTAACATACTGTGTTTCACTCTTTCAGAAACTTTGCCTTGAAATGCAAAAATCTCAACATGTCCACATGCTCCTGGCTAAGGCTGGTTCTCTGTTTGCAGCTATATTTCCTGAGGCACTGAGGTGGTGTTGAGGTGCATGAGAAGCATAAGTAGGGTTTTGCCAATTTCGTCAAAGTGGGATATTTAGCTATCTTATCTCTTCACCAATGCAAAGTGTTTTCCACCTTGGCAAGGGGCTCAATAAAGTAAGCCTAGACTTCATTCTAACATAAAAATATCTTGAGTATCTATATGCAATGGTATATACCCAGCTATAAGGTTAGGGGAAAATATCTAGTCCACTCTAAAAATAACAGATATATACTTATAGAGGTTGAATCTGGTACATAGTATCACAATTTATTACAAATATCAAAAAATAAACAAAAAAAAAGCGCTAAGGACTATATATATATCAATAACAGGACAAAGCCTTACACATTTATCTATACAGTAGATATAATCAGCAATAGCAAGTGATCTGCTAATAATTGTGCAAACAGATAATAGTGCACATCAATTCAAATAACAACTCCCATCAATCTCGGGCTAGGTGTAAATAACAAGCTCTGCACTATATCATGCAAAGCATAGTCCTAAATCTCCTGATTTAATATAAACAATCCGAATGATGACTTTTATATCTGGGTTGCACATAAGCCAGGAGATGTTGTAAACTTATATTGTCCTGAAAAGTAGACGTCCTTTAGTCTAAGGGCATAACTATAAAACAAAATACCAAGTGCAGGAGCTCATCAGAGTGAAGCAGCTGGTCTTGTGCACAGACAAACTAATTGCAAACCAACTTGCTTATTATTGAATATGACGATTAGTTGTTGCAGCTCTAGTCTAAATACTTACTGTTATCGCTTCTTTCCTAAGATATGGAGAGTCCACAGCGTCATTCAATCACTAGTGGTAATATCACTCCTGGCCAGCAGGAGGAGGCAAAGAGCACCACAGCAAAACTGTTAAGTGTCACTCCCCTACCCATAATCGACAGTCATTCTCTTTGCCTCTGTCAATGGAGGAGGTGAAGTTTGGTGTCTGAAGAAATTAATTCCTTTTCCTGGTACTTTTCCCTGCAAGCAAGGATTTGGGTTTAGCTGAGTCCACATCAAACTCTTCAGTAGAGTAGTGGTGGTTTTTAATCAGTTAGGAAACAAAGCAATAACTACCCTCACAACTTCCTAACACATTGCTGCCCATGGTACAGAAAGCCAGAGTTGGTTCTTTCTTTTTCTACAGGTCTCTGTAAGGAGTATGTGTCCTTTTACGCCTTGTGAGCTGTCTTCCTGCGGGACAGCTAGACTGCAGGTAAGTGCTTTTGTCTTCTAGGTCTTGGAGACTTGCACTTCAGAATAATATGTCATATGCAGTAGATGGGGACATTTTTAAAATTCTTTATACTGGAATTTCTTTGGCAGTGGGCAGGCACATTATGTGTGTTTAAACTACGGGTTAATCTTCCCTTTATTGAGATTTTTTTTCCTCTTTGGTCTATTTTTGCTGAAATACTTTATTAGTATGTGTGTGGCTTATGTTTTATACAGGGATTTATGTATACACTTTAAAGTTGGCAGTTGGTTTTCTTTGCTTGCTTAGCTAGAACAGGCTAACTGACAGACTGATTGAGCATTTGTGTAAATTAAGCCCCAGTGTTGTAGGCAGAGGGAAACGCGCCCTTTTACTTGCTGTGTAGTTTCCTCTCTCTGCCGGTCATGTGACTTCTCTCTGCTGTCGGATATCACGGAGCGGGGCGGCGTCCTTGAATTTCAGTCTCTTCAGTGTCTATCTACTATATGATCGTTTTAGAGACTTCAGGCAGCCAAATTGTGTATAAGTGTTTACGGTAAGGCACATTAGCCTGTCTGAGGTGTAGGGGGGCTTATTGGTTTATTATAATAAAGAATTTTTGCATAACATTAAGCGGCTGTGGTATTAAAAATTCTTAAAGTGACAGTGTATTAAAAAAAAAAAATCTACAATTTGGGGAATTTTTTATTTTGTATTATGGACATGGACCAAGACTCTGTGTTTTTTGACATGCTTGTTATGCCTTGAGGCACAAATTGTTTTGCCTATGCAATTCTGTGCTGCATGCTTAGCTAGAAGACTTTAAAGATAAATTGTGGCCCTCTGAGCCCAGTGTCTCTCAGGATGATGCTGTTCATGCAATGCCAAAGCTTTCTCCTCAAACGTCCAAAGCCTCTATGGCGTTACATACAGTGCCCTGCAGTTCTTCTCAGACTCCTGGAGGAGTTTTTTTGCCTGCAAATTTTGCTGCACAGGTATGTTCTTCCAATTTACTTTTATCATCAAATTTGCTTTTTCTTCTGTTAAGTGTGATTAGTCCACGGGTCATCATTACTTCTGGGATATTACTCCTCCCCAACAGGAAGTGCAAGAGGATTCACCCAGCAGAGCTGCATATAGCTCCTCCCCTCTACGTCACTCCCAGTCATTCTCTTGCACCCAACGACTAGATAGGATGTGTGAGAGGACTATGGTGATTATACTTAGTTTTATATCTTCAATCAAAAGTTTGTTATTTTAAAATAGCACCGGAGTGTGTTATTACCTCTCTGGCAGAGTTTGAAGAAGAATCTACCAGAGTTTTTGCTATGATTTTAGCCGGAGTAGTTAAGATCATATTGCTGTTTCTCGGCCATCTGAGGAGAGGTAAACTTCAGATCAGGGGACAGCGGGCAGATGAATCTGCATAGAGGTATGTAGCAGTTTTTATTTTCTGACAATGGAATTGATGAGAAAATCCTGCCATACCGATATAATGTCATGCATGTATACTGTAAGAAGTACATAAAGCTGTTTAATAACTAGAAATTATGTTTAACGTTTTTGCTGGAATGTAAAATCGTTTTCATTTTCTGAGGTACTGAGTGAATAAATGTTTGGGCACTATTTTTCCACTTGGCAGTTGCTTAATCTTTTTTCTGACAGTTTCTGTTCTCTCTCACTGCTGTGTGTGAGGGGGAGGGGCCGTTTTTTGGCGCTTTTGCTACGCATCAGATATTTCAGTCAGCAGCTCATTGTATTTCCTGCATGATCCGGTTCATCTCTACAGAGCTCAGGGGTCTTCAAAACTTATTTTGAGGGAGGTAATTTCTCTCAGCAGAGCTGTGAGAATTATATTTGACTGAGATAAAAAACGTTTATTCTGTAATTTGTTTCCTGCTTTCAGAATTTGTTATCTTTGCTAATGGGATTAAACCTTTGCTAAAGTTGTGTTGTTTACAAGGATTGAGGCTATAACTGTTTCAATTTATTAATTTTCAACTGTCATAGATCTTCTGTGCTTCTTAAAGGCACAGTACGTTTTTAATATTATTCTAATTGAATTGTATTCCAAGTTGCAAGTTTATTTGCTAGTGTGTTAAACATGTCTGATTCAGAGGATGATACCTGTGTCATTTGTTGCAATGCCAAAGTGGAGCCCAATAGAAATTTATGTACTAACTGTATTGATGCTACTTTAAATAAAAGTCAATCTGTACAAATTGAACAAATTTCACCAAACAACGAGGGGAGAGTTATGCCGACTAACTCGCCTCACGTGTCAGTACCTGCATCTCCCGCTCGGGAGGTGCGTGATATGGTAGCGCCGAGTACATCTGGGCGGCCATTACAAATCACATTACAGGATATGGCTACTGTTATGACTGAAGTTTTGGCTAAATTACCAGAACTAAGAGGTAAGCGTGATCACTCTGGGGTGAGAACAGAGTGCGCTGATAATATTAGGGCCATGTCAGACACTGCGTCACAGGTGGCGGAACATGAGGACGGAGAACTTCATTCTGTAGGTGACGGTTCTGATCCAAACAGACTGGATTCAGATATTTTAAATTTAAACTGGAAAACCTCCGTGTATTACTAGGGGAGGTGTTAGCGGTTCTGAATGATTGTAACACAGTTGCAATACCAGAGAAAATGTGTAGGTTGGATAAATATTTTGCGGTACCGGCGAGTACTGAGGTTTTTCCTATACCTAAGAGACTTACTGAAATTGTTACTAAGGAGTGGGATAGACCCGGTGTGCCGTTCTCACCCCCTCCGATATTTAGAAAAATGTTTCCAATAGACGCCACCACACGGGACTTATGGCAAACGGTCCCTAAGGTGGAGGGAGCAGTTTCTACTTTAGCTAAGCGTACCACTATCCCGGTGGAGGATAGCTGTGCTTTTTCAGATCCAATGGATAAGAAATTAGAGGGTTACCTTAAGAAAATGTTTGTTCAACAAGGTTTTATATTGCAACCCCTTGCATGCATTGCGCCGATCACGGCTGCAGCGGCATTCTGGATTGAGTCTCTGGAAGAGAACATTAGTTCAGCTACTCTGGACGACATTACGGACAGGCTTAGAGTCCTTAAACTAGCTAATTCATTCATTTCGGAGGCCGTAGTACATCTTACTAAACTTACGGCGAAGAATTCAGGATTCGCCATTCAGGCACGCAGGGCGCTGTGGCTAAAATCCTGGTCAGCTGATGTTACTTCTAAGTCTAAATTGCTTAATATACCTTTCAAAGGGCAGACCTTATTCGGGCCCCGGGTTGAAAGAGATTATCGCTGACATTACAGGAGGTAAAGGCCATGCCCTGCCTCAGGACAAAGCCAAAGCTAAGGCTAGACAGTCTAATTTTCGTTCCTTTCGTAATTTCAAAGCAGGAGCAGCATCAACTTCCTCTGCACCAAAACAGGAAGGAGCTGTTGCCCGCTACAGACAAGGCTGGAAACCTAACCAGTCCTGGAACAAGGGCAAGCAGACCAGGAAACCTGCTGCTGCCCCTAAAACAGCATGAATTGAGGGCCCCCGATCCGGGATCGGATCTAGTGGGGGGCAGACTTTCTCTCTTCGCCCAGGCTTGGGCAAGAGATGTCCAGGATCCCTGGGCGCTAGAGATAATATCTCAGGGATACCTTCTGGACTTCAAATACTCTCCTCCAAGAGAGAGATTTCATCTGTCAAGGTTGTCATCAATCCAGACAAAGAAAGAGGCGTTTCTACGCTGCGTACAAGAGCTCTTGTTAATGGGAGTAATCCATCCAGTTCCACAATCGGAACAGGGACAGGGGTTTTACTCAAATCTGTTTGTGGTTCCCAAAAAAGAGGGAACTTTCAGACCAATCCTGGACTTAAAGATCCTAAACAAATTCCTAAGAGTTCCATCGTTCAAGATGGAGACTATTAGGACAATTTTACCTATGATCCAAGAGGGTCAGTACATGACCACTGTAGATTTAAAAGATGCTTACCTTCACATACCGATTCACAAAGATCATTACCGGTACCTAAGGTTTGCCTTCCTAGACAGGCATTACCAGTTTGTGGCTCTTCCATTCGGATTGGCTACAGCTCGAAGAATCTTCACAAAGGTTCTGGGTGCTCTTCTGGCGGTACTAAGACCGCGGGGAATCTCGGTAGCTCCATACCTAGACGACATTCTGATACAAGCTTCAAGCTTTCAAACTGCCAAGTCTCATACAGAGTTAGTACTGGCATTTCTAAGGTCACATGGATGGAAGGTGAACGAAAAGAAAAGTTCACTCGTTCCACTCACAAGAGTTCCCTTCCTGGGGACTCTTATAGATTCTGTAGCAATGAAGATTTACCTGACAGAGGACAGACTAACAAGACTTCAAAGTGCTTGCCGCACCCTTCATTCCATTCAACACCCGTCAGTGGCTCAATGCATGGAGGTAATCGGCTTAATGGTAGCGGCAATGGACATAGTACCCTTTGCACGCTTACACCTCAGACCACTGCAGCTGTGCATGCTAAGTCAGTGGAATGGGGATTACTCAGACTTATCCCCTTCTCTGAATCTGGATCAAGAGACCAGAAATTCTCTTCTATGGTGGCTTTCTCGGCCACATCTGTCCAGGGGGATGCCATTCAGCAGACCAGACTGGACAATTGTAACAACAGACGCCAGCCTTCTAGGTTGGGGTGCCGTCTGGAATTCTCTGAGGGCTCAGGGACAATGGAGTCAGGAGGAGAGTCTCCTGCCAATAAACATTCTGGAATTGAGAGCAGTTCTCAATGCCCTCCTGGCTTGGCCCCAGTTGACAACTCGGGGGTTCATCAGGTTTCAGTCGGACAACATCACGACTGTAGCTTACATCAACCATCAGGGAGGGACAAGAAGCTCCCTAGCTATGATGGAAGTATCAAAGATAATTCGCTGGGCAGAGTCTCACTCTTGCCACCTGTCAGCAATCCACATCCCGGGAGTGGAGAACTGGGAGGCGGATTTCTTAAGTCGTCAGACTTTTCATCCGGGGGAGTGGGAACTCCATCCGGAGGTCTTTGCCCAAATACTTCGACGTTGGGTTAAACCAGAGATAGATCTCATGGCGTCTCGACAGAACGCCAAGCTTCCTCGTTACGGGTCCAGATCCAGGGATCCAGGAGCAGTCCTGATAGATGCCCTGACAGCACCTTGGGACTTCAGGATGGCTTACGTGTTTCCACCCTTCCCGATGCTTCCTCGATTGATTGCCAGAATCAAACAAGAGAGAGCATCAGTGATTCTAATAGCACCTGCGTGGCCACGCAGGATTTGGTTTGCAGACCTGGTGGACATGTCATCCTGTCCACCTTGGTCTCTACCTCTGAAACAGGACCTTCTGATACAGGGTCCCTTCAAACATCAAAATCTAACTTCTCTGAAGCTGACTGCTTGGAAATTGAACGCTTGATTTTATCAAGACGTGGGTTTTCTGAGTCCGTTATTGATACCTTAATACAGGCTAGGAAGCCTGTTACCAGAAAGATTTACCATAAGATATGGCGTAAATACCTATATTGGTGTGAATCCAAAGGTTACTCTTGGAGTAAGGTTAGGATTCCTAGGATATTGTCTTTTCTACAAGAAGGTTTAGAAAAGGGTTTATCTGCTAGTTCATTAAAGGGACAGATCTCAGCTCTGTCCATTCTGTTACACAAACATCTGTCAGAAGTTCCTGACGTCCAGGCTTTTTGTCAGGCTTTGGCCAGGATTAAGCCTGTGTTTAAAACTGTTGCTCCACCATGGAGTTTAAACCTTGTTCTTAATGTTTTACAGGGCGTTCCGTTTGAACCCCTTCATTCCATTGATATAAAGTTGTTATCTTGGAAAGTTCTATTTTTAATGGCTATTTCCTCGGCTCGAAGAGTCTCTGAATTATCAGCCTTACATTGTGATTCTCCTTATTTGATTTTTCATTCGGATAAGGTAGTTCTGCGTACTAAACCTGGGTTCTTACCTAAGGTAGTTACTAACAGGAATATCAATCAAGAGATTGTTGTTCCTTCTTTGTGCCCAAATCCTTCTTCGAAGAAGGAACGTCTACTGCACAACCTGGATGTAGTCCGTGCTCTAAAATTTTACTTACAGGCAACTAAGGAATTTCGACAAACGTCTTCTCTGTTTGTCGTTTACTCTGGGCAAAGGAGAGGTCAAAAGGCTTCTGCTACCTCTCTTTCTTTTTGGCTTCGTAGCATAATTCGTTTAGCTTATGAGACTGCTGGACAGCAGCCTCCTGAAAGAATTACAGCTCATTCTACTAGAGCTGTGGCTTCCACTTGGGCCTTCAAGAATGAGGCCTCTGTTGAGCAGATTTGCAAGGCTGCAACTTGGTCTTCGCTTCATACTTTTTCCAAATTTTACAAATTTGACACTTTTGCTTCATCGGAGGCTATTTTTGGGAGAAAGGTTCTTCAGGCAATGGTTCCTTCTGTATAAAGAGCCTGCCTATCCCTCCCGTCATCCGTGTACTTTTGCTTTGGTATTGGTATCCCAGAAGTAATGATGACCCGTGGACTGATCACACTTAACAGAAGAAAACATAATTTATGCTTACCTGATAAATTCCTTTCTTCTGTTGTGTGATCAGTCCACGGCCCGCCCTGTTTTTAAGGCAGGTAAATATTTTTTAATTTATACTCCAGTCACCACTTCACCCTTGGCTTTTCCTTTCTCGTTGGTCCTTGGTCGAATGACTGGGAGTGACGTAGAGGGGAGGAGCTATATGCAGCTCTGCTGGGTGAATCCTCTTGCACTTCCTGTTGGGGAGGAGTAATATCCCAGAAGTAATGATGACCCGTGGACTGATCACACTACAGAAGAAAGGAATTTATCAGGTAAGCATAAATTATGTTTTTTCTCTTGGTATTCTTAGTTTAAACTAAACATAGGTAGGCTCATATGCTAATTTCTAAGCCTTTGAGGGCTGCCTCTTATCACAGGCTTTTTAAATCTCTTTTCAACACAAGACAGAAAGTACACGTGGGCCATATAGATAACACTGTGTTCAGGCACAGGGGGTTATTTAAGATTTAGCACAAAACAATGCTAAATTTAAGACAATAGATAATAAACAGTCACAGTCATGTGATCAGGGGGCTGGAAGAAGGTTCCTAGATACAAGGAAATCACAGAGGTAAAACGTATATTAATATAACTGTGTTGGTTATGCAAAACTAGGGAATGGGTAATAAAGGGATTATCTATCTTTTAAAACAAAAACAAATCTGTCCCTTTAAGCTTGAACACCTTTGTGTACTGTTAAATGAGGTATTGGCTACTTTGGATGATGTTCCTTCCTCTGTGGAAGTTTTATCTGTCCCAGACCGTGTGACAGATTATTTCACAGGAATGGGAGAAGCCAGGGATTCCTTTCTCCCCGTCTCCTATATTTAAAAAGATGTTTCCTGTTGCTGACTCCATTAAAGATTCTTGGCACATGGTGCCTAAAGTAGAAGGGGCTATTTCTACTCTGGCCTAGAGAACTATGATCCCTATAGAGAATAGCTGCTCCTTTAAGGAGCCCAAGGACAAACAGCTGGAAGCTTATTTGAAGAAGATGTATGGTCATCAAGGTCTTCAATGTCAACCTGCAGTTTGTATTGCCACAGTAGCAAGTGCTACATCTTATTGGTGCAACGCCTTGTCTGAATCAATTTTAGTAGAGACTCCGTTGGAGGAGATACAAGATAGGATTAAGGCTCTCATACTAGCCAATTCCTTAATTTCTGATGCTAACAAGCAAGTTATTAGACTGGGAGCCAAGATGTCTCTGTCCTAGCCCATAGGGCATTGTGGCTAAAAATCTTGGTCAACTGATGTTACCTCTAAGTGTAAGCTTCTGGCGCTTCCTTACAAGGGTAAGGGTAAGAACTTGTTCGGACCTGGTCTGGCAGAAATAATTTCTGATATTATGGGTGGAAAAGGGTCTTTTCTACCGCAAGACAAGAAGAACAGACTCAAAGGACGTCAAAGTAATTTTCGCTCCTTTAGTAACTTTAAAGGTCAAAAGTCTTCCTCTCCTTCTTCCAAGCAGGAGCCGTCCAAGTCTTCTTGGAATAAGGGGAAGCAATCAAAGAAACCCTCAGATGAGTCTAAGTCAGCATGAAGAATCAGCCCCCAGTCCGGGATCGGATCACGGGGGGGGCAGACGTTCCCTGTTTGGTCAAGCGTGGAGACAAGATGTCCCAGATCCTTGGGCTGTGGACATAGTATCTCAGGGTTACAAAATATAATTCAATACTTTCCCTCCCAGGGGCAGATTCCACCTCTCAAGATTATCTGCAGACCAGGTAAAAAGAGAGGCATTCTTGAACTGCGTTCAGGACCTTTCCTCCCTGGGAGTGATTGTTCCAGTAAGGGAACAGGGTCTAGGATTCTATTCAAATCTGTTTGTGGTTTCCAAAAAAGAGGGAACTTTTCGACCCATTTTCGACCTAAAGTGCCTCAACAAGTTTCTCAGGGTATCGTCCTTCAAAATGGAAACCATTCATTCCATTCTTCCTTTGGTCCAAGAGGGTCAGTTCATGACGACCATAGACCTGAAGGACACATTTTTAAGTTAAGTCAATGAAGGATCAACTAATTTTGGCCTCATGGAATGTTGGAGGTATAACATCCCCCCCAAAAAACGGAAAAAGATACTAGCACAACTTAAAAGACATAAACCCGATATAGTCTTCCTACAAGAGACTCATTTAAAGGAGGCAGAGTTAGCCACACTATCCACTGGCTGGGTAGGGGAGGTTGTGGGTACACCCTGCATGCATAGGAAGAAAGGGGTCACGTTCCTATTGAATAAAAAGCTACAATATAGAATTTTGCAGACAGAACTGGATCCAGACGAAAGATACATTATCCTCCAGATCGAGGTCGAGAAAGTGATTTTTTTTATATTATGTAACATCTATGGCCCAAACAAACCGGATAAAGCATTCTGGGACACAATACAAGTTAAACTCCTTCCATTCTGCCTGAAAAATCTAATTGTGGCTGGGGATTTTAATAGGACATTATACCCTACAATAGATAGATTCCCACATAGTATAGTTAGAAACACTAAAAAGGAGGCCAGAACGGCTAAACTGTTTAATAAAACGCTTCTAAAGACATATGGAGGGCGCAGAAACCGGATGTAAAAAGGTATACATGCGAGTCTCAAGCCCACCAAGCAATGTCTAGATTGGATTATTTTTGATAGCAGATAAGCTGTTTACGTATGAAATCGTAGCAGATATTAAGGAAATCTTAATATCAGACCACGCTGTTGTTACTATGAACATAAAAATCCGGAATAAGCAGACAGCAGGCAATAGGTTTTTCTTCCCGAAACACTTAGCGTATAATGTACAGTTAAAAACGTGGCTAAAGATAAGATGGAGGGAGTTTTACAAAGTTACGTACGCCCCAGAAATTCGAACTGAAACCTTATGGGAAACATTTAAAGCCGTGATAAGGGGAGAAATCAAGGGATATCTAGTTACGCAGAAACGCATATTTTTAGCTAGAGACACACAATTGGCGAACCAGCTTCGCAATGCATATAATAGCTATATTAATGACCCAACTCAGATAAATTGGGACTCATACCAGAGGAAAAAGAAAGAAAGGGAAGTATTTATGGCGCAAAAATTGGCACGGGAAGAGCTAAGGACTAGGTTCTCCTTTTATAGGCACGGGGGTAAGGCAGGGCAATTTTTGGCAAATATAATAAAAGTTAAACAAAAGAAATCAGCGATTGAGTCCCTTAAAACCCCACAGGGTAGACTTACTAATATAAAAAGAGTGGAGGACTTTATATTCCAATTTTATAAGAATCTATTTATAAGTATCTATTCAGAACAAGAAACAAATACACAAATAAGAGACATTCTGGAGAGATTTAAAGATCCCCAAGATAGAGAAAGTTAACTTAGAAGATCTAAACAAACCTATTTCTCTCCAAGAAGTTATTAATGCTATTAAGAAATCACCGGCTAACAAAGCTGCCGGGCCTGACCAGATTCCGGTGGAGCTATATAAATGCCTCATGGAGGAATTTGCACCGACTTTGGTAAAGCTATTTAATAATTATTATATAGACGGTATGCCATGCTCTAAGTATTTCACATCATCATTAATAGCCTTAATCCCAAAAAAAGGGAAATACAAAGAAGAGATAAGCTCGTACAGGCCGATCTCCCTTTTAAACGGGGATTATAAATTATTAACAAGTATTATAGCAAACAGGTTTAAATTAGCCTTGGATCCTCTTATTCATAAGGATCAAGTAGGCTTTATGCCCGGCAGAAATTCCTCATGTAATCTAAGGAAAATTCAGCTGATTCTGAATGTCTATCAGAATGCAGCACAGAAAGGTAAAATAAAAATAATAGACAGAGTAACGGATGCAGCAATAGTATTACTAGATGCGGTGAAGGCCTTCGACTCCATTACCTGGGATCATTTGTTTACAGGGCTCGTTCGCAAAATCTGTACAGATAATTTACCAGCAACCTAATGCTGCTATTATAATTAATGATAGGCCCACTGAAAATTTTCAATTGTACAGAGGCTCAAGACAGGGCTGTCCCTTATCCCCATACTTATTCAATCTGGCACTGGAGCCATTGGCTATTCGCCTAAGGAAGGATATTGAAGGTATTAGAATCAACGCGAGACAGATGATAACCCTACTATATGCAGACGACTTATTAATATTTTTGTCACACACCCAGGATACTATCCCCAGACTAATGGAAATTTTGCAAGAATTTAGTGCCTTTTCAGGCTATAAAGTTAATACAGCGAAGTCAGAGATTTTTTGGTTATGGAAACAGGAAAACTCTTATCTCTGTTCTCAGTTTAAGGAAACTGTGGAAGCATTTACCTATCTGGGAATCAAGCTATCTATTGATAGCAATGATTGGTATAGACTTAATTATCCCCCGCTCTTTGCTAAAATATTGAAAGATCTTAAAAATTGGGCAAAATTTAAATTAACCGCATCAGGTAAAATAAATTTGATAAAGATGATAATATTCCCAAAACTGATGTACTTAATGCAAAATATCCCGCTCTTGATTAAGCGCCAAGACCTAACTTTACTCAAACAAGCATGTCTCCAGTTCTTCTGGGGAGACAAGCGCAGAGCGGTTGCTTTTAAGACACATTAGCTAGGAGTGAGGGTGGGATGGCTTTACCAGACATAGAGACCTATAATTTAACAGCAATTGCTAAGATAGCACTATACTGGCTATCTGACGCAGAGTATTATGCAACACAAGACCTTGAAAAATCTATTGTGTATCCTTATGCGCTCACGGCTCTCCTTCACTGCCCTGCAACAGAATGTCCTCGCAAAGTTAGACAAATATTTAGTATCTACAATGTTATCATTGCGTGGCAAAAAATACTTAAAAAAATAAACATTTATTTTGGTTACTCAGAATACCTACCTATAATGGGCAACCCTGGCTTTGCTCCGGCATTTGACTCCAAAATTTTTAGAGAATGGGCGTTCAAAGGGCTTAGGTATATATACCAAGTTAAAGACCATATCACAGGGAGTTGTAAGTCCTTTGCGGAGCTTCAAAATGAATTTGGACTTAGAAATAAAGAATTTTATGCCTTTCTACAGGTTCGACATTATATACAGACTTTGGGAGCAATAAGGCAGGACAAGGAGGATTGGTGTACCTTGAGACCAGTAATTATGTTATATAAAATAGGTAAATACTCCATTTCATTTTTATATAAAACAGTTTTAAGGTTTCTTGGCCAGATGCATGTCCAAAAGATTGCTCAGGACTGGCAAGTCTCAACTGAGGTGATACAGAAAAGTGTCAAGCTTGTAGATGCGGCAACCTTTTCATTGTCATGGAGGGAGTCGCATCTAAAATTAATAAATAGAGCTTATATCACCCCTAAGATACAAGCTCACTGGGATGAGGCAGGAGCATATTGTTATAAATGTAAACTTAGAAATGCAGATTTACGTCACTGTTTTTGGAGCTGTCCTAAAATAAAGAAATTCTGGTATAAGATAAATTATTGGACAAATAAAGTAAATCACAACCAATTTAAAATATTAGGGAATCACATCTTTTTCTTAATAGACAATGACTACACAACCCAATAGTGAAATACTCGCCAGCTTAATGCAGTAATATTGGTAGGCAGAATACTGATTCTGAAATACTGGAAATCCAGCAAGACGCCAAACATCGTAGAATTTAAACAGAAGTTACAAAATCAGATAATTATGGAACAAATGGACACCTCTATCAATTCAGACCCCCAAATCAAGCGTTTCTTGCTTAAATGGAAGAATATTATTTTAGCGTTGCCCTTAGAAACCCAAAAACAACTTATTGCACCTTTCAAGGGTACCTTATATCTAGACCTAGCCATTTCTGAGAAGGTATTTCCGGACATATAGAGGCAGGTGGAGGAGTGCATTATTTTCCCTTTTTTTTTTTTTTTCCCTCTTTTTCCTTGTTGTTGTTGGTTTGTAATGAATAAAAGCCGGAAAATCCAGCAATATGTACAATGTAATGACCCTAAGTATCTAATTCGTTATGCCAACTGTATTCTTTGTTTTGTATATCCTTGGCACCCTGTGTGGTGCAGTAAGGCAAAGCTTTTTCTATTTGTATATATTGCTGGCTATAAACAATAATAAAAAAAGAAAAAGAGAAGGGGGAAAAAAAAAGACCTGAAGGACGCGTATGTTCCCATCCACAGGGATCAACACAAATTTCCAAGATTCGCCTTTCTAGACAAACACTTTCAGTTTGTGGCTCTTCCGTTTGGACTTGCCACAGCTCCCAGAATTTTTTCAAAGGTTCTGGGGGCTCTCTTGGCAGTGGTCAGGTCTCGGGGAATTGCAGTGGCGCCATACTTGGACAACATATTGGTTCAGGCGCCATCTTTTCAACAAGCAAACTCTCATACAGAGATCTTGTTGTCTTTTCTACGTTCCCATGGTTGGAAAGTTAATCTGGAAGAGAGTTCCCTTTTTCCAGCTACAAGGGTGGTTTTCTTAGGGACCATAATAGATTCCCTATCTATGAAAAAATTTCTGACGGAGGTCAGAAAATCCAAAATCTTCTCTCCTTGCCTCTACTGTTCCGCCATTAGTAGCTCAATGTATGGAGGTAATTGGTCTGATGGTTGCTTCCATGGACATCATTCCCTTTGCTCGATTCCATTTGAGAGCTCTGCAATTATGCATGCTCAGACAATGGAACGAAGTTCGTTCGGATCTGTCTCAGAGGATACATCTAGACCAGTTGACGAGACTCTCTATCATGGTGGATTTCTCAGGATCATCTGTCTCAGGGCACATGCTTCCGGAGACCCTCCTGAGTGATTGTGACCATGGATGCCAGCCTGCTGGGCTGGGGAGCAGTCTGGGACTCGTTAAAGGCTCAGGGCCTATGGACTCGGGAGGAGTATTCTCTCCCAATAAACATCTTTGAGTTAAGAGCGATCTTCAGTGCCCTGTTGGCTTGGCCTCAGTTGTCCTTAACCCGGTTTATCAGGTTCCAGTCAGACAACATCACCTCGGTGGCTTACATCAACCACCAGGGATGAACTCGGAGTTCCTTGGCCATGAAGGAGGTGGCACAGATTATTCTGTGGGCAGAAGCTCACAATTGTTGTCTATCTGCCATGCACATTCCAGGAGTGGGCAACTGGGAGGCGGATTTCCTGAGCAGACAGACATTTCATTCCGGGAGTGGGCTCTCCATCTGGAGGTGTTCTCCAGGTTAACCCCCAAGTGGGGGGTGCCGGAGTTGGATCTGATGGCGTCTCGGCAGAACGCCAAGCTTCTAAGGTACAGTTCAAGGTCAAGAGATCCGCAGGCCGCTCTGATAGTTGCTCTTTTGGTCTAACATATGTTTCCTCCGTTTGCGCGCCTTCCACGAGTCATTGTTTGTATCAAACAGGAGAGAGCATCAGTAATTCTAATAGCTCCTGCATAGCCTTTCCTGTTCTATATGGTAATCCAGCACTACAGTATATTCAATATTGGGTATTATTAGTGAACATTTTGTGGGGAAATACATGATATTTAGAAAAAAATATATTATATTACGGTTTAGTTGCACATTATTAACAGAGGTATCAATTGATGGCTTAATCTAATGGCATTATTTGCAATCTATATCTGACTCAATATTAGGGCTGTCTTCTGTATTATAAAATTCTTTGTCAACCTTTTATTTAAACTGAAACTAATATATATGTATGAGTTATTACACTTGGGGCTGTATATCTCCCTACAATACCACAAGAAATTAATTTAAAGAGGAGAGACGGTCCTTTCAAATGACGGCGTCTCATGTTCCTCTAGATGTAGGTGATTGTCTTAACTATGGCCATAATTTGCAGCAGCATTTAAATTGTTGTTTAAGCTTAGCAGGTTCCTATTTCCTCTCCCTGTTTGATCTAGAGCAAGGGTGTCAAACTCTTGAGTTGTCGGCCATTTGAGGGATAGGTGTCCCCCTAGTTTAAAGGGAAGAAGCTCCTCCTTCAAATAAGACATCACTTGTCCTCTTAGGATACATGTGTTAATTGTGAAAAGTGGTGCTCACCTTCCCAACTGGCTACCTTCTTGTTTGTATGATATGTGCAGTGTTTCCCAACCACGGTCCTCAAGTACCCCCAACAGTCCTGGTTTTCATTATAGCTGAACTAGAGCACAGGTGAAATAATCATCTGATTGATGAGAACAGGTTGGTTACTGATCAGCCGATTACTTCACTTGGTGGTAGACTTCTTTTTTAAAGGCAGCAGTTGTCCTCTACTTGTCATAAAATTGGCAAAAACCTTGCCTCATTGGTCATATTTTTTTACCTTCTTACCATAAAAATATAAGATCCCTGATTTGAAAGAGGCGGATCACTCCATTCAAAGAAGGGGCTTGATGTCTTTATAGCTGTCAAATGATCGTCTTAGCAAGCAGCCGCTAGTCTAGTATTGTTAATAAAAAAAGGATACATGCATGTGCTGCTTTCCAATTGACCCCCAACCCTGTCCTTTTTAGGAGCTGCAATGTATTCCATTAATCTCTACAGAAAATGTTGTCAGTTGGGTGGCATTATGAAGTAACCGAGTGGGTGTAGATTGTCACTTTCTTATTTTTATATTTTCTATCAGGTTACTTAAAGAATCGGTAAATACAGTAGCTTTTCATAATCGACAAATGCATGATAATAAGACAATCCAATAGTACTTAGACTGAACTTCAAAGGAGTAGTCCTTTTTTTTTTTTCCTGCCAAATTTCAAAGTTATGTCTATTTCCACTCCCACTGCATCATGTAACAGCCATTAGCCAATCACAAATACATATACGTATATTCTGTGAGTGATTGCACATGCTCTGTAGGAGCTGACGACTAAAAAAGTGTATATATAAAAAGACTGTGCACATTTTGTTAATGGAAGTAAATTGTAAAGCTGTTTAATATTACATGCTCAATCTGGAAAGTTTAATTATGACATGAGTGTCCCTTTAAGCTATCCAAAGCTCAAGTTAGTTGCATAGTTTAACTTAAATTTATTTAATGATAATATGTGCAACAAACATTTTAAAAGGTTAACATTAGCTAATTTTAGTGTAATATTAGCTGGATTTGCACAGATATTTTTGTGTGCTCTACTTTAGCAAATATGCGCCAGAATTGTCTGAATGCCGCAGACCGAGGCTATTTTAGGCATTCATTTTACGAATGCTAAAATTTTGCTAATTTCTAGTTACAAAATATAAATTTGATATAGGAAAAAGGTCACCTGAAAAGAATGGATTCAGATAATCCTTATACTTACATTTATAACCTACAGTTGTCCTTGGCTTATAAAATATATTTAAAAGAAGTATTATTACAGAAAAGCTATTGAAAAGCACTCTGCAAATGCAGTCTAATAATAGTGGCATATAACTGTGTCTGACATTCAGCATAAAGAGATCTTCACATGAATAAACCCTGTGACCTTCATTTGGTCATCCTATCTACGAGGCTGACTAGTTGGTTCCTTACAATAAACCAAGGACAATGTAAATAAATCCCCAACGTCCTTATTTATGCTAAGTGCTAGGGTATAAAGATGCTGTATCCACTCACATTTTACAGTATTACACCAAACACGTGAATTGTAGCTACTACCATTGCATAAACAATATGGTTATTCTGACGTAACTAGGCAGTGTACATAACTAGACTTTCAGTGTAGTTAAACCTCAATAAAATACTTCTTTACCAAATGTTTGGTAAATCAGATCCATAATGGATATAATTCATTAAATGGTATATTAGATGGTATGAATACTTAATTTGGAAAGTATTTGTTAGTAATTTGGTATTTTGGTAAAATTACCGCTTTACCCAGTGGATTACAAAAAAGAAAATATAGAGACACACTCAACTGAGATAGAACAGATGCTGGAAAAACTTCCTTGATTGTTCATATGGCCAGTGCCACTCAGGGTGCTGTCTCTTTTAGCACACTATGCCTTTCACAGAGAATAAATATCCTGTAGCATATTAGTCTGATCCTGCCCAATGACAGTCTATCCTCAAAATACCAGTCAATTTTCCTCAGAACAAGAGAAAACAACAAACACCAGACAAATGTTTCAGCAACCAGATGTGGACTCCTTGCTCAGTGTGCTTATAGGAATATGGCTGGACCTCAGTGATGCGGCCCAATAAATGCCAAAGCGATTTTCTGGGATTGCTGTGTTCTTTGTTCAGAGAGGAATTGCTTAGTATTTTTGCACTGACTGACTTTAATAAGTGGGATCAGACTGATATACTAAAGGAAAGTTCTACTCTGTGAAAAGCATTGCTGGGCTAAAAATAAACTGCACCCAGGTGGTAAATCACCATAGAATAAGCTAACAAGTTATTGAGCTAGTTGTTCGTTCCTAAGAGTGCGCTTCTCTCTTCCCAGTGTATTATTTCAGAGGAACTTAAAAGCCATTTCTATATATGTATAATGTATACCAGTAATTAGGTACTACATTGCAGAAAACCTTATACAAAATAAAAACTCTAAAAACATTTACAGGTGTCACTTCATAAATGATTTCTAAAGTACCTTAAAACCATGGCGAGTATCTTGGTAACCCTTGGTAGACTCAGTGCTGCCTATACAAGTATATTGCAAAAATTCTTCTATTCAGAAATGAAGTTGCTTATGCATATTTAATTTCCATCTTAATGGGAGGAGAGTCCACTGCTTCATTCAAATTCATTACTTGTGGGAATTAAGAACCTGGCCACCAGGAGGAGGCAAAGACAGCCCAGCCAAAGGCTTAAATACCTCCCCCACTCCCCTCATCCCACAGTCATTCTTTGCCTTTCGTCACAGAAGGTTGGCAGAGAAGTGTCAGAAGATTCGGAGTAGTCTATTATGGAGGGTAGTACTCTTTGCAATGGGACTCGAGTTTTAAGTAGTCCTGTCAGCCTCTCAGTGAGAGCATGGGTGAAAGTCCGGAGATGCAGGGGGAGTTCTTCTGCAAAACCATCTGACTCATATTAACAACTCCTTAAGCAATCAGCGTTGATGATTGTCGCTGCCAGCTTTCTGCTCTCAAGTCCATGTCAGGAGCGATGCTACTAACCTTTCACACTTGAAAGGCTGTGTTCCTGTTGCACGGCGTAGATTCTGGTAAGATCTTTCATTTTTTATACAGTGTGACTCCTTTTATCTGTATAGAATTAATGGTTAATATCCCTGAGGGGGATTATTGAACAGGGGGGACAAAAATCTTATATGTTTATTTGATTTTATGTGTGAGATGTTATGGGCTCATAGGCTGTTATGGAATATACAGGTTTCACTTTCACTTTGAGAGCCATGCAGCTTGCAAGCTTGCTTTTTCTCATAGCATCGATGGTCCTGCATTGTGCACCATATGATTATTTCCCTCTTTCCTGACCGGGTGTCTATCAGAGAGGAGTTCTAACTCTCTGTACTGTTTGGGTCATGGGAAGTGGGGAATGCCCCAGCCATTGGGATATAAGGGTGCAGGTTCTTTGAATAAAATATTATTTTATTTCTATAATTCTCCGATTTATTGCACTAGCGATGGAGGATTCTGTTACTTAGAGGGCTCTCCCTCTATTCCTAAAGAGTAATTCCTGTTTATATTGTGAGGAGGCCTTAGTATGTCCTCTCAATTATGTTCCATATGCCTTGATAATGGGATAATATCAAACATGTTTGATATCACTGAGCCGTCCGCCTCTGAGGAGCTGTCGTCCAGAGAGGCGCGTACCCTACATGCTTATCTCTCTACACATGCCGTTTCCCGTTGCATTGCTGATCCTCCATCTGGAGGGGCCATTTTTTCATCAGACGTTACTGCGCAGCTCAGACGGCGGTGTCTGCAGCCTTTAATACTTTAACCTTTCGCTTGCGCTTAGCAGGGCAGGGTAAATTGTGCACTCCTTCCCAGAGTATATCAGATATTTTATTGGATTTAACTGATAGGGTTATCAGAGGAGGTAGTTCTTTCTGAGACTTCAGCGTATGAACATTCTGAGTCTGGTTCCTCCGCAGCCACAGGTTTAGAGGCAGCAGACTTTAGTTTAAGGAATTTGCGCTTCTTCTAAAGGAATTTTTTTGGCGAATTCAGTGGTTCCAGAGGCTAAATTATCAGAGGAACCTTTTGATTCCTAAATTGGATAGAGTTTGGGGACAGGGTGGTACCTTATCCTTCCCTGCTCCTATTAGATGGCGAACATTATTAAGAATAAATGGGACTGGATTGTTCCTCTCTTCTCCGTTTAACAAATCATTCCCAGTCCTGGACTCTCAATGGAGTTGTGGGGTTCCGTCCCTACAAGGGATGGCGCTATCTTCACCCTTGCTAACGTATTACTATCCTGTTTGAGGATAGCTCTTCATTTTAAGAGCCCATGGATAAAGGATGGAAACTCTGTTAAGAAAGTTGTTTCAACAGACGGGATATTTCATGTAATTGGCAATAGTGCATGAGCTAGTGACGTATGGGATATACAATCCTACCAGGAGGGGCAAAGTTTCCCAAACCTCAAAATGCCTATAAATACACCCCTCACCACACCCACAATTCAGTTTTACAAACTTTGCCTCCTATGGAGGTGGTGAAGTAAGTTTGTGCTAAGATTTCTACGTTGACATGCACTTCTCAGCATTTTTGAAGCTCGATTCCTCTCAGAGTACAGCGAATGTCAAAGGGACGTGGAGAGTATTACCTATTGAATGCAATGATTTTCCTAACGGGGATCTTTTTCATAGGTTCTCTATAAGTCGTAGAGATTCATCTCCTACCTCCCTTTTTAGATCGACGATATACTCTCATATACCATTACCTCTACTAATAACTGTTTTAGTACTGGTTTGGCTATATGTGGATGGGTGTCTTTGGTAAGTATGTTTTTATTTCTTAAGATACCTCAGCTATGGTCTGGCACTTTATGCATTTATATAAAGTTCTAAATATATGTATTGTACTTATATTTGCCATGAGTCAGGTTCATGTATTTCCTTTTGCAGATTGTCAGTTTCATATTTGGGAAAGTTAATATTGAGAAATATTTTTCTTACCTGGCGTTTAGTCTTTTTTTCAATTGACTACTTGTTTTAAATTGCGGGCTGTCTTAGGCTTGCGGGTGCCCTAAATGCTACACTTCATTGCGTCATTCTTGGCGCGAGAATTTTTTTGGCACGGAAAGGCACATCCGTTGACGCAAGTTCGTCATTTCCGGCGTCGTACTTGACGCAGGGATTCACACAGGGTTGCGTCTGTGACGCGAGTGTGTCATTTCTGGACATGATTGGCGGCAAAAAAAATTTCAGTTACGTTGTGCGTCATACTTGCCGCCAAACTTTTTTCATTATTTATTGTCCAATTGCTTTTGCCTCTTGCCTTTTTCTATGTCAGAGGGCTATGCTATTTGCATTTTTTCCCATTCCTGAAACTGTCATATAAGGAAATTGATAATTTTGCTTTATATGTTGATTTTTCTTTTACTTTCTGCAAGATGTCTCAATCTGATCCTGCCTCAGAAGTATCTGCTGGAACTTTGCTGCCTGACATCAGTTCTACCAAAGCTAAGTGCATTTGTTGTAAAATTGTGGAGATTATATCTCCTAATGTCATTTGTATTAGTTGCCATGATAAACTTTTACATGCAGATAGTGTGTCCATCAGTAATAGTACATTGCCGGTTGCAGTTCCTTCAACTTCTAATGTACAGGATATACCTATGAATTTTAAAGAATTTGTTTCTGATTCTATTCAGAAGACTTTGGCTGCATTTCCACCTTCTAATAAGCATAAGAGGTCTTTTAAAACATCTCATAAAGTTGATGAAATTTCAAATGGTCGACAACATAATGAATTATCCACCTCTGATGAGGATCTATCTGATTCAGACATCTACCTTCCTCAGACATTGACACTGACAAATCTACTTATTTATTTAAAATAGAGTATATGCGTTCTTTATTAAAAGAAGTGTTAATTACTTTGGATATTGAGGAAGCTAGTCCTCTTGATATTAAAACCAGTAAACGTTTAAATGCTGTTTTTAAACCTACTGTGGTTACTCCAGAGGTTTTTCCTATTCCTGAGGCTATTTCTGATATGATTTCTAAGGAATGGAATAAGCCAGGTACTCCTTTTTAATCCTTCTGCAAGGTTTAAAAAATTGTATCCTTTACCAGCGGTTGCAATAGAGTTTTGGGAAAAGATCCCCAAGATTGATGGGGCTATTTCTACTCTTGCTAAACGAACCACTATTCCTATGGAAGATAGTACTTCCTTTAAAGATCCTTTAGATAGGAAGCTTGAATCTTATCTAAGGAAAACCTATTTATATTCAGGTCATCTTCTTAGGCCTGCAATTACTTTGGCTGATGTTGCAGCTGCTTCAACTTTTTGGTTGGAGAATTTAGCGCAACAGGAATTGGATTCTGACATATCTAGCATTGTTCGCTTACTGCAACATGCTAATCATTTTATTTGTGATGCCATTTTTGATATTGTCAAAATTGATGTTAGATCCATGTCTTTAGCTATTTTACGTAGAAGAGCTTTGTGGCTTAAATCTTGGAATGCTGATATGACATCTATGTCTAGATTACTATCTCTTACTTTCCAAGGTAATAATTTATTTGGTTCTCAGTTGGATTCTCTTATTTCAACTGTTACTGGGGGGGAAAGGAGTTTTTTTTTGCCTCAGGATAAAAAACCTAAGGGTGAATCTAAGGCTTCTAATCGTTTTCTTTCCTTTCGTCAAAATAAGGAACAAAAACCTAATCCTTCCCCCAAGGAATCTGTTTCCAACTGGAAGCCTTCCTCAAATTGGAATAAATCCAAGCCTTTCAAGAAACCAAAGTCAGCCCCTAAGTTCGCATGAAGGTGCGGTCCTCATTCCAGTTCAGCTGGTAGGGGGCAGATTAAGGTTTTTCAAAGATGTTTGGGTAATTCTGTCCAAAATCAATGGATTCAGAGCATTGTCTCTCAGGGGTACCAAATAGGATTCAGAGTAAGACTTCCTGTGAGAAGTTTTTTTCTCTCATGCATCCCAGTGAATCCAGTAAAAGCTCAAGCTTTCCTGAAGTGTGTTTCAGATCTGGAGATTTCAGGGGTAATCATGCGAGTTCCTTTTCAGGAACAAGGCCTGGGGTTTTATTCAAATCTATTCATTGTCCCAAAGAAAGAAAATTCATTCAGACCAGTTCTGGATCTGAAAATTTTGAATCGTTATGTAAGAGTACCAACTTTCAAGATGATGACTATATGGACTATTCTGCCTTTTGTTCAGCAAGGACATTATATGTCTACAATAGACATGCAGGATGCTTACCTTCATATTCCGATTCATCCAGAACATTGCATAAAAGGAAATTGCGATCCACGCCAGAGTTTGTGTAAGAAGTATAAGCTTTATTTCACTCGTTAAGAACAAAATGAAGGTTTTAGCAGCATACAGAGTGAGCGTAGAACCTGGCTTACGCGTTTTGGCATGGAAGCCGTAGTCATAGCCTATAGTGCGGTGTTCCACTACTATTTAAGAACAAGACAAAAAGCTGATTGGCTCAATGGTTAATTACTGAATAAAAACACATGAATGCGCTCTCTGAGTCTAATATTTAACTGTTGAAAGCCCAGACTGAAAGGATGAAACATTAAGAAAGGGGGGCAAAGCAAATAATAAACAATAATGAATGATGAACAATGATAATAGTGAAAGAACAAAATTGTACAGGTATATGTAGTTGGTTGATGAGGTATAATATACAAACATAAAGGCACATAAAAGGTTATTAAATGTAAATGCTTGTGTTTTGTAAACAAGTAACTCATGTATAAGCAGTGGTATAGTGGGGAAAGACCACAATAGGATTAAACACAACATTTAATTAACAAAAATATATATATGAGAAGTCCCTACAACCTCAAACTAACCGCCTGCTTATTATGAACTGATATATATATATATATATATATATGAATAAATACATAACAAATTCCTGTAGATTGGAAATAAATTCATAATTATACCCTTGTACTGAAATAAAGGAAATAATGAAACAGGATAGTGTCATTCAATGCAATTTCCCACTGTAATTTAAAAAAAGAAACTCAATAATGTAATGTAATATGATTATACAATACTGGGAAAGAAAAGGATGGCATGGACCCTGTAGCCTTGGGTGGATGAATAAGGGATATGGGAAGATCCTATAAAATACGGACTAAATTCAAAAAGTGTGTGACAAAGTTGCATGCAGAACAGAATCATGCCACAGAGGGGGGGGGGGATCCTCTCCCTCAACAGCAAATCTATAATGGGTAAGATTGGACACCACTTATGTTAATACTCAGGGTTCCACTTATGCTAATACTCATGAAGGTGAAAACTGGACTCAAACTGCGATCAGACTCAATAGTTATTCCCAAAAATTTATCATATCAAATTTAGAGTTCAGACCCTTAGGGACTCTGGTCTCTAACTTAAATATCCAGAATATTTCTCTTTTCGCTAAGAGCTTGTCCAGGTCCCCACCACGTTTGGGCAAAACCACCTTCTCAATGGCACACCACTTGAAGGTGTTGAGGCTACCATCATGTTTCCTTACAAAATGCTGCACTAATGGGGTAGTTGCCTTCCCCAAACTAATGGTGGATAGGTGTTCTCTTATTCTCGAGTTCATGTCTCGAGACGTGAGTCCTACGTATTGTTTACTACACTGTGTACATGTGATCAAGTATATCACATAACAGATTCTGCAGTTCAAACATTATATCATTATAATATTTGGTATCATTCACCATTGACTCAAATTCTTTAGTAACTTGAAAAAATTCACAGGGGCGACAGTGATGGCTCCCACATCTGTACATACCCACCTGCGTGAGCCAAGAACTTTGCGTATTTGGACCTGTCATTCTTAATTACGTCGGTGCCAATATGGAACCAAGTGTCTTACTTTTCTTGTAAGAAAACCTGATACCTGTATCCACAACTTCTTTGAGTTGGTCATCAGCTGCCAGAAGTGAGAAATTCTTTCTCACTATTTTGCAAATCTCCTGATACTGGGAGCTGTATTCAGTGACAAAATTCACTTTATCCGGCCCCATTTTCTTATTGTGGGTTTTTGGATTGACTCTGGGTAAATGTGACCTGGGAATGGTTCTAACTACAGCTTCTGCCCTGTTCACTTCACTATTTGGATATTTCTCTTGTTAAGTGTGTTCAGTCCACGGGTCATCCATTACTTATGGGATATATTCTCCTTCCCAATAGGAAGTTGCAAGAGGATCACCCAAGCAGAGCTGCTATATAGCTCCTCCCCTCACATGTCATATCCAGTCATTCTCTTGCAACCCTCAACAAAGAAGGAGGTCGCGGGAGGAGTTGGAGTTTTTACTTAATTATTCTTCAATCAAAAGTTTGTTATTTTAAATGGCACCGGAGTGTGCTGTTTTTCTATCTCAGGCAGTATTTGGAAGAAGAAACTGCCTGCGTTTTCTATGATCTTAGCAGGCGTAACTAAGATCCACTGGCTGTTCTCGACATTCTGAGGAGTGGGGTAACTTCAGAACATGGGAATAGCATGCGGGGTCCCCCGCAAATGAGGTATGTGCAGTACAATATTTTCTGGGAATGGAATTGACTAAGAAAATACTGCTGTTACCCGTATGATGTAAGTACAGCCTTAAATGCAGTAGTAGTGACTGGTATCAGGCTGATAAATGTATGCACAGTAGAGTTATTTTCTAGGGACTAGAATTTGACTGAGAAAATACTGTTAATACTGAAATAATGCTTAAGCCTTTTCTGCAGTGGTAGCGACTGGTTGCAGGCTTAGTGATAACTTTGCATGACATTCAAAGAAGTTTATTTTCAAAACGTTTACTGGCATGTTATTCGTTTTGTGAGGTACTTTGGTGATAAATCCTTTTGGGCATGAATTTTTTTCCACATGGCTAACGTATATTTCTGCATAGAAACCGTTATATCAGGTCTCCCTCTGTTGTAAATGAGCGGGAGGGGCCTCTTTTTAGCGCCTTGTTGCGCAGTTAAAATTCTAGCACAGTCTTCCTGCTTCTTCCTCCTTGATCCAGGACGTCTCTAGAGAGCTCAGGGGTCTTCAAAATTCGTTTTTGAGGGAGGTAATCAGTCACAGCAGACCTGTGACAGTGTGTTAGACTGTGATAAAAACGTTAAATATTAATTTGATATCCGTTTATTTGGGTACTGAGGGGTTAATCATCCTGTTGCTAATGGGTGCAATCCTCTGCTAATTAATACATTTAAGAAATTGTTGACTATAACTAAATTAGGCCTAGATTTGGAGTTTGGCGGTAGATGGGTTGTTAATGCTACGCAGGCTTTTTTCTGGCCGCACCATAAAATTAACTCTGGTATCGAGAGTCCAAAAAAATGCTGCGTTAGGCTCCAAAAAAGGAGCGTAGAGCATTTTTACCGCAAATGCAACTCTCGATACCAGAGTTGCTTACGGACGCGGCCAGCCTCAAAAACGTGCTCGTGCACGATTCTCCCATAGGAAACAATGGGGCTGTTTGAGCTGAAAAAAAAACCTAACACCTGCAAAAAAGCAGCGTTCAGCTCCTAACGCAGCCCCATTGTTTCCTATGGGGAAACACTTCCTACGTCTGCACCTAGCACTCTAACATGTACCCCGAGTCTAAACACCCCTACCCTTACACTTATTAACCCCTAATCTGCCGCCCCCGCTATCGCTGACCCCTGCATTATATTATTAACCCCTAATCTTCCGCTCCGTAAACCGCCGCAACTTACATTATCCCTATGTACCCCTAATCTGCTGCCTCTAACACCGCCGACCCCTGTATTATATTTATTAACCCCTAACCTGCCCCCCACAACGTCGCCGCCAGCTACTTACAATAATTAACCCCTAATCTGCCGACCGCAAAGCGCCGCCACCTACGTTATCCTTATGTACCGCTAATCTGCTGCCCCTAACACCGCCGACCCCTATATTATATTTATTAACCCCTAATCTGCCCCCCTCAACGTCGCCGACACCTGCCTACACTTATTAACCCCTAATCTGCCGAGCGGACCTGAGCGCTACTATAATAAAGTTATTATCCCCTAATCCGCCTCACTAACCCTATCATAAATAGTATTAACCCCTAATCTTCCCTCCCTAACATCGCCAACACCTAACTTCAATTATTAACCCCTAATCTGACGACCGGAGCTCACCGCTACTATAATAAATGGATTAACCCCTAAAGCTAAGTCTAACCCTAACACTAACACCCCCCTAACTTAAATATAATTTACATCTAACGAAATTAATTAACTCTTATTAAATAAATTATTCCTATTTAAAGCTAAATACTTACCTGTAAAATACATCCTAATATAGCTACAATATAAATTATAATTACATTGTAGCTATTTTAGGATTAATATTTATTTTACAGGCAACTTTGTAATTATTTTAACCAGGTACAATAGCTATTAAATAGTTAAGAACTATTTAATAGTTACCTAGTTAAAATAATTACAAAATTACCTGTAAAATAAATCCTAACCTAAGTTATAATTAAACCTAACACTACCCTATCAATAAATAAATTAAATACAATTCCTACAAATAACTACAATTACATAAACTAACTAAAGTACAAAAAATAAAAAAGAACTAAGTTACAAAAAATAAAAAAATATTTACAAACATAAGAAAAATATTACAACAATTTTAAACTAATTACACCTACTCTAAGCCCCCCTAATAAAATAACAAAGACCCCCAAAATAACAAAATGCCCTACCCTAAAGCTCTTTTACCTTACCAGCCCTGAACAGGGCCCTTTGCGGGGCATGCCCCAAGAAAATCAGCTCTTTTGCCTGTAAAAAAAAACATACAATACCCCCCCTCCAACATTACAACCCACCACCCACATACCCCTAATCTAACCCAAACCCCCCTTAAATAAACCTAACACTAAGCCCCTGAAGATCTTCCTACCTTGTCTTCACCTCAACAGGTATCACCGATCCGTCCTGGCATCCGGTGCTGAAGAGGTCCAGAAGAGGCTCCAAAGTCTTCCTCCTATCCGGCAAGAAGAGGACATCCGGACCGGCAAACATCTTCATCCAAGCGGCATCTTCGATCTTCTTCCATCCGGTGCGGAGCGGGTCCATGTTGAAGCAGTCGACGCGGATCCATCCTCTTCTTTCTGCGTCTCCCGACGAATGACGGTTCCTTTAAGGGACGTCATCCAAGATGGCGTCCCTCGAATTCCGATTGGCTGATAGGATTCTATCAGCCAATCGGAATTAAGGTAGGAATATTCTGATTGGCTGATGGAATCAGCCAATCAGAATCAAGTTCAATCCGATTGGCTGATCCAATCAGCCAATCAGATTGAGCTCGCATTCTATTGGCTGATCGGAACAGCCAATAGAATGCAAGCTCAATCTGATTGGCTGATTGGATCAGCCAATCGGATTGAACTTGATTCTGATTGGCTGATTCCATCAGCCAATCGGAATATTCCTACCTTAATTCCGATTGGCTGATAGAATCCTATCAGCCAATCAGAATTCGAGGGACGCCATCTTGGATGACGTCCCTTAAAGGAACCGTCATTCGTCGGGAGACGCAGAAAGAAGAGGATGGATCCGCGTCGGCTGCTTCAACATGGACCCGCTCCGCACCGGATGGAAGAAGATCGAAGATGCCGCTTGGATGAAGATGTTTGCCGGTCCGGATGTCCTCTTCTTGCCGGATAGGAGGAAGACTTTGGAGCCTCTTCTGGACCTCTTCAGCACCGGATGCCAGGACGGATCGGTGATACCTGTTGAGGTGAAGACAAGGTAGGAAGATCTTCAGGGGCTTAGTGTTAGGTTTATTTAAGGGGGGTTTGGGTTAGATTAGGGGTATGTGGGTGGTGGGTTGTAATGTTGGGGGGGGTATTGTATGTTTTTTTTTACAGGCAAAATAGCTGATTTTCTTGGGGCATGCCCCGCAAAGGGCCCTGTTCAGGGCTGGTAAGGTAAAAGAGCTTTTAACTCTATTAATTTAGAATAGGGTAGGGCATTTTTTTATTTTGGGGGTCTTTGTTATTTTATTAGGGGGCTTAGAGTAGGTGTAATTAGTTTAAAATTGTTGTAATATTTTTCTTATGTTTGTAAATATTTTTTTATTTTTTGTAACTTAGTTCTTTTTTATTTTTTGTACTTTAGTTAGTTTATGTAATTGTAGTTATTTGTAGGAATTGTATTTAATTAATTTATTGATATTGTAGTGTTAGGTTAATTGTAGATAATTGTAGGTAGTTTATTTAATTAATTTATTGATAGTCTAGTGTTAGGTTTAATTGTAACTTAGGTTAGGATTTATTTTACAGGTAAATTTGTAATTATTTTAACTATTTTAGCTATTAAATAGTTCTTAACTATTTAATAGCTATTGTACCTGGTTAAAATAAATACAAAGTTACCTGTAAAATAAATATTAATCCTAAAATAGCTATAATATAATTATAATTTATATTGTAGCTATATTAGGATGTATTTTACAGGTAAGTATTTAGCTTTAAATAGGAATAATTTATTTAATAAGAGTTAATTAATTTCGTTAGATGTAAATTATATTTAAGTTAGGGGGGTGTTAGTGTTAGGGTTAGACTTAGCTTTAGGGGTTAATCCATTTATTATAGTAGCGGTGAGCTCCGGTCGTCAGATTAGGGGTTAATAATTGAAGTTAGGTGTCGGCGATGTTAGGGAGGGCAGATTAGGGGTTAATACTATTTATGATAGGGTTAGTGAGGCGGATTAGGGGTTAATAACTTTATTATAGTAGCGCTCAGGTCCGCTCGGCAGATTAGGGGTTAATAAGTGTAGGCAGGTGTCGGCGACGTGGAGGGGGGCAGATTAGGGGTTAATAAATATAATATAGGGGTCGGCGGTGTTAGGGGCAGCAGATTAGGAGTACATAAGGATAACGTAGGTGGCGGCGCTTTGCGGTCGGCAGATTAGGGGTTAATTATTGTAAGTAGCTGGCGGCGACGTTGAGGGGGGCAGGTTAGGGGTTAATAAATATAATACAGGGGTAGGCGGTGTTAGGGGCAGCAGATTAGGGGTACATAAGTATAACGTAGGTGGCGGTCGGCAGATTAGGGGTTAAAAAAATTTAATCGAGTTGCGGCGATGTGGGGGGACCTCAGTTTAGGGGTACATAGGTAGTTTATGGGTGTTAGTGTACTTTAGGGTACAGTAGTTAAGAGCTTTATGAACCGGCGTTAGCCCAGAAAGCTCTTAACTCCTGCTTTTTTTTTGCGGCTGGAGTTTTGTCGTTAGAGCTCTAACGCTCACTTCAGAAACGATTCTAAATACCGGAGTTAGGAAGATCCCATTGAAAAGATAGGATACGCAATTGACGTAAGGGGATCTGCGGTATGGAAAAGTCGCGGCTGAAAAGTGAGCGTTAGACCCTATTTTGAGTGACTCCAAATACCGGCGGTAGCCTAAAACCAGCGTTAGGAGCCTCTAACGCTGGTTTTCACGGCTACCGCCAAACTCTAAATCTAGGCCTTAGTTCTTTGTTACTCAACTGTGTTTTTTAAAAGCGCTGCAGCGTTTTTTATATTGCTTGCAAACTTATTGAAAGTATTTTCCAAGCTTGCTAGCTTCATTGCTAGTCTGTTTAAACATGTCTGATACAGAGGAATCTGCTTGTTCATTATGTTTAAAAGCAGTTGTGGAGCCCAATAGAAATATGTGTACCAATTGTATTGATGTTACTTTGAAAAATCAATCTGTACCGATTAAAAAATTATCACCAGACAGCGAGGGGGCAGTTATGCCGTCTAACTCTCCTCACGTGTCAGTACCTTCGTCTCCCACTCGGGAGGTGCGTGAGATTGAGGCGCCAAGTACATCAAAGCCCTTACAAATCACTTTACATGATATGGCTAATGTTATGAAAGAAGTATTATACAATATGCCCGAGTTAAGAGGCAAGCGCGACAGTTCTGGGTTAAGGACAGAGCGCGCCGATGACACGAGAGCCATGTCTGATACTGCCTCACAGTTTGCAGAACATGAGGACGGAGAGCTTCATTCTGTGGGTGACGGTTCTGATTCGGGGAGACCGGATTCAGAAATTTCAAATTTTAAATTTAAGCTTGATAACCTCCGCGTGTTGCTAGGGGAGGTGTTAGCGGCTCTGAATGATTGTGACACGGTGGCAATCCCAGAGAAATTATGTAAGCTGGATAAATACTAGGCGGTGCCGGTGTGTACTGACGTTTTTCCTATACCAAAGAGGCTTACAGAGATTATTAGTAAGGAGTGGGATAGACCCAGTGTGCCTTTTTCCCCTCCTCCGATATTTAGAAAAATGTTCCCTATAGACGCCACCACATGAGACTTATGGCAGACGGTCCCTAAGGTGGAGGGAGCAGTTTCTACTCTAGCCAAGCGTACCACTATCCCGGTGGAGGATAGCTGTGCTTTCTCAGATCCAATGGATAAAAAATTAGAGGGTTATCTTAAGAAAATGTTTGTTCAACAAGGTTTTATATTACAGCCTCTTGCATGCATTGAGCCTGTCACTGCTGCAGCGGCATTCTGGTTTGAGTCTCTGGAAGAGGCGATACGCACAGCACCATTGGATGAGTCTCTGAGCAAGATTAGAACCCTTAAGCTGGCTAATGCGTTTGTTTTGGATGCCGTAGTGCATTTAACCAAACTTACTGCTAAAAATTCCGGATTCGCCATACAGGCGCGCAGATCGCTTTGGCTTAAATCCTGGTCAGCAGATGTAACTTCTAAGTCTAAATTACTAAACATTCCTTTCAAAGGGCACACCTTATTCGGGCCCGGCTTGAAGGAAATTATTGCTGACATTACTGGAGGTAAGGGCCACACCCTTCCTCAGGACAGGGCCAAATCGAAGGCCAAACAGTCTAATTTTCTTGCCTTTCGTAATTTCAAGGCAGGAGCAGCATCAACTTCCTCCACTCCAAAACAGGAAGGAACTACTGCTCGTTACAGACAGGGTTGGAAAGGCAACCAGTCATGGAACAAGGGCAAGCAGGCCAGAAAGCCTACTTCCGCCCCTAAGACAGCATGAAGTCAGGGCCCCCTTTCCGGAGACGGATCTTGTGGGGGGCAGACTCTCTCTCTTCGCCCAGGCTTGGGCAAGAGATGTACAGGATCCCTGGACGTTGGAGATTATATCTCAGGGATACCTTCTGGATTTCAAAACTTCTCCTCCACAAGGGAGGTTTCATCTGTCAAGGTTATCAACAAACCTAGTAAAGAAAGAGGCATTTCTACAATGTGTACAAGACCTCTTAGTGATGGGAGTAATCCACCCAGTTCCGCGGGCGGAACAGGGGCAAGGGTTTTATTCAAATCTGTTTGTGGTTCCCAAGAAAGAGGGAACCTTCAGACCAATCTTAGATTTAAAAATCTTAAACAAATTCCTAAGGGTTCCATCGTTCAAGATGGAAACCATTCGGACCATCCTACCCATGATCCAAGAGGGTCAATATATGACCACAGTGGATTTAAAGGATGCCTACCTTCACATACCGATTCACAAAGATCATTATCGGTACCTAAGGTTTGCCTTTCTAGACAGGCATTACCAGTTTGTAGCTCTTCCCTTCGGATTAGCTACGGCCCCCAGAATTTTTACAAAGGTTCTGGGCTCTCTTCTGGCGGTACTAAGACCACGAGGCATAGCGGTGGCTCCGTACCTAGACGACATTCTGATACAAGCGTCAAGTTTTCAAAATGCAAAGTCTCATACAGAGATAATTCTAGCATTTCTGAGGTCGCATGGGTGGAAAGTGAACGTGGAAAAGATTTCTCTGTTACCACTCACAAGGGTCCCTTTTCTAGGGACTCTTATAGATTCTGTAGAGATGAAGATTTACCTGACGGAGTCCAGGTTATCAAAGCTTCTCAATGCTTGCCGTATCCTTCACTCCATTCCAAGCCCATCAGTAGCTCAGTGCATGGAAGTAATCGGCTTGATGGTCGCGGCAATGGACATAGTGCCATTTGCGCACCTACATCTCAGACCGCTGCAACTATGCATGCTAAGTCAATGGAACGGGGATTACTCAGATCTGTCCCCTTTGCTAAATCTGGACCAGGAGACCAGAGATTCTCTTCTCTGGTGGTTGTCACGGATTCATCTGTCCAAAGGAATGACTTTTCGCAGACAAGATTGGACGATTGTAACAACAGATGCCAGCCTACTAGGCTGGGGAGCAGTATGGAACTCCCTGAACGCTCAGGGATCGTGCACTCAGGAGGAGAAACTCCTCCCAATAAACATTCTAGAATTAAGAGCAATATTCAATGCTCTTCTAGCTTGGCCTCAGTTGGCAACACTGAGGTTCATCAGATTTCAGTCGGACAACATCACGACTGTGGCTTACATCAATCATCAAGGGGGAACCAGGAGTTCCCTCGCGATGTTGGAAGTCTTGAAGATAATTCACTGGGCAGAGTCTCACTCTTGCCACCTGTCAGCGATCTACATCCCAGGCGTGGAGAACTGGGAGGCGGATTTTTTAAGTCGCCAGACTTTTCATCCGGGGGAGTGGGAACTTCACCCGGAGGTATTTGCCCAACTGATTCTTCGTTGGGGCAAACCGGATCTGGATCTCATGGCATCTCGCCAGAACGCCAAGCTTCCTTGTTACGGATCCAGGTCCAGGGACCTGGGAGCTGTGCTGGTAGATGCTCTAACAGCCCCTTGGGTTTTCAACATAGCTTATGTGTTTCCACCTTTTCCGTTGCTACCTCGACTGATTGCCAGGATCAAACAGGAGAGAGCATCTGTGATTCTGATAGCGCCTGCGTGGCCACGCAGGACCTGGTATGCAGACCTAGTGGACATGTCGTTCTGTCCACCATGGTCTCTACCCCTGAGGCAGGACCTTCTAATTCAGGGTCCTTTCAACCATCCAAACCTAATTTCTCTGAGGCTGACTGCTTGGAAATTGAACGCTTGATTCTATCAAAGCGTGGGTTTTCGGATTCGGTTATTGATACATTAATACAGGCTCGGAAACCTGTTACCAGAAAAATTTACCACAAGATATGGCGTAAATATTTATATTGGTGTGAATCCAAGAGTTACTCATGGAGTAAGGTTAGGATTCCTAGGATATTGTCTTTTCTACAAGAGGGTTTAGAAAAGGGCTTATCCGCTAGTTCACTAAAGGGACAGATTTCCGCTCTGTCTATTCTTTTACACAAACGTCTGGCAGAGAATCCAGACGTCCAGGCTTTTTGTCAGGCTTTGGCTAGGATTAAGCCTGTGTTTAAAGCTGTTGCTCCCCCGTGGAGCTTAAACTTGGTTCTTAAAGTTCTTCAGGGTGTTCCGTTTGAACCCCTTCATTCCATTGATATTAAGCTTTTATCTTGGAAAGTTTTGTTTTTGATGGCTATTTCCTCGGCTCGAAGAGTCTCTGAGTTATCTGCCTTACATTGTGATTCTCCTTATCTGATCTTTCATTCAGACAAGGTAGTCCTGCGTACTAAACCTCGGTTTTTACCTAAGGTTGTTTCTAACAAGAATATCAATCAAGAGATTGTTGTTCCATCCTTATGTCCTAATCCTTCTTCAAAGAAGGAACGTCTTTTGCATAATCTGGACGTGGTCCGTGCTCTGAAGTTCTATTTACAGGCAACTAAAGATTTTCGACAAACTTCTCTGTTTGTCGTTTATTCTGGACAGAGGAGAGGTCAAAAGGCTTCGGCTACCTCTCTCTCTTTTTGGCTTCGTAGCATAATACGCTTAGCCTATGAGACTGCTGGACAGCAGCCTCCTGAAAGAATTACAGCTCATTCCACTAGAGCTGTGGCTTCCACCTGGGCCTTTAAGAATGAGGCCTCTGTTGAACAGATTTGCAAGTCTGCAACTTGGTCTTCACTTCACACTTTTTCCAAATTTTCCAAATTTGACACTTTAGCTTCTTCGGAGGCTGTTTTTGGGAGAAAGGTTCTACAGGCAGTGGTTCCTTCTGTTTAATGTTCCTGCCTTGTCCCTCCCATCATCCGTGTACTTTAAGCTTTGGTATTAGTATCCCATATGTAATGGATGACCCGTGGACTGAACACACTTAACAAGAGAAAACATAATTTATGCTTGTGAGTGTAGGGGATATAGTAGTGCGCTGGTTTAGGGGTAGTTACCAAACACCTAAAAATATAAAGATCCTTCCGTCTTTCAAAAAACGATAGAGTGAGTAAATGGGGGTGATAGGTGCGCTACTGAAAGCTGAAGGTATACTGAATTTTTTTTTTAATGATATATATCAAAAAAGGTATATGTTTATGTGAAATAGATAATGTGGGTTACAAGGTGAAATGTGTTACAATAAATAGTAACTAATTAGTGTTCATTACTACAATACCACTCTGGAGGAATAAGAAAGAATAAATGTAGTCAATGTAAACGAAAAATATTTTATACAAAATTGCATATAAAACGATAATACTAAAAACATCAAAATTAAGGGACGTCTCCCTTACTATGTAAAATATACAAAATAAAAACAAAGATTAGTGACACTTTCAATAATGATTACATAAGCTGCCCCATACATTAAAAATATATGTATGCAAATGTCCGTTTCTTTGAACGTTAGGCAGGTTAAATGATATTGATATACCCTGCTGTACTCAAATGGATAATAGCAGTTCAGACATGCAGTTTCAAATATGCATGAGCGTTTTAGCCAATATTAATGTAGAGAGTTATTTTGAGATTAGCATTATCTCCGGTTGAAGCAGTTTATAAGACAATATTTTCTTAATAGAATCGAGTACCTGTTGGTCTCCAGACCCGTCTTACCGCATCTGATTCCCCTTCTCACCTGGTGACTGATCAGCGCCGCATGTGTCTTGGCGTCTGACGTCACAACTTGGTATCTCGGGTGGGATTGGCTGGGAGTGTTTAGAAGACAGGCAGATTCTTGTAGATGATGAAATAGAAACTTTTATAAGATAACAATGTTTGTGGAAAAAGCCTGCACTTAGTGCTTGATGCACGCAGGACTTTGAGGTCAAATTGACATTCCATTCATTACCAATTACCATGCCGATCACAATATAATTAAAGGCATCATAAGAAAACACTGGCACCTTGTAAGGGAAGATACGATTTTGGGGAAAACTATAATAGAACAACCTAAATTTGTTTTTAAAAAAGCAACAAACTTAAAATCTATACTAGCTCCCAGTGAACTGAAAAAACCTAAACAAAATCTGAAGAGACAGAAAGATCTGACAGGTAAAAACATCAGTGTTTTTTTCCCATGCTATACTTGCAAAGCCTGCACACATAGTAAAAAGTTAAAAAATTTACAAATAAACAATTTTGACAAATTAATTAATATCAAGGATGTAATAAGATGCACTAACAAAAACATAATATATATTCTCAAATGCTCCTGTAATCTCTTTTATTTTGGAGAGACCAAAAGAATGGTAAGAGACAGAATAAGGGAACATCTCTGCCAGATAGAACGAGGCTCTGAAGACACACATTTATACAAACACTTTAAATCTGTCCATAAAGGGAACACCAAAGATCTTTTATATTGGGGAATACAAAAAGTAAAAAATAATTGGAGGGGCGGAGACATAGAGAAAAAATTATTAATCAAAGAAGCTGAGTTAATTTATAAATACAACACATTACATCCGAATGGGCTCAACTCTGAAATGGATCTATCACCTTTTCTCTTTGAATGAAGCTATGTAGTAAATACACACAACACAATATATATCCCTTTTTTTTAGAAATAATGTTATTATAATAATTCTGTATCATAGAGCTTATGACTGCTTAGTAGATAGAAAGCTGCCCCATGAAAAAGTTCCACCTTAAAAACTCCGCTGATATATATGAGCAAGAGAGATAACAAAACATTCCACCTTAAATGTGGTCAATTATGGAAGACCAATCAGAAAGAACTGATGCCTTTAAATATTATGCTACAACAGTCACCAGGATCTTGATAAAGCTCTTCTGAGCGAAACGCGTCAACCTTGTGACTGCTGACCCTACAATTGTGTGAATCAAATACACAAAGAGACTCTTTTTCTTATACCAAATGATTTCAGTTTTAATACTGTAACAACCCGGGTTGTCTAATATACCTCTTTTGGAACCTCAAAGTCCTGCGTGCATCAAGCACTAAGTGCAGGCTTTTTCCACAAACATTGTTATCTTATAAAAGTTTCTATTTCATCATCTACAAGAATCTGCCTGTCTTCTAAACACTCCCAGCCAATCCCACCCGAGATACCAAGTTGTGACGTCAGACGCCAAGACACATGCGGCGCTGATCAGTCACCAGGTGAGAAGGGGAATCGGATGCGGTAATACGGGTCTGGAGACCAACAGGTACTCGATTCTATTAAGAAAATATTGTCTTATAAACTGCTTCAACCGGAGATAATACTAATCTCAAAATAACTCTCTACATTAATATTGGCTAAAACGCTCATGCATATTTGAAACTGCACGCCTGAACTGCTATTATCCATTTGAGTACAGCAGGGTATATCAATATCATTTAACCTGCCTAACGTTCAAAGAAACGGACATTTGCATACATATATTTTTAATGTATGGGGCAGCTTATGTAATCATTATTGAAAGTGTCACTAATCTTTGTTTTTATTTTGTATATTTTACATAGTAAGGGAGACGTCCCTTAATTTTGATGTTTTTAGTATATCGTTTTATATGCAATTTTGTATAAAATATTTTTCGTTTACATTGACTACATTTATTCTTTCTTATTCCTCCAGAGTGGTATTGTAGTAATGAACACTAATTAGTTACTATTTATTGTAACACATTTCACCTTGTAACCCACATTATCTATTTCACATAAACATATACCTTTTTTGATATATATCATTAAAAAAAATTTCAGTATACCTTCAGCTTTCAGTAGCGCACCTATCACCCCCATTTACTCACTCTATAATTTATGCTTACCTGATAAATTTATTTCTCTTGTAGTGTGTTCAGTCCACGGCCCGCCCTGTCTATTTGAGGCAGGTTCTAAATTTTAAATTATAACTCCAGTCACCACTGCACCCTATAGTTTCTCCTTTCTCGTCTTGTTTCGGTCGAATGACTGGATATGACATGTGAGGGGAGGAGCTATATAGCAGCTCTGCTTGGGTGATCCTCTTGCAACTTCCTGTTGGGAAGGAGAATATATCCCATAAGTAATGGATGACCCGTGGACTGAACACACTACAAGAGAAATAAATTTATCAGGTAAGCATAAATTATGTTTTTCTCTCTTGCTGCTTGAGACCAGATGCTTCTTTGTGAAAATCCAAAGGGTTTGAACAGTTGTGTTTTTAAGCCTGATGAACTGGCCTTTTTCTATGCAAACCTAATCTGTTTGCGATGCAACTTTTGCCGTGCAAAATGATGTTTCCTGTGATGGGTTTGCGGTACACGCAAATGGTGACTCCTTTGTCGGTGATTCCTTTCAATGACGGATCTAAAAAGTGTATTTCTGTCGGATCTCTTTCACTGGTAAACCGCAAGCCCATGTCATTGCAATTCACAAATTCCATAAACTGTTATATGCTCTCAGCGTCGCCCTTCCAGACCAGAAGGAGGTCATCTATATACCTGTGATAAAGTTTTATGTGGTCTCTGAAGGGGTTACCATCTCCATAGATGAGGCATAGCTCCCACCAGCCGAAATATAAATTAGCATAGGAGGGAGCAAACTTGGCTCCCATGGCCGTGCCGCATCTCTGGAGATAGTAACCACCCTCAAACTGGAAAAAGTTATGAGTGAGAAGAAATCTTACTACCCTTAGGATGAATGTCTGGAAATCCTCACTGTAGTCAGAATAATTCTGTAAGAAGAAGCCTATTGCTTCTAGACCCTTGTTGTGTGGAATGGAGGAGTACAGTGCAACAACGTCAACAGTAAGCCAGACAAGACCACTGTCCCATTTGAATTGCTGGACTATATTTATGACATGCTTAGTGTCTTTGAGATAGGATGCCAACTGTACTACCAGGGGTTGTAGAATGGAATCTGACCACCCGGACAAACGTTCTAATAGCGAGCCGATTCCACTCACAATCGGTCTTCTCTGAACTTTAATGATGGATTTGTGTACTTTTGGTAGATGGTGGAAACAGGGTATTTGAGGGTGGGAGATGTTAAGATATGCCATTGTCTGGTCATCCAAGAACCCCTGTTCCCTACCATCATCCAAAATTTGTCTGAGTTCCAATTGATTTAAACGGGTAGGGTCCCTGTCCAGCTTCAAATAATCTTGGGTGTTATTTAATTGTCGAAACGCTTCTGTTACATAATCTGTCCTGTTCATGACCACAACCGCACCGCCCTTGTCAGCGGTGCGTACTACTAGATTGCTTTTACTTTGAAGGTCCCGTAGGGCCTTCTTATGTTTGTAGGTCAAATGTTTGGAATTTGTACAGGAACCAGACAGATTTGTAAGATCCTTTTCTACCCTCTGTTGGAATGTTTCCAGAATATTCCCTCGGTTATGGATCGGGTAGAAGGTGGATTTGTTTTTAAAACTAGCCACCCTATTCACAGTACCCGAAAGGTTACTGGATTCATGTTCCAAAGACTGCAATGCAACAACGTCGCACACCTCCTGAAAATCTCGTAAGTTAAGATCATCAGGATTAGAAATCTGTCAAATTATCTCTACCTGACATTGCGTCCCTGGAGCTAAAGTGTTTTCTCTTGTTAAGTGTATCCAGTCCACGGATCATCCATTACTTGTGGGATATTCTCCTTCCCAACAGGAAGTTGCAAGAGGATCACCCACAGCAGAGCTGCTATATAGCTCCTCCCCTCACTGCCATATCCAGTTATTCTCTTGCAACTCTCAACTAAGATGGAGGTCGTAAGAGGACTGTGGTGCTTTATACTTAGTTTATTTCTTCAATCAAAAGTTTGTTATTTTTAAATGGTACCGGAGTGTACTGTTTATCTCAGGCAGTAATTAGAAGAAGAATCTGCCTGCGTTTTCTATGATTTTAGCAGAAGTAACTAAGATCCTTTGCTGTTCTCACATATTCTGAGGAGTGAGGTAACTTCAGAGGGGGAATAGCGTGCAGGTTTTCCTGTAATAAGGTATTTGCAGTTAAAATATTTTTCTAGGGATGGAATTTGCTAGAAAATGCTGCTGATACCAAAGTAATGTAAGTAAAGCCTTAAATGCAGTGATAGCGACTGGTATCAGGCTTATTAATAGAGATACATACTCTTATAAAAGTGTATTTTAAAACGTTTGCTGGCATGTTTAATCGTTTTTTACATATGTTTGGTGATAAAACTTATTGGGGCCTAGTTTTTTCCACATGGCTGGCTTGAATTTTGCCTAGAAACAGTTCCCTGAGGCTTCCCACTGTTGTAATATGAGTGCGTCTTCCTGCATGATCCAGGACTTCTCTGAAGGGCTCAAAAGGCTTCAAAAGTCGTATTGAGGGAGGTAAAAAGCCACAGTAGAGCTGTGGCAGTTGTTGTGACTGTTTAAAAAACGTTTTTGTCATTTGTTATTCCGTTTTTGGTATTAAGGGGGTTAATAATCCATTTGCAAGTGGGTGCAATGCTCTGCTAACTTATTACATACACTGTAAAAATTTCGTTAGTGTAACTGCATTTTTTCACTGTTAATTCAAAATTTGGGATAACGTTTTTTATATTGCTTGTAAACTTGTTTTAAAGTGTTTTCCAAGCTTGCTTTTCTAATTGTAGTCTGTTTAAACATGTCTGACACAGAGGAAACTACTTGTTCATTATGTTTGAAAGCCATGGTGGAGCCCCATAGGAGAATGTGTACTAAATGTATTGATTTCACCTTAAACAGTAAAGATGAGTCTTTATCTATAAAAGAATTATCACCAGAGGGTTCTGTCGAGGGGGAAGTTATGCCGACTAACTCTCCCCACGTGTCAGACCCTTCGCCTCCCGCTCAGGGGACGCACGCTAATATGGCGCCAATTACATCAGGGACGCCCTTAGCGATTACCTAGCAGGACATGGCTGCAATCATGACTAATACCCTGTCAGAGGTATTATCTAGATTGCCTGAATTAAGAGGCAAGCGCGATAGCTCTGGGGTTAGGAGAGATACAGAGCGCGCAAATGCTGTTAGAGCCATGTCTGATACTGCGTCACAGTATGCAGAACATGAGGACGGAGAGCTTCAGTCTGTGGGTGACATCTCTGACTCGGGGAAACCTGATTCAGAGATTTCTAATTTTAAATTTAAGCTTGAGAACCTCCGTGTATTGCTTGGGGAGGTATTAGCTGCTCTGAATGACTGTAACACAGTTGCAATTCCAGAGAAATTGTGTAGGCTAGATAGATACTATGCAGTGCTGGTGTGTACTGACATTTTTTCTATACCTAAAAGGCTTACAGAAATTATTAGCAAGGAGTGGGATAGACCCGGTGTGCCCTTTTCCCCACCTCCTATATTTAGAAAAATGTTTCCAATAGACGCCACTACACGGGACTTATGGCAGACGGTCCCTAAGGTGGAGGGAGCAGTTTCTACTTTAGCAAAGCGTACCACTATCCCGGTTGAGGACAGTTGTGCTTTTTCAGATCCAATGGATAAAAAATTGGAGGGTTACCTTAAGAAAATGTTTATTCAACAAGGTTTTATTTTACAGCCCCTTGCATGCATTGCGCCTGTCACTGCTGCGGCGGCATTCTGGTTTGAGGCCCTGGAAGAGGCCATCCAGACAGCTCCATTGAATGAAATTATTGACAAGCTTAGAACGCTTAAGCTAGCTAACTCATTTGTTTCTGATGCCATTGTTCATTTGACTAAACTAACAGCTAAGAATTCCGGATTCGCCATCCAGGCGCGTAGGGCGCTATGGCTTCAATCCTGGTCAGCTGACATGACTTCAAAGTCTAAATTACTCAACGTTCCTTTCAAGGGGCAGACCTTATTTGGGCCTGGCTTGAAGGAAATTATTGCTGACATTACTGGAGGCAAGGGTCATACCCTTCCTCAGGACAGGGCCAAATCAAATTCCAAACAGTCTAATTTTCGTGCCTTTCGAAATTTCAAGGCAGGAGCAGCATCAACTTCCTCCGCTTCAAAACAAGAGGGAACTGTTGCTCATTCCAGACAGGCCTGGAAACCTAACCAGTCCTGGAACAAGGGCAAGCAGGCCAGAAAGCCTGCTGCTGCCCCCAAGACAGCATGAAGGAACGGCCCCCTATCCGGAAACGGATCTAGTGGGGGGCAGACTTTCTCTCTTCGCCCAGGCGTGGGCAAGAGATGATCCCTGGGCGTTGGAGATCATATTTCAGGGATATCTTCTGGACTTCAAAGCTTCTCCTCCACAAGGGAGATTTCATCTTTCAAGGTTATCAGCAAACCAGATAAAGAAAGAGGCATTCCTAAGCTGTGTGCAAGACCTCCTAGTAATGGGAGTGATCCATCCAGTTCCGCGGACGGAACAAGGACAGGGATTTTATTCAAATCTGTTTGTGGTTCCCAAGAAAGAGGGAACCTTCAGACCAATCTTGGATCTAAAGATCTTAAACAAATTCCTCAGCGTTCCATCATTCAAAATGGAAACTATTCGGACCATCTTACCCCTGATCCAAGAGGGTCAGTACATGACCACAGTGGACTTAAAGGATGCCTACCTTCACATACCGATTCATAAAGATCATCATCGGTTCCTAAGGTTTGCCTTTCTAGACAGGCATTACCAATTTGTAGCTCTTCCCTTCGGGTTGGCCACTGCCCCGAGAATTTTTACAAAGGTTCTGGGCTCACTTCTGGCGGTTCTAAGACCGCGAGGCATAGCGGTGGCTCCGTATCTAGACGACATCCTGATACAGGCGTCAAGCTTTCAAATTGCCAAGTCTCATACAGAGATAGTTCTGGCATTTCTGAGGTCGCATGGGTGGAAAGTGAACGAGGAAAAGAGTTCTCTATCACCACTCACAAGAGTCTCCTTCCTAGGGACTCTTATAGATTTTGTAGAGACGAAAATTTACCTGACGGAGTCCAGGTTATCAAAACTTCTAAATGCTTGCCATGTCCTTCATTCCATTCCACGCCCGTCAGTGGCTCAGTGCATGGAAGTAATCGGCTTAATGGTAGCGGCAATGGACATAGTGCCATTTGTGCGCCTGCATCTCAGACCGCTGCAATTATGCATGCTAAGTCAGTGGAATGGGGATTACTCAGATTTGTCCCCTCTACTAAATCTGGATCAAGAGACCAGAGATTCTCTTCTCTGGTGGCTTTCTCGGGTCCATCTGTCCAAGGGTATGACCTTTCGCAGGCCAGATTGGACGATTGTAACAACAGAGGCCAGCCTTCTAGGTTGGGGCGCAGTCTGGAACTCCCTGAAGGCTCAGGGATCGTGGACTCAGGAGGAGAAACTCCTCCCAATAAATATTCTGGAGTTAAGAGCAATATTCAAGGCTCTTCTAGCTTGGCCTCAGTTAGCAACACTGAGGTTCATCAGATTTCAGTCGGACAACATCACGACTGTGGCTTACATCAACCATCAAGGGGGAACCAGGAGTTCCCTAGCGATGTTAGAAGTCTCAAAGATAATTCGCTGGGCAGAGTCTCACTCTTGCCACCTGTCAGCGATCCACATCCCAGGCGTGGAGAACTGGGAGGCGGATTTTCTAAGTCGTCAGACTTTTCATCCGGGGGAGTGGGAACTCCATCCGGAGGTGTTTGCTCAACTGGTCCATCGTTGGGGCAAACCAGAACTGGATCTCATGGCGTCTCGCCAGAACACCAAGCTTCCTTGTTACGGATCCAGGTCCAGGGACCCGGGAGAAACACTGATAGATGCTTTAGCAGCTCCTTGGTTCTTCAACCTGGCCTATGTGTTTCCACCGTTTCCTCTGCTCCCTCGACTGATTGCCAGAATCAAACAGGAGAGAGCATCTGTGATTCTGATAGCGCCTGCGTGGCCACGCAGGACCTGGTATGCAGACCTAGTGGACATGTCATCTCTTCCACCATGGACTCTGCCTCTGAGGCAGGACCTTCTAATACAAGGTACTTTCAATCATCCAAATCTAATTTCTCTGAGGCTGACTGCATGGAGATTGAACGCTTGATTCTATCAAGGCGATGCTTCTCCGAGTCAGTCATTGATACCTTAATACAGGCTCGTAAGCCTGTCACCAGGAAAATCTATCATAAGATATGGCGTAAATATCTTTATTGGTGTGAATCCAAGAGTTACTCATGGAGTAAGGTTAGGATTCCTAGGATATTGTCCTTTCTCCAAGAGGGTTTGGACAAAGGCTTATCAGCTAGTTCTTTAAAAGGACAGATCTCTGCTCTGTCTATTCTTTTGCACAAGCGTCTGGCAGAAGTTCCAGACGTCCAGGCATTTTGTCAGGCTTTGTTTAGGATTAAGCCTGTGTTTAAAACTGTTGCTCCCCCGTGGAGCTTAAACTTGGTTCTTAAAGTTCTTCCGGGAGTTCCGTTTGAACCCCTTCATTCCATTGATATTAAACTTTTATCTTGGAAAGTTCTGTTTTTGATGGCTATTTCCTCGGCTCGAAGAGTCTCTGAGTTATCTGCCTTACATTGTGATTCTCCTTATCTGATTTTTCATTCAGACAAGGTAGTTCTGCGTACCAAACCTGGGTTTTTACCTAAGGTGGTTTCTAACAAGAATATCAATCAAGAGATTGTTGTTCCATCATTGTGTCCTAATCCTTCTTCAAAGAAGGAACGTCTTTTGCATAATCTAGACTTAGTACGTGCCTTGAAGTTTTACTTACAGGCTACTAAAGATTTTCGTCAAACATCTGCCCTGTTTGTCGTTTACTCTGGACAGAGGAGAGGTCAAAAAGCTTCGGCAACCTCTCTCTCCTTTTGGCTTCGGAGCATAATACGCTTAGACTATGAGACTGCTGGACAGCAGCCCCCTGAAAGAATTACAGCTCATTCTACTAGAGCTGTGGCTTCTAGCTGGGCCTTTAAAAATGAGGCCTCTGTTGAACAGATTTGCAAGGCTGCGACTTGGTCTTCGCTTCACACCTTTTCAAATTTTTACAAATTTGACACTTTTGCTTCTTCGGAGGCTGTTTTTGGGAGAAAGGTTCTACAGGCAGTGGTTCCTTCCGTTTAAGTTCCTGCCTTGTCCCTCCCATCATCCATGTACTTTAGCTTTGGTATTGGTATCCCACAAGTAATGGATGATCCGTGGACTGGATACACTTAACAAGAGAAAACATAATTTATGCTTACCTGATAAATTTATTTCTCTTGTAGTGTATCCAGTCCACGGCCCGCCCTGTCCTTTTAAGGCAGGTCTAAATTTTAATTAAACTACAGTCACCACTGCACCCTATGGTTTCTCCTTTCTCGTCTTGTTTCGGTCGAATGACTGGATATGGCAGTGAGGGGAGGAGCTATATAGCAGCTCTGCTGTGGGTGATCCTCTTGCAACTTCCTGTTGGGAAGGAGAATATCCCACAAGTAATGGATGATCCGTGGACTGGATACACTACAAGAGAAATAAATTTATCAGGTAAGCATAAATTATGTTTTCTCAGGGTCAAGTTTCTTGTGGTCTTTCCCCCCTATACCACTGCTTATACCAGAATTACTTGTTTATAAACACAAGCATTTACATTTAATAACCTTTTATGTGCCTTTATGTTTGGATATTATACCTCATCAACCAACTACATATACCTGTACAATTTTGTTCTTTCACTATTATCATTGTTCATCATTCATTATTGTTTATTATTTGTTTTGCCCCCCTTTCTTAATGTTTCATTCTTTCAGTCTGGGCTTTCAACCGTTAAATATTAGACTCAAGAGAGTGCATTCATGTGTTTTTAATCAGTAATTAACCATTGAGCCAATCAGCTTTTTGTCTTGTTCTTAAATAGTAGAGTGGAACACAGCACCATAGGCTATGACTACGGCTCCCATGCCGAAACACGTAAGCCAGGTGCTGCACTCACTCTATATGCTGCTAAAACCTTCATTTTGTTTTTAATGAGTGAAATAAAGCTTATACTTCTTACACAAACTCTGGCGTGGATCGCAATTTCCTTTTATGCACTGTGCACACATTCCAGAGATCCAACGCTGAGGTCCTTGTATTATGTTGCTGTGATTTGCACACAGTAGGGACTCACACTCCACACGCTTTTGGTTTAATATCATCCAGAACATTGAGTTCCTGAGATTCTCTTTTCTAGACGAGCATTACCAATTTGTTGCTCTTCCATTTGGCCTAGCAACAGCTCCAAGAATCTTTTCAAAGGTTCTGGGTGCCCTACTCTCTGTAATCAGAGAACAGGGTATTGCAGCGTTTCCTTATTTGGACGATATCTTGGTACTAGCTCAGTCTTTACGTTCTGCAGAATATCACACAAATCAACTTGTGATGTTTCTTTGAAAACATGGTTGGAGGATCAATTTACCAAAAAGTTTTTTGATACCTCAGACAAGGGTCACCTTTTTAGGTTTCCATGACTGTCTCTAGCAGACGAGATGTTTGAAATTAGTTGCAGCATGTCGGCACCTTCAGTCTCAGTCATTCCCTTCAGTGGCTATGTGCATGGAAGTTTTAGGCCTCATGACTGCAGCATCGGACGCGATTCCTTTTGCTCGTTTTCACATGAGACCTCTCCAGCTTTGCATGCTGAATCAATGGTGCTGGGATTATACAAAGATATCACAATTAATATCCTTAAATCCCAATGTTCGATACTCTCTGACGTGGTGGTTAAATCACCAGCGTTTAGTTCAAGGGGCCTCTTTTGTTCGGCCAACCTGGACTGTGATCACAACAGATGCGAGTCTTTCAGGTTGGGGAGCTGTCTGGGGATCTCTGACAGCACAAGGGCTTTGGAAATCTCAAGAGGCGAGATTACCAATTAATATTTTAGAACTCCGTGCAATTTTTAGAGCTCTTCAGTTTTGGCCTCTGTTGAAGAGATAACCGTTCATTTGTTTTCAGACAGACAATATCACAACGGTGGCATATGTCAATTATCAGGGTGGGACTCTCAGTCCCCTAGCTATGAAAGAAGTATATTGGATACTTGTTTGGAGCGGAATCCATCTTTTGTCTAATTTATGCGGTTCATATCCCAGGTCTAGACAATTGGGATTGGATTTTCTCAGCCGTCAGACTACATCCAGGGGAGTGGTCTCTCCATCCGGATGTGTTTTCTCAGATTGTTCAGATGTAGGGTCTTCCAGAAATAGATCTGATGGCTTCTCATTTAAAAGGGAAACTTCCCAGATACCTGTCCAGGTCCACAGGCGGAAGCAGTGGATGCGCTGACACTTCCTTGGTGTTATCAACCTGTTTATATCTTCCCGCCTCTAGTTCTTCTACCGAGAGTGATCTCCAAGATCATCATGGAACAATCATTTGTGTTGCTGGTGGCTCCAGCATGGCCTCACAGGTTTTGGTATTGCGATCTTGTTCGGATGTCCAGTTGCCAACCTTAGCCACTTCCGTTAAGGCCAGACCTACTGTCTCAAGATCAGTTTTTCAATCAAGATCTCAAATCATTAACTTTGAAGGTATGGAAATTGAACGCTTAGTATTAACTCATAGAGGTTTCTCTGACTCAGTAATTAATACTATGTTACAAGCTCATAAATCTGTCTCTAGGAAGATTTATTATCGAGTTTGGTAGACTTACATTTCATGGTGTTCTCATAAATTCTCTTGTCATTCTTTTATAATTCCTAGAATTTTACAGTTTCTCCAAGATGGTTTGGATAGGGGTTTGTCTGCAAGTTCCTTGAAAGGACAAATCTCTGTTCTTTCTGTTTTATTTCACAGAAAGATTGCTAATCTTCCTGATATTCACTGTTTTGTTCAGGCTTTAGTTCGTATTAAGCCTGTCATTAAATCAATTTCTCCTCCTTTGAGTCTTAATTTGGTTTTGAAGGTGCTACAGGCTCCTCCTTTTAAGCCTATGCATTCTTTGGATTTTAAACTACTTTCTTGGAAAGGGAAAGTGTTGTTCCTTTTGACTATCTCTGTTGCTAAAAGAGTTTCTGAGCTGTCTTCTCTTTCTTGTGAATCTCCTTTTCTGATTTTTCATCAGGATAAGGCGGTTTTGCGGACGTCATTTGAATTTTTACCTTATGTTGTGAATTCTAACAACATTAGTAGAGAAATTGTTGTCCCTTCCTTGTGTCCTAATCCTAAGAATTCTTTGGAAAGATCCTTACATTCTTTGGATGTGGTAAGAGCTTTGAAATATTGTGTTGAATATACTAAAGATTTCAGGAAGACTTCTAGTCTATGTGTTATATTTTCTGGTCCTAGGAAAGGTCAGAAGGCCTCTGCTATTTCCTTGACTTCTGGGTTAAAACTTTTGATTCTTCAAGCTTATTTGGAGTCGGGACAAGCCCCGCCTCAGAGAATTACAGCTCATTCTACTAGATCAGTCTCCACTTTGTGGGCTTTTAAGAATGAAGCTTCAGTTGATCAGATTTGCAAAGCAGCGACTTGGTCCTCTTTGCATACATTTACTAAATTCTACCGTTTTGATGTATTTGCTTCTTCGGAAGCAGTTTTTGGTAGAAAAGTTCTTCAGGCAGCTGTTTCAGTTTGATTCTTTTGCTGCTGTTTTAAGTTTTTCTTTTCTTCATGAGAATAACTTATATTTGGGTTGTGGATTATTTTTTCAGCATTTGGCTGTTGTTTATTTTTTATCCCTCCCTCTCTAGTGACTCTTGCGTAGAGTTCCACATCCTGGGTATTTGATATCCCATATGTCACTAGCTCATGGACTCTTGCCAATTACATGAAAGAAAACATAATTTATGTAATAACTTACCTGATAAATTCATTTCTTTCATATTGGCAAGAGTCCATGAGGCCCACCCTTTTTATGGTGGTTATGATTTTTTGTATAAAGCACAATTATTCCAAATTCCTTTGATGCTTTTTACTGCTTTCTTTATCACCCCACTACTTGGCTATTCGTTAAACTGAATTGTGGGTGTGGTGAGGGGTGTATGTATAGGCATTTTGAGGTTTGGGAAACTTTGCCCCTCCTGATAGGATTGTATATCCCATACGTCAGTAGCTCATGGACTCTTGCCAATATGAAAGAAATGAATTTATCAGGTAAGTTCTTACATAAATTATATTTTGTTTCAACCGGAGAAGTCTCTCTCTCTCTCTCTCTGTCTCCGTCTGTCTCTCTCTCTCTCTCTCTCTCTCTCTCTCTCTCTCTCTCTCTCTCTCTCTCTCCGTCTCTCTCTCTCTCTCTCCGTCTCTCTCTCTCTCTCTCTCCGTCTCTCTCTCTCTCTCTCCGTCTCTCTCTCTCTCTCTCTCTCTCTCTCTCCGTCTCTCTGTCTCCGTCTGTCTCTCTGTCTCCGTGTCTCTCTCTCTCTCTCTCTCTCTCCGTCTCTCTCTCTCTCTCTCCGTCTCTCTCTCTCTCTCTCTCTCCGTCTCTCTCTCTCTCTCTCTCTCTCTCTCTCTCTCTCTCTCTCTGTCTCTCTCTCTCTGTCTCTCTCTCTCTGTCTGTCTCTCTGTCTCAGTCTGTCTCTCTCTCTCTCTCTCTCCGTCTCTCTCTCTCTCTCTCTCCGTCTCTCTCTCTCTCTCTCTCTCTCTCTCTCTCTCTCTCTCTGTCTCTCTGTCTCTCTCTCTCTGTCTCTCTGTCTCTCTCTCTCTGTCTCTCTCTCTCTCTCTCTGTCTCTCTCTCTCTGTCTCTCTCTCTCTCTCTCCGTGTCCAGCATGTTGCACATGCTGCAGCAGTGGAACGGCGATCATTCGGATCTGTCTCAACAGATATCTCTGGACAACCGATCGAGAGAATCGCTCTCTTGGTGTTTTTGTTGAGATCCCTTGTACAAGGGTTGTCCACCTCAAGACCATCCTGGGTGATTATGACTACAGTTGCGAGTCTGTCAGGATGGGTAGCTGTTTGGGGTGCCAGGAAGGCACAGGGCCTCAATTTTCTGAAGGCTTGGCCTCTTCTTGGTTCGTCCCAGTTTATCAGTTTCCAATCAGACAGTATATCCTTGGTGGCTTACATCAACCATCAGGGGGGAACGAGTAGCTCCATAGCTCTGGAGTGGGCGGAGACCCACATTTGTTCGCTGTCAGAGATCCACATTCCGGGTGTGGACAACTGAGAAGCGGATTTCCTCAGCAGTCAATACTTTAATCCGGGGGATTGGTCTCTGCATCCCGAGTGTTTGCAGAAATTTGCAAGAGGAATCTTATGACGTCTCATTACTAAGTTACCCAGATATGGGTCGAGGTACAGGGATCCTCAATAGGAGCTAACAGATGCATTAGTGGGGCCTTGGAGGTTCAATCTAATTTATCTTTTACGGCCGTCGCCACTACTTCCTAGTATAGAGGCTCGAATGGTTCAGAGACTAGTGGGGATGTCGTTATCTCCTCCATAGAAGTAACCTTGTTGCAAGGATCTGCTGACCAAGGTCTCTTTCTTCATCTATGTGTAGATCTCTGTGGCTGATTGCGTGGAGATTGAAGCTCAGTCTTAGCCAAGAGAGGGGTTTCTGAGAGCGTTAGTTTTACTCTCATTCAAGCTTGTTGCTCGTCGCATCTATGATAAGGTGTGGAGGACCTACTTATTCTGTTCTCTAGGATGAACTGGAGAAGGTCTTTTCTGCAAGTCCTCTGAAGGGGTTAGATTTCGACCCTGTCTGTTTTACTGCACAAGAGGTTCGCTGAGCTTCCTGATGTGCATTCACTTGTTAAGGCTCTGCTAATATCAGACCTGTGTTTAGATCTAATGCTCTTCCTTGGAGTTTGAATCTTGTTCTTTAGGTTTTACACGGGCTCCGTTGGAGCCTCCTTCAGCGGAAACATTTTTTTCACTGTAAGAGCAATAAAATTGTAGAACTCATTACCAAAGGAGGTAGTGAATGTCAATACCCTAGATACATTTAAAAATTGTTTGGATACATTTCTGTCTATAAACAAAATTTATAGATATGATTGCTAGTATTAAATGGGTCACCTTTTAGTGGGATTATTTAAGCTTAACTGGAGCTTGTAAGTATTTTAGATTTGTATAGGTTGAACTTGATGGACTTCAGTCTTTTTTTCAACCTCATCTACTATGTTACTATATCAATACAACAGAAATGTCTTGTAATTACAAGATGTTAAAGGGACAGTATTCACCAATTTTCATACAACTGCATGTAATAGACACTACTATAAAGAATAAGATGCACAGATACTGATATAAAAATCCAGTATAAAACTGTTTAAAAACTTACTTAGAAGGTAGCTGAAAAGCCCACTGTAAGTGGGAAATAAGACACTCCCCCTCCCCCTTCTTTTGCATATGAAAAGACCCTTTACACAAATAGGAGCAAGCTGGAGAAGGTATATGTCGGTACTCTCCTAAAACTTGGGGCTTGGTTAGGAGCCTGAAAATCATTTATGCAAAGAAAAAAAATGAGTGTATAATGTCCCTTTAACTGTCCCTTTAACAATTGTGCTTTCATTGTACATCTGTGCACCACTTCTGAAGATATTGGCTCTCGTTAAATATTCAAGTTTAAAAATCCTTAGACAGATGAGAAAACATTTTACAAATATCGTTAGTGGAAATGCATTTCTAGTATCTGGATGTAGTTGTAAAGCTCTTTTTGAAATGTAATCCTGTTTGAGCTCCAAGCCAACTTCTCAGGCTATTGGAAGTTGCAGACAAGCTTTGAGGCCTAATGATGCAACATTGTATGCCGTTTTACCCTCTTAATTTAACCACTAACATTGTTTTAGAGAAATAAACAATATGTGTGGATGGATTGTTCCCTCTTAAAACATTCCTTGTGTGATCCTTTTTATTTTATTTTAACTTTTTTTTTTTCTGTCCCCAAATAGTTTGTAAATAAGTTTTCAATAGGGTATAAAGCATCTAAAGTGCTTACATAATTTAATGAGCACAATATGACTTGGCTTTTAAAGGCTACAACTTACATCTGTCTCTCACTACATTGTTCACATACTTTTGTATATGTAACAGGAACATACATTGGACTTTAGCTGTATAAAAAAAGTTGTTGTTTTTATCCTTCTTCTATGAACTGCATTTATTAAAGCTTTTAGTGCAAAGCTAAATGTATTGCTCATTAATCACGTCTATGTTTAGATTGCAGCTTTAATTTTGAATAATTGTCTTTTGTAGACAAAAAAATGTCAAATTATTATTTCCTCCCTCTGCCCTGTGTGCATTTTTTCACCTTGCGCCTACAGCAGAGAACTTGGTTGGTATTCAAATGATTTAGTGGGAGATAAATTGCACTTGTGGATATTTGCATCCCAGGGTCTTTCACCTGGTTTTATTTATTATTTTGGCTGCATTCCCCTGACTAAATGGCATAAGCCTGTATGTTTTCATGAGCCCAAATACTAGATTATTTTTTTTAGTATCAGAATGGCTTTGGTTAACCTTTTAACTCCCGTTATGCTGTTCTATTCCGTCATAATTACACTGGGCTTTAGTGCCATTAGGACGAAATAGAACGTCATAACCGTTAGCTGTCCTAAAGCCAACGGTGCTTCCATGATGTGATTGTGGTCTGGAGGGCGTGCCTAGCATCACAGGGACGCCCCCTGACCCAATCCCATCATTAAAATCTCGGGATCGTGTGCACGATCTCAGGATTTCAATTTGTTTACATGTAGACAAATTAACCCTGTCATCAAAGGGTTAAAGAGAAACTAAAGTGAAAATTAAACTTCAGATAGATTATTTAATTGTGCACAGTCTTTTTTAAATGCACACTTTCTGAGGCACCGGCTCCTGCTGAGCACGCGCAAGAGTTCACAATATATAAATATATACATATATGCATTTATAATTGGCTGATCGCTGGCACATGATACAAGGGACAGAGGAAAATAAAGTAATTGCAATATGTAATGAAATATTATACAGGAAGGGCGACATATTAGTGGACAATGCAATCAGACCATATAATAATGAAACCTTTTTTATTTTGTAGACCTCCCAAATTGTCAATAGGCCACTCTTGGACCTATGTATAATTGTTTAATGCTCTGGAGGCAAACTAGGATGATATAGAGCCACTCTTGGGCATGGTACATTTACATAAAAAGTATAAGCATGGGGGGCGGAGCGAGCAGCTAACTAAGATGGTCGCATGTAACTGAAGCTCCTCATGCAGGCTGGGCAAGTTAGCTCATAACCGCGGATAACATCGAGGCACAGAGATATAAAACGTCAAACTGAGTATCGGAACATATAGAGTACGTTTGCTGCAATCTTGGTCCAGATCCGTATGCTATTACGGACACCATTTGAGCCGTCTACAACCGCGCCACAAGGTCTTTAAGCTCTGCGCCACAGACAAGAGGTAACACAGACCTCCACTCAAACAAATCCACATACTGATCCGGATCACCTAACATAATGGACACAGGTGAAATGTATAGCTTTATGAAAGGGGCGATAATGCTCGCACTGGTTGCTGTTAAGTTTACTAGCTAAAAATATGGAATATGCAGCGTTTTAAGATCCACCCTATCCACATGATACAGGGCCGAAATTTAGCAATGGAGCAGAGGGGATATTTCTCCTGTTAAGTGTAGTCAGTCCACGGGTCATCCATTACTTATGGGATATTAACTCCTCCCCAACAGGAAGTGCAAGAGGATCACCCAAGCAGAGCTGCTATATAGCTCCTCCCCTCTACGTCATACCCAGTCATTCTCTTGCACCCAACTAATAGATAGGATGTGTGAGAGGACTGTGGTTGTTAAACTTAGTTTTTATTTCTTCAATCAAAAGTTTGTTATTTTAAACGGCACCGGAGTGTGTTGTTTTTTCTCAGGCAGCATTAGAAGAAGAATCTACCTGAGTTTGTGTATGATCTTAGCGGACGTAACTAAGATCCATTTGCTGTTCTTGGCCATTCTGAGGAGCGAGGTAACTTCAGAACAGGGGACAGCGGGCAGGTTCACCTGCAAAGAGGTATGTTGCAGTATATTATTTTCTAAGGAATGGAATTGACTGAGAAAATACTGCTAATACCGATGTAATGTAAGTACAGCCTTAAATGCAGTAGTAGCAACTGGTATCAGGCTGATATGTATGTATGTTTACAATTAAGTATTTCTGGGGAATGGCACTTCACTGGGAAAATACTGTATACATATAACTTTTAGCCTAATCTGCAGTGTGAGCGACTAGCAGCAGGCTTTTTAATAACATTTCATAAATTATATTTTAAACGTTTGCTGGCACGTTAATCGTTTATTTATCTTAGGTACTTGGTGAAAAATTGTTTTGGGCGTTATTTTCCACATGGCTGTCGTTTGTTTTGAATTAAAACAGTTTACTGAGCTTCCCTCACTGTTGTATTGTGAGTGGGAGGGGCCTATTTTGGCGCTTTTACTGCGCATTAGAAATTCAGTCACAGTCTGCCTTCTTCTCCCTGCATGATCCAGGACGTCTCTACAGAGCTCAGGGGTCTTCAAAACTAGTTTTGAGGGAGGTAATCACTCACAGCAGACCTGTGAGACTGTGCTTTGACTGTGATTAAAACGCTTATATTTTCAATTGTTATCCGTTTTTCTGATATTAAGGGGTTAATCATCCATTGCTAGTGAGTGCAATCCTTTGCTAACTTTATGCATTTACTGTGAAAATTTGGTTTCTATAACTAATCCGGTTCATTGTTATTTCAACTGTGACAGTTTTTGTGTGCTTCTTAAAGGCACAGTAACGTTTTTTATATTGCTTGCAAATTTATTTGAAAAGTATTTTCCAAGCTTGCTAGGCTAATTGCTAATTTGTTTTAACATGTCTGACATAGAGGAATCTCTTTGTGCAATATGTTCAAAAGCCAATGTGGAGCCCAATAGAAATTTGTGTACTAATTGCATTGATGCTACTTTAAATAAAAGCCAATCTGTACATTTTAAGAAAATTTCACCAGACAACGAGGGGAAAGTTATGCCGACTAACTCTCCTCACGTGTCAGTACCTGCATCTCCCGCTCAGGAGGTGCGTGATATTGCGACGCCAAGTACATCAGGGCGGCCATTACAAATCACTTTACAAGACATGGCTAATGTTATGACTGAAGTTTTATCTAAATTACCAGAACTTAGAGGTAAACGCGACCACTCTGGGGTGAGAACAGAGTACGCTGATAATGTTAGAGCCATGTCTGATACTGCGTCACAAATGGCAGAACATGAAGACGGAGAGCTTCATTCTGTGGGTGACGGATCTGATCCAAATAGACTGGACTCAGACATTTCAAATTTTAAATTTAAGCTTGAGAACCTCCGTGTATTATTAGGGGAGGTATTAGCGGCTCTGAATGATTGTAACACGGTTGCAATCCCAGAGAAATTATGTAGGCTGGATAGATACTATGCGGTACCGGCGTGTACTGACGTTTTTCCTATACCTAAGAGGCTTACAGAAATTATTACCAAGGAGTGGGATAGGCCCGGTGTGCCCTTTTCCCCCCCTCCTATATTTAGAAAAATGTTTCCAATAGACGCCACCACACGGGACTTATGGCAGACGGTCCCTAAGGTGGAAGGAGCAGTTTCTACTCTGGCTAAACGTACCACTATCCCGGTGGAGGATAGCTGTGCCTTTTCAGACCCAATGGACAAAAAGTTAGAGGGTTACCTTAAGAAAATGTTTACTCAACAAGGTTTTATATTACAACCCCTCGCATGCATTGCGCCTGTCACGGCTGCGGCAGCATTTTGGTTTGAGTCTCTAGAAGAGACCATTAGCTCAGTTCCATTGGATGAAATTATAGACAAGCTTAGAGTCCTCAAGCTAGCTAATTCATTTATTTCTGATGCCGTAGTACATTTAACTAAGCTTACGGCTAAGAATTCCGGATTCGCCATCCAGGCGCGCAGAGCGCTGTGGCTAAAATCCTGGTCAGCCGATGTGACTTCTAAATCTAAATTGCTTAACATACCTTTCAAAGGGCAGACATTATTTGGGCCCGGTTTGAAAGAAATTATCGCTGACATTACTGGAGGTAAGGGACATGCCCTGCCTCAAGACAGAGCCAAACCAAGGGCTAGACAGTCTAATTTTCGTGCCTTTCGTAACTTCAAGGCAGGAGCAGCATCAACTTCCTCCGCTCCAAAACAGGAAGGAACTGTTGCTCGTTACAGACAGGGCTGGAAACCTAACCAGACCTGGAACAAGGGCAAGCAGGCCAGAAAACCTGCTGCCGCCCCTAAGACAGCATGAAGTGAGGGCCCCCGATCCAGAAACGGATCTAGTAGGGGGCAGACTTTCTCTCTTCGCCCAGGCTTGGGCAAGAGATGTCCAGGATCCCTGGGCGTTAGAGATCGTATCCCAGGGATATCTTCTGGACTTCAAAGCTTCTCCTCCCAAAGGGAGATTTCATCTTTCAAGGTTGTCAACAAACCAGACAAAGAAAGAGGCGTTTCTACGCTGTTTTCAAGATCTTTTGCTAATGGGAGTGATCCACCCGGTTCCGCGGTCGGAACACGGACAAGGGTTTTACTCAAATCTGTTTGTGGTTCCCAAGAAAGAAGGAACCTTCAGACCAATCTTGGATTTAAAGATCCTAAACAAATTCCTAAGAGTTCCATCGTTCAAAATGGAAACTATTCGGACAATCTTACCCATGATCCAAAAGGGTCAGTACATGACCACAGTGGATCTAAAGGATGCGTACCTTCACATACCGATTCACAAGGATCATTACCGGTACCTAAGGTTTGCCTTCCTAGACAGGCATTATCAGTTTGTAGCTCTTCCCTTCGGGTTAGTTAAGGCTCCAAGAATCTTTACAAAGGTCCTGGGCTCTCTTCTGGCGGTACTAAGACCGCGAGGAATAGCGGTAGCTCCGTACCTAGACGACATTCTGATACAAGCATCAAATTTCCAAACTGCCAAGTCTCATACAGAGTTAGTTCTGGCATTTCTAAGGTCGCATGGGTGGAAGGTGAACGTAGAAAAGAGTTCTCTATTGCCACTCACAAGAGTTCCCTTCTTGGGGACTCTTATAGATTCTGTAGAAATGAAAATTTACCTGACAGAGGACAGGTTAACAAAACTTCTAAATGCTTGCCGTGTCCTTCATTCCATTCAACACCCGTCAGTGGCTCAATGCATAGAGGTAAACGGCTTAATGGTAGCAGCAATGGACATAGTACCTTTTGCACGCCTGCATCTCAGACCGCTGCAACTGTGCATGCTAAGTCAGTGGAATGGGGATTACTCAGATTTGTCCCCTATGCTGAATCTGGATCAAGAGACCAGAGATTCTGGACAATTGTAACAACAGACGCCAGCCTACTAGGTTGGGGCGCTGTCTGGAATTCCCTGAAGGCTCAGGGATCATGGACTAAGGAGGAGAGTCTCCTTCCAATAAACATCCTGGAATTGAGAGCAGTTCTCAATGCCCTTCTGTCTTGGCCTCAGTTAGCAACTCTGAGGTTCATCAGGTTTCAGTCGGACAACATCACGACTGTGGCTTACATCAACCATCAGGGAGGGACAAGGAGTTCCCTAGCGATGATGGAAGTTTCAAAGATAATTCGCTGGGCAGAGTCTCACTCTTGCCACCTGTCAGCGATCCACATCCCAGGCGTGGAGAACTGGGAGGCGGATTTCCTAAGTCGCCAGACTTTTCATCCGGGGGAGTGGGAACTTCATCCGGAGGTCTTTGCCCAAATACTTTGACGTTGGGGCAAACCAGATATGGATCTCATGGCGTCTCGCCAGAACGCCAAGCTTCCCTGTTACGGGTCCAGATCCAGGGACCCGGGAGTGGTTCTGATAGATGCTCTGACAGCACCTTGGACCTTCAAGATGGCTTATCTGTTTCCACCCTTCCCGATGCTTCCTCGATTGATTGCCAGGATCAAACAGGAGAAAGTATCGGTGATTCTAATAGCGCCTGCGTGGCCACGCAGGACCTGGTATGCAGATCTAGTGGACATGTCATCCTGTCCACCTTGGTCACTGCCTCTGAGACAAGACCTTCTAATTCAGGGTCCTTTCAAACATCAAAATCTAATTTCTCTGAAGCTGACTGCATGGAGATTGAACGCTTGATTTTATCAAAGCGTGGATTTTCGGAGTCAGTAATTGATACCTTAATACAGGCTAGGAAACCTGTTACCAGGAAAATTTACCATAAGATATGGCGTAAATATTTACACTGGTGCGAATCCAAGAGTTACTCATGGAGTAAGGTTAGGATTCCTAGGATATTGTCTTTTCTACAAGAAGGTTTAGAAAAGGGTTTATCTGCAAGTTCTTTAGGTTGAAATATTTTTTATTGGTACGTATCACAACATATCAATCATGAGAATAGCATTTTAGATTTTAACAATGGTCAATCTATGCTTTACGGTGTCAACATCCTTTATTTTTGTATAACTATCCCCTCCCCCCCTCCCCTCTAACTTTAACAACAAACCAAATGTTTAACAAAATTAAAACATTAATTCTTCCCGTTGAGCAGTCAATAATGTCTCTTACTTTATTATCTACATTTTTCCTTTTTGATTTCGGTATTTGTTACCACTGTTTATTCTCTCACACTAACTGTTTTTCAGATGGATGAGGAGTATTACGGCCCTAAGCTTTTATTCCCTTGAGCATTCTGTGTTCCCTCCGGACCCAGATCAGTAATCCTACGAGCTCCGTGTTTATTCATTATCCAATGTACCCAAATATTCTGAAAGTGCCCCATCTTGCTCTGTATCCATGCTGCTGACTCAGACATTGCATAAATGCCTTCTATTTTATCTATTACTTCCGACCATCCTGGCGCCCCTACCTTCCAGTACCTGGCTATACAGAGTCTTGTGGCTGTACATAATATGTTGATCAGTGTATTAACCGCCGAATTTAACGATTCCTGTGGGACATGTAGTAAAGCCTGTGATGCTGTTAGCTTAAATGTATCTCCTAACATTTTTATGAGGAGGTTTTCAAGTTTATGCCATGTAGGTTTTATTTTTGGACAATCCCACCACATATGGATATAGGATCCAATCTCTGAACATCCCCTGTAACATGATCTGCTATCCTGAGGAGTGTAATGTGACGATTTCAAAGGTGTGAGATACCATCGATATGAAGTCTTAAGTGCGTTCTCTATGAGGTCTGCTCCTATTAATCCCTTACTGATACTAGCATAAATATTCCGCCATTCCTCTTTCTCGTACCGAGCTTCTAAGTCTATTTCCCAGTTCTCATGTAACTTCGGTTTTGTTTTGTTTTTGGCTTCCTGCAGAGCTAAATATAACCGCGATATTACTTTTTTCCCCTATCTGATGATTTTGTAAGCTGTTCTAGAGTAGTGAGTGTAGCGGGTATATGGCCTTGCCTATATTTGTTGATTGCACTGGATACCTGGAGATATAAAAACCATGGTAAAGTGACTGGGTGTATTTTTTCTTTTATCTGTGTATATGTCATCATTTTTCCTTTATCTAAGACGTCCGCTACTCTGTAGAGTCCCTTATTCTCCCATTTGGCTACTTGTCTCTGAAAATCTATGTGTATCAGTGCTCTAAGTGGTATTGTCGTGGATTGCTGTGGAATGAGTTTCAGTGTTTTAGTCAAGTGATGCCATAGCTGCTTAGTTTCCTCTGTGATCTTCAGTTTTTGCTGTGACTTCTGTGTTTGCGTATTGGGGTTCCATATGATGTCTATTGGGTTACTATAGCCTCCTATGTCTGCTTCGATGCCAGGCCATGTAAGACCTCTGCAGCCCTTAACTATTAATGTAGTCTGTGCTAATCTGGCTGCCTGATAATAGTCCACCAAATTGGGCACACCTATGCCTCCTAAGTGTTTATGCTGTTTGAGTATGTGTGCAGCAATTCTGGCCGCTTTATTGCCTCTTATAAATCTAATTATTTCTGACTGCAAATCTTCCAGATCCTTTTGTGGGACTTTGATAGGTAGAGCTCTAAACAGATATAGCAATCTTGGAAGCACATTCATCTTTACTGCCACTAGTCTACCGTACCATGAAAAACTGCCCTTCCGCCACTTTCTTATATCGTTTCTTATAGTTTTAAAGAGAGGAGGATAATTTGCTTTGTATAAGGTTTCCGTTGAGGTTGTAATTTGTACCCCCAGGTATTTAATTGCGTTTTTAGCCCATTTAAAGTCGAAATTGGCTTCTATTAATTTTTGTGTATGCGTCGGTATTGACAATGGGAGAGCCTCACATTTGTCTGAGTTAATTTTGAACCCCGAGACCCTGGAGAATTCATCTATTAATTGATACAGATTGGGGAGGGACCTCAAAGGTTTTGTGAGCGTAAGTAAAATATCGTCCGCGAATAAAGTTAATTTGTGTTCCCCCTTTTCTAGTTGGATTCCCTTAATATCTGTGTTGGTCCTAATGCAAGCTGCTAAAGGTTCCACGCAAAGGGCAAACAAAAGGGGCGACAACGGACATCCCTGTCGTGTGCCATTTAATATATTAATGGGCCTTGATTGATACCCTGCTGCTCTTATCGTGGCTGTAGGTGCTGAATATAGACTCTTTATTGCCTTAATGAATTTGTCTCTGAATCCCACATGTTTTAGAATGTCTAGCATGTATAACCAGTCCACCCTGTCAAACGCCTTCTCCGCGTCCAGTGAAAGGAGCAGAGAAGGCGTTTCCGTTTTCTCCAAATACTCCACCAGGGCTATAGTACGTCGTACATTGTCAGGGGCTTCCCTATCCTTAATGAAACCGACTTGGTCGGGGTGAATCAGTGAGGGGAGATATAGCTTTAGTCTATTCGCCAAAATTTTTGTGAAAATTTTCACATCTTGGTTAATTAACGAAATTGGCCTATAATTTTGGGGTAGTTTAGGGTTTTTTCCTGGTTTCGGGATTACTACTATCTTAGCTCTTAGTAGGTCTGGTGGGATCTGGGCACCCCCCAAAATATCATTACAAAATTTATGTATATGTGGTAACAGATTTGTTTTGTAAAATTTGTAGTATTCTCCCGAAAACCCGTCTGGTCCGGGCGCTTTGCCATTTTTGAGGTCTTTTATTGCTAGACTAATTTCCTGCATTGTAATCTCTGCCTCCATCGCCTCTACCCCTTCTTTATCTAATTTGGGCATATCTGCTTTCTCTAAAAGTTGGGACTTGATAAGTTCTGTTTGAGTGGTATGTTGTGCTGTATGCCCATTATAGAGCGTCTCATAATATTGTGCGAAGCAATCTGTAATTTCTTGTGGGTTTGATGTTACTGTCCCGTCTGTTTTTTGTATTTGTCGGATAGACATAGTTTTTGTCCTTTCCCTCAGCTTATGGGCTAGATATCTGTCAGGTTTATTTGCGTGTAGAAAATAAAATGTTTTCAGTTTATGTAGTGCTCTAAGGGAGTTATCATTTAAGATTTTATTCAGGTCTTTCCTTTTTTGTGTTAATTGTTCTAAAATTGCTTGGGTCTTGGTGGATCTATGTGTTCTCTCTAAGTCCTCAATGTCTCGCTGTAGGGTGTCTACCGTACTTCTAATCTTTTTCAGGTGTTTTGCTTTTTCTATGATCAACATGCCTCTAATGAATGGCTTATGGGCTGCCCATATAATGCTCGGACTGCTTAGAGAATTAGTGTTTATACTCCAGTACTCTTTAAGGTGTCTGAGAATTGTAGATTGTATGTTTGGCTGTTTTAAGAGCACTGGATCATACGTCCATGATCTCTGTCTGTTTACATTTATTATGCCGTCTAGTTGTATTTGTATAATAGAATGGTCAGACCATACTGAGGCGTGAATTTTTGAAAATGTTAGGTTGGGTAGCAGAATTTGGCTAATGTAAATATAGTCCAGTTTAGTGTATAATTTGTGTGCAGGTGAGTAATATGTATGGTCCGAGGTCTGGCCATATAGTGTTGTCCATGTATCCAAAATATTGTGGCTCTCTAGTGTGTCTCTAATGGATTTAGAGATAGAGTTTAGTCTTAACTGTTTGCTAGAAATTTTGGATGAAGTGTCCTTCCTAGTTGTACTTAAGTTTATATTAAAGTCACCTGCTAAAATAATTTTTGTTTGCGACCATTGAGTCAGGATGTGGGATAGATTTGTAAAAAAGGTATGTTGTTGTTCGTTAGGAGCGTATATGTTGCACAGTGTGACCTGTGCTCCCTGTAAATTACCCCTTACTATAATATACCTTCCCTCCTTGTCCTTTATGATCTCTTCCTTAGTGAATTGGAGTGAGTTGTGTATGAGGATAGATACCCCCCTTTTTTTGCTATCAGCGGTGGCATGAAAATGTTGCTGAAAATGTTTTGACCAGTGTCTAGGGATTTGCTGTTGGACGAAATGTGTCTCCTGGAGGAATATGATTTTGGCCCCCAAGTTTAAGTATTGTGTGATCGCTGTTTTCCTTTTTGTGTCTGTGTTTAGACCCCGTACATTGTGGGATATGATATGTAACTTAGCTGCCATATGTAGTGTCCCCCCTCTTCATCCCCCTATACCTGAATAGTACGTCCTCCTTATCCTCACTTCTGTTTTTGTTATTCTGATTTTCAGTTTTCTGGAGAGAAAATTTTTCATTATACTGCTCAACGGAACTTGAAATAAAAAAAAATAACCCAATTTTAAACATAGTCACAATCGTATATACAACATTAATATTTGTCTGGTGTTTTAACTTCCACCCAAACATTTCACTTTAGTTGGATATGTAGTTATGTTAACAAAAACTGCTGGATTGCACCCTATACATATTAAAACATGAGTGCTCTAGAAACTAAGCGAACTGGCTTATCTTGCCCTGGGTATAAACTGTATAACATTAGATATAGCAGATTTGATTTAATACCTATTCATCTTTTATCTATTGTAATTAACCTAATCAACTGATGTCAAAGAATTTCAAACAATTCACATTGCATAAACTGGTTCCTACCCCACATCAGGGGGCTCACACCTGTGTCACCTATTTACCATCGTAGGCTTACAGTGAATCATAAACATTATGCCCCCAGATTATGTACTCTCCTCCTTATTGTAGGAGAAGGTTTAGAAGCACAAATGTCTACATAAATACCGTCTCATTTTTGTCTCTGGTTAGTCCTTCAAGGTCTTTGTTTTCTTTTGGGAACTTTTGTCCATCTCTCAGTTTGTTGGATTCCTCTCTGTTGTCGAGGGGGTCTTCTGTTGTTATCCTGTTGATTATCAGGATCCTCTGGGCACTCTAGTTTAAGTATCTGACAGATCCCTGGAACATCTTGTTTATCTTTGAGCGTAATTGTTTTCCCTTCGTGGTGTATATGGAGGGCAAAGGGGAATCCCCATCTGTATATGATCTGGTTCTTCCGCAATAACTGTGTTAGAGGACGAAGGGAAGACCTTTTTTGTAGTGTCTTGACACATAAATCCTGATATAGTTGTACAACAGTCCCTTTGAACTTGAAGGTAGGGTTTTTCCTCGCCGCCAGCATGATCTCCTCTTTTTCAGGAAATCTCAGTAGTTTGGTGATCACATCCCTTGGAGGTTCCGTGTCCCTCGGTTTAGCTCTCAGAGCTCTATGAGCTCTTTCCATCTGAAACTTTCCTTCCTCCGAAGATCCTGTGACTGCTTGAAAGAGTTGTAGTAAATAGGAAGTTAGATCTGGTGTTGTTATGGATTCCGGAATACCTTTTAGTCGAATATTACATCTTCTATTCCTATTTTCTAGGTCTTCTAATTTTTCATTAACTTCTGCTAGTTCTTGTTTTTGTTCAGAAATTTGTTGCAAGACTGCTGTTATCTCTTCCTCCATGGTCTCCTCCTTTTCCTCCAGGGACTCAACCCTTGTGCCCAGACTAGTGATATCGTTCTTAATCTCAGCTAAACTGTTTGTTACAGTAGTCTGAAGTGTGTCCATTTTCTCCCACATCTTATCAAAAATTGAAGTGATGTCCTGTTTAGAAACTAGATTGGTAATGTCAGCTTTAGTGGCTGGGGCATGGGATTCCTCAGCTATTATTGATTCCCCATCAGACTCCATTTCCTCTTCTGGTAATATGTCTCCTTTATCTTTGGTTTTATCTCCTTTAGAAAGTTTAAAGAAATCCTGCACAGCTACTGTTTTGAGTGGAGTTGCTGGTTTATTTTGTCTTCTGGCTGCCATGCTGTGTTTTGCAGAGTTATGCCAATGAGATTTTATTTTGTCTTTTCCCTTTCCCCTTATCTGCTTAGAAAAATAGGGCAAGAGAGGTAGAAAATGCTGTTAAAGCTTTATAGTATATATATAGTCCCTTTTTCTTAATGTTTGTAATCACTTCTTCTTTCAGTGGCACATAATAGGGTTTTTATTGCTTTTTGTGTTTTGCTGTCTAAAAAAAAAAGAGAAAAAAGGAGCACCCTTCGTTATATTATATAAGATATGGAACCTGTGGGCTACGTTAAATGCCTTGTGAACGTTATTATGCCTTCATTCTGCTGTGTTTTCTCCTTATTTCCCTTCATTGGGGCATTCTTTCTTCTCCAGTAAATCTCTCAATAAACATCTATATATATATAGCCCAGAGTGTTTTGATAGTATCCTTTTGCTTGCTGGCCCCTTTTCTAGAAGTAGCTTCCCACGTGGCGTTTCAGCCTATATACTTTTCCCCAGTGTCTCTGTGCCTTTCGCCCTATATCATGGCGTAATTTCAGGTATGGTGTGGCTTACCGGAGCTCTAGCCATATGTCCTCCGTCTGTGAGATCTCTAATCTTGACTGTGGAGTGGCTTCTTTCCGCTTAATTAGTTCTAGGCCGCCCTCTCATTGCGCCATTGCGTTGCTTCTCCTCCGCTTCTTTTGCAGCCTGTCAATGTCGGGCAGTGATTAGGAAATGCTTACGATGCCACTTAGTGCCGTTCTCTGTGCATTTTCTGTAGCAAGCACTCAGGTTTTGCTATAACTACACCCGGAGCTAATCCTTCATGCGTCCACCATTATGGCTGGCCCGGGGTAGGCCGCATCCATGGACTTTCCTAGTTTCGGCCTGGTCCTGGGAACCGGACCGCTCGAAAATTGCTCCAAAACGTCCAAAATTTGTCCTGCTGCTTCCCAAAAGTGTTTAGGAGCTGACAGGTCTTGATGATTAGGTCTTTTGGTGCCAAAACCAACTTAAAAAGTACTTATTTTTATGCTTTTTGCTCAGAGCTTAAGCTGAAAGCTTCCTCTCAGCTTGCTGGCTAGCTCCGCCCCCCTCTGCAAGTTCTTTAAAGGGACAGATCTCAGCTCTGTCCATCCTTTTACACAAACGTCTGTCAGAAGTTCCAGACGTTCAGGCTTTTTGTCAGGCTTTGGCCAGGATTAAGCCTGTGTTTAAGACTGTTGCTCCACCGTGGAGCTTAAACTTAGTTCTTAACGTTTTACAGGGTGTTCCGTTTGAACCCCTTCATTCCATTGATATCAAGCTGTTATCTTGGAAAGTTCTGTTTTTAATGGCTATTTCCTCGGCTCGTAGAGTCTCTGAGTTATCGGCCTTACATTGTGATTCTCCTTATCTGATTTTTCATTCAGACAAGGTAGTTCTGCGTACTAAACCTGGGTTCTTACCTAAGGTAGTCACTAACAAGTATATCAATCCCCGAAGAAGGAACGACTTCTGCACAATCTAGACGTAGTCCGTGCCCTGAAATTTTATTTACAGGCAACTAAAGATTTTCGCCAAACTTCTTCCCTGTTTGTAGTTTATTCTGGACAGAGGAGAGGTCAAAAAGCATCTGCTACCTCTCTCTCTTTTTGGCTTCGTAGTATAATACGTTTAGCCTATGAGACTGCTGGACAGCAGCCTCCTGAAAGAATTACAGCTCATTCTACGAGAGCTGTGGCTTCCACGTGGGCCTTTAAGAATGAGGCCTCTGTTGAACAGATTTGCAAGGCTGCAACTTGGTCTTCTCTTCATACTTTTCCCAAATTTTACAAATTTGACACTTTTGCTTCTTCTGAGGCTGTTTTTGGGAGAAAGGTTCTTCAGGCAGTGGTTCCTTCCGTGTAAAGATCCTGCCTGTCCCTCCCGTCATCCGTGTACTTTAGCTTTGGTATTGGTATCCCATAAGTAATGGATGACCCGTGGACTGACTACACTTAACAGGAGAAAACATAATTTATGCTTACCTGATAAATTCCTTTCTCCTGTAGTGTAGTCAGTCCACGGCCCGCCCTGTTTTTTATGGCAGGTCTAAAATTTAAATTAAACTCCAGTCACCACTGCACCCTATAGTTTCTCCTTTCTCGTTTGGTTTCGGTCGAATGACTGGGTATGACGTAGAGGGGAGGAGCTATATAGCAGCTCTGCTTGGGTGATCCTCTTGCACTTCCTGTTGGGGAGGAGTTAATATCCCATAAGTAATGGATGACCCGTGGACTGACTACACTACAGGAGAAAGGAATTTATCAGGTAAGCATAAATTATGTTTCTCCAACATAGGTGTGTCCGGTCCACGGCGTCATCCTTACTTGTGGGATATTCTCTTCCCCAACAGGAAAAGGCAAAGAGCCCAGCAAAGCTGGTCACATGATCCCTCCTAGGCTCCGCCTACTCCAGTCATTCTCTTTGCCGTTGTACAGGCAACATCTCCACGGAGATGGCTTAGAGTTTTTTAGTGTTTAACTGTAGTTTTTATTATTCAATCAAGAGTTTGTTATTTTAAAATAGTGCTGGTATGTACTATTTACTCAGAAACAGAAAAGAGATGAAGATTTCTGTTTGTATGAGGAAAATGATTTTAGCAACCGTTACTAAAATCCATGGCTGTTCCACACAGGACTGTTGAGAGGAATTAACTTCAGTTGGGGGAACAGTGAGCAGTCTCTTGCTGCTTGAGGTATGACACATTCTAACAAGACGATGTAATGCTGGAAGCTGTCATTTTCCCTATGGGATCCGGTAAGCCATGTTTATTAAGTGAGTAAATAAGGGCTTCACAAGGGCTTATTAAGACTGTAGACTTTTTCTGGGCTAAATCGATTCATTATTAACACATATTTAGCCTTGAGGAATCATTTAATTCTGTCAAAAACATTTTAGCCAAAATGCACGCTTATCAGCGTAAGCGCGACTGCTCTGTTTTAGATACTGAAGAGCATGACGACGCTGATAATAATGGTTCTGAAGGGCCCCTAAACCAGTCTGATGGGGCCAGGGAGGTTTTGTCTGAGGGAGAAATTACAGATTCAGGGAACATTTCTCAACAAGCTGAACCTGATGTGATTACGTTTAAATTTAAGTTGGAACATCTCCGCGCTCTGCTTAAGGAGGTATTATCCACTCTGGATGATTGTGACAATTTGGTCATCCCAGAGAAGCTATGTAAAATGGACAAGTTCCTAGAGGTCCCGGGGCTCCCAGAAGCTTTTCCTATACCCAAGCGGGTGGCGGACATTGTAAATAAAGAATGGGAAAGGCCCGGTATTCCTTTCGTCCCTCCCCCCATATTTAAAAAATTGTTTCCTATGGTCGACCCCAGAAAGGACTTATGGCAGACAGTCCCCAAGGTCGAGGGAGCGGTTTCCACTTTAAACAAACGCACCACTATACCCATAGAAGATAGTTGTGCTTTCAAAGATCCTATGGATAAAAAATTAGAAGGTTTACTTAAAAAGATGTTTGTTCAGCAGGGTTACCTTCTACAACCAATTTCATGCATTGTCCCTGTCGCTACAGCCGCATGTTTCTGGTTCGATGAGCTGGTAAAGGCGGTCGATAGTGATTCTCCTCCTTATGAGGAGATTATGGACAGAATCAATGCTCTCAAATTGGCTAATTCTTTCACCCTAGACGCCACTTTGCAATTGGCTAGGTTAGCGGCTAAGAATTCTGGGTTTGCTATTGTGGCGCGCAGAGCGCTTTGGTTGAAATCTTGGTCAGCTGATGCGTCTTCCAAGAACAAGCTACTTAACATTCCTTTCAAGGGGAAAACGCTGTTTGGCCCTGACTTGAAAGAGATTATCTCTGATATCACTGGGGGTAAGGGCCATGCCCTTCCTCAGGATCGGCCTTTCAAGGCCAAAAATAAACCTAATTTTCGTCCCTTTCGTAGAAACGGACCAGCCCAAAGTGCTACGTCCTCTAAGCAAGAGGGTAATACTTCTCAAGCCAAGCAAGCTTGGAGACCAATGCAAGGCTGGAACAAGGGAAAGCAGGCCAAGAAACCTGCCACTGCTACCAAGACAGCATGAAATGTTGGCCCCCGATCCGGGACCGGATCTGGTGGGGGGCAGACTCTCTCTCTTCGCTCAGGCTTGGGCAAGAGATGTTCTGGATCCTTGGACACTAGAAATAGTCTCCCAAGGTTATCTTCTGGAATTCAAGGGGCTTCCCCCAAGGGGGAGGTTCCACAGGTCTCAGTTGTCTTCAGACCACATAAAAAGACAGGCATTCTTACATTGTGTAGAAGACCTGTTAACAATGGGAGTGATTCATCCTGTTCCATTAGGAGAACAAGGGATGGGGTTCTACTCCAATCTGTTCATAGTTCCCAAAAAAGAGGGAACGTTCAGACCAATCTTAGATCTCAAGATCTTAAACAAGTTTCTCAAGGTTCCGTCGTTCAAGATGGAAACCATTCGAACAATTCTTCCTTCCATCCAGGAAGGTCAATTCATGACCACGGTGGATTTAAAGGATGCGTATCTACATATTCCTATCCACAAGGAACATCATCGGTTCCTAAGGTTCGCATTCCTGGACAAGCATTACCAGTTCGTGGCGCTTCCTTTCGGATTAGCCACTGCTCCAAGGATTTTCACAAAGGTACTAGGGTCCCTTCTAGCTGTGCTAAGACCAAGGGGCATTGCTGTAGTACCTTACTTGGACGACATTCTGATTCAAGCGTCGTCCCTTCCTCAAGCAAAGGCTCACACGGACATCGTCCTGGCCTTTCTCAGATCTCACGGATGGAAAGTGAACGTGGAAAAGAGTTCTCTATCTCCGTCAACAAGGGTTCCCTTCTTGGGAACAATAATAGACTCCTTAGAAATGAGGATTTTTCTGACAGAGGCCAGAAAAACAAAACTTCTAGACTCTTGTCGGATACTTCATTCCGTTCCTCTTCCTTCCATAGCGCAGTGCATGGAAGTGATAGGTTTGATGGTAGCGGCAATGGACATAGTTCCTTTTGCGCGCATTCATCTAAGACCATTACAACTGTGCATGCTCAGTCAGTGGAATGGGGACTATACAGACTTGTCTCCGAGGATACAAGTAAATCAGAGGACCAGAGACTCACTCCGTTGGTGGCTGTCCCTGGACAACCTGTCACAAGGGATGACCTTCCGCAGACCAGAGTGGGTCATTGTCACGACCGACGCCAGTCTGATGGGCTGGGGCGCGGTCTGGGGATCCCTGAAAGCTCAGGGTCTTTGGTCTCGGGAAGAATCTCTTCTACCGATAAATATTCTGGAACTGAGAGCGATATTCAATGCTCTCAAGGCTTGGCCTCAGCTAGCGAGGGCCAAGTTCATACGGTTTCAATCAGACAACATGACAACTGTTGCGTACATCAACCATCAGGGGGGAACAAGGAGTTCCCTGGCGATGGAAGAAGTGACCAAAATCATTCAATGGGCGGAGTCTCACTCCTGCCACCTGTCTGCAATCCACATCCCAGGAGTGGAAAATTGGGAAGCGGATTTTCTGAGTCGTCAGACATTGCATCCGGGGGAGTGGGAACTCCATCCGGAAATCTTTGCCCAAATCACTCAACTGTGGGGCATTCCAGACATGGATCTGATGGCCTCTCGTCAGAACTTCAAAGTTCCTTGCTACGGGTCCAGATCCAGGGATCCCAAGGCGGCTCTAGTGGATGCACTAGTAGCACCTTGGACCTTCAAACTAGCTTATGTATTCCCGCCGTTTCCTCTCATCCCCAGGCTGGTAGCCAGGATCAATCAGGAGAGGGCGTCGGTGATCTTGATAGCTCCTGCGTGGCCACGCAGGACTTGGTATGCAGATCTGGTGAATATGTCATCGGCTCCACCATGGAAGCTACCTTTGAGACGAGACCTTCTTGTTCAGGGTCCGTTCGAACATCCGAATCTGGTCTCACTCCAGCTGTCTGCTTGGAGATTGAACGCTTGATCTTATCGAAGCGAGGGTTCTCAGATTCTGTTATCAATACTCTTGTTCAGGCCAGAAAGCCTGTAACTAGAAAGATTTACCACAAAATTTGGAAAAAATATATCTGTTGGTGTGAATCTAAAGGATTCCCTTGGGACAAGGTTAAGATTCCTAAGATTCTATCCTTCCTTCAAGAAGGATTGGAAAAAGGATTATCTGCAAGTTCCCTGAAGGGACAGATTTCTGCCTTGTCTGTGTTACTTCACAAAAAGCTGGCAGCTGTGCCAGATGTTCAAGCCTTTGTTCAGGCTCTGGTTAGAATCAAGCCTGTTTACAAACCTTTGACTCCTCCTTGGAGTCTCAACTTAGTTCTTTCAGTTCTTCAGGGGGTTCCGTTTGAACCCTTACATTCCGTTGATATTAAGTTATTATCTTGGAAAGTTTTGTTTTTGGTTGCAATCTCTTCTGCTAGAAGAGTTTCAGAATTATCTGCTCTGCAGTGTTCTCCTCCTTATCTGGTGTTCCATGCAGATAAGGTGGTTTTACGTACTAAACCTGGTTTTCTTCCAAAAGTTGTTTCTAACAAAAACATTAACCAGGAGATTATCGTACCTTCTCTGTGTCCGAAACCAGTTTCAAAGAAGGAACGTTTGTTGCACAATTTGGATGTTGTTCGCGCTCTAAAATTCTATTTAGACGCTACAAAGGATTTTAGACAAACATCTTCCTTGTTTGTTGTTTATTCCGGTAAAAGGAGAGGTCAAAAAGCAACTTCTACCTCTCTCTCTTTTTGGATTAAAAGCATCATCAGATTGGCTTACGAGACTGCCGGACGGCAGCCTCCCGAAAGAATCACAGCTCATTCCACTAGGGCTGTGGCTTCCACATGGGCCTTCAAGAATGAGGCTTCTGTTGATCAGATATGTAGGGCAGCGACTTGGTCTTCACTGCACACTTTTACCAAATTTTACAAGTTTGATACTTTTGCTTCTTCTGAGGCTATTTTTGGGAGAAAGGTTTTGCAAGCCGTGGTGCCTTCCATCTAGGTGACCTGATTTGCTCCCTCCCATCATCCGTGTCCTAAAGCTTTGGTATTGGTTCCCACAAGTAAGGATGACGCCGTGGACCGGACACACCTATGTTGGAGAAAACAGAATTTATGTTTACCTGATAAATTACTTTCTCCAACGGTGTGTCCGGTCCACGGCCCGCCCTGGTTTTTTAATCAGGTCTGATAATTTATTTTCTTTAACTACAGTCACCACGGTATCATATGGTTTCTCCTATGCAAATATTCCTCCTTAACGTCGGTCGAATGACTGGGGTAGGCGGAGCCTAGGAGGGATCATGTGACCAGCTTTGCTGGGCTCTTTGCCTTTTCCTGTTGGGGAAGAGAATATCCCACAAGTAAGGATGACGCCGTGGACCGGACACACCGTTGGAGAAAGTAATTTATCAGGTAAACATAAATTCTGTTTTTTTTGCTGTTAGTGTACGCATGTATTCTTATGTCATATTAGGTCTGTACACATGATCTGAAATGCTGCATTTGGGCTGAAGTACTTAATTTACATTGTTTCTCTGGCTTAACATATATCTGTATATGAGATGCAAGTCACAGCTGCGAACTGAACTGAACCGTATAACAAAGTACATACTGTCACCCTGACTCATCTCTACACACGTCTGATGAACTCTTTCTCCCTATAGACAAAAGTGAAAATCTTTATGCAGCAATGATTTGTTTTTTATTCTAAGCAGTTAGCTGAGAAGAACACCCTCCTATCCCTCTTCCCACTGTTCTTAGTAGCAGTGGGTCAAATCCACTACCCTTTCCCGAGATCGCTCTGTGAGGGCAAAAACCCCAGGGAGCGGTGTTCCTATTTAATTAGACTCATCCTTACTATATACTACACATAATTGATCACCTGCTCTAACTTACAAAACACCTCCATGATGTCGCAGAGAAAATTAACCAGAAGTGACAAATCTCAAAAACTGCCTTTAACAACTCAGGGAGCCATGAACTCTTTTTTCAAACAAGCTGAAAAGCAAAAAGGCAATAAAGATCCAGATACCATACTAAGCTCACATGATGAAAGCTCTTGTGAAGCTGCAGATCCCATATCAGACATACAGCCTACAACTATAAATGTTGGAAAAGATGATATTATCACTTATGGCGCTATGGAAGCTCTGATAGAGCAGGTTAAGACTTGCATTAAAAATGAGTGTGCAGGTTTGAAGAAGGACATTTCAGACTTGTGCTATAGAGTTGATACTTTAGAAGAACATGAATACATATCATCTCAGAAGATTGCAAACCTGTCCTCTAAAGCCTTTCAACACCATCATCGTATGACAGACCTAGAGGATAAATTAGATGATTTAGAAAATCGCTCCAGAAGGAGCAATCTACGCTTCAGGGGAATTCCTGAGACCATACAAAACAATGAGATACAAGATTATTTACAGTCCTTTTTTGCAGACCTGGTAAAGAACAACTCTGGCACTCTATTATTGTGCATTTTCAAAACTTTCACCATAGAGAGACTATCTACAACTATGCAAGGAAACAGTCTTCTATCCAGTTCCAGGGTCACCGAATACAGATATTCCAAGACTTATCGGCAAGAACACTCCAAAAGAGAAGAGATCTTTCCTTTTTAACCTCCCATCTACGTGCTTTGAAGATCCAGTACAGATGGGGATTCCCAACTTCAGTTATTGCTGTTAAAAATGGGAAAAAAATCGAATGCTCTTACCCACCAGATGCAGAGCAATTCTGCCAGCAGTTGGAGATATCGTTGCCTGACCCCCAAACCTCAACTGTGCAATCCTCTACATCAAGCAAACAGGAAACCTCTAAATCGCAAAGAAGACTCTGGATGGACACTACAACCCCTCTAAACAAGCGGCGACAAACCAGTAATGAGGATGATGAGATTCAACCACCTTGAAGGAGACACGTAACTATGTGTGATTGTCTATGCTGATAATGCAACACTTGTTTGTAGACTTTTTCTCCTTTTATTTCAGGTTTAAAGAGAACTGTTTTCAATCACCCTTCAAGTTCTATTACACTAGACTTTGTGTGTTTAAGGGATTTCTCATTTATGTTTTGAGGAAAAAGTTCCTAGATGTATATCATGTTTCAATGTGTTTTGTCCAGTTATCTTGTAATTAATAGCCCACATGTTTTGCACATATATATCTATGTGATTTTGTGATAATAGTCATGTTTATATTCAGTCATACGATATAATAATTTATGATTGAGTTTTTGAATGACCCCATGAGCTAGCTGTTAACTGTTGGGACAGGAATAGTCTCAACCACGACTTAATATAAAGGCCCCATTTATTTTCTATTTCACTCACTAATACTCCTCAATCATGGATAGTAGCCCCTTAAATGTCTTAATCCCCAGAAGCCAATTAGACAATAACCTATCCATTAACTGCAAACTCTGTTTTGCGAAACAAAAGCTACCCTTGGATAACAATAATACAGAGCTATTCATTGGAATCACTAATTCCCCTGAGTTTATAAATGTGAGGGATGCACTGTAGAAGCGAATTATGCCACCTTAGTCCCCTTAAGTGGATATAAAACTGCAAGAATGTCCTGTTCTACAGAAATTTCTATATTTTTCACGATGCAGCTATAAAGATATCTGTTATATGGAAAGTTTTTTGCTTAGATCTGAACAAATATGACAGTATACTCATAACATACCCCTTACCCCCTCCTCCCCTCTCCCCATCTGTCCTCTTACCATCTCATGTGCCTCCTACACGCTCATCACAATACACAAGTGGGCATTTGCCCAGCTTGCCCAGAAGCCTCCATCAATTCAATTCCTCTAATCCCTATTCTATACCACCTTATTAGGCTCTTAGCCATACATTTTCCATTTCATTTTCACACATTGGTTCCCTTGTACAAACCTCTGGTTCCTTTATTTTAGAAGACATATACACACATATCCTTTGCAATGCCTACCCATCTATATGAAGGATCAATATCTATAGCCACCCAAAATGTGAAAGGATTCCTATCAGCTGAAAAACGCTCAATTGCTCTTCATGACTTTTACAAGAGAAATCTTGATATCATTATGATTCAAGAAACTCATTTTAAGAGAAACCATGAGCCCACACTCTCGTCCAAATATTATGATAAACACTACTACAGCTCAGGCCTGACCAGACATAACGGTGTCTGCACTCTATTTAGACGCAATACCTCCTTTGACCTATTACAACAATTCAATGATCATGAAGGTAGAATTTTAATACTGGTAGGACTTTATTATGGTAAGCCTATTACTCTTGCAAACATATACGCCCCCATCAGACCCACCCCCTGTTTTTTTCGAAAAGTTATCAACAAACTCCTAGATATTGCCAAAGGCCCAATCATACTAGGTGGGGATTTTAATTACCCTTCGGACCCTCTACTAGACACTTCAACAGATCACTCCTATCTAAGAAATTCACAGATTAGGAATAACAATGCATCTCTCCACACACTTTAACTATTTGATACCTGGAGAACGGTACACCCCTCCATCAGAGATTACACATTTTTCTCTCACCCGCAAAAATCTTATACCAGACTCGATTACATATTCTGTGACCAAGCCTCATTGACGAATTTGGTTGACTCAAAAATTTCACACACTACATGGTCAGACCATAGTCTAGTCAAATCTATCTTTAAATGGACAAGTAAACCCAGTCACAGTCTAAACTGGAGATTAAATGAGTATATCCTCACAGACAATGAAATCATAGACCAACTCATCAAATATACAGACGAATACTTTGTATTTAATATCTCTGCAGACACGAACACAGCAAACAATTGGGAATCCTACAAGTGTTATATTAGGGGAGTTATCATACAGCTAACAGCGAAACTTAAAAAGCAGAGATCTGCTCAATTCGATACTTTGTCTAACTCTCTAGAGAAAAGTGAAGATATACATAAAAAAGACCCAAAATCCCCACAAAAATTGTCCGCAGTAACGGAAGCTAGGGAAAGCCTTAATAAATTCTTGGTAGAAAATGCACATATGCGCGCCCTGACAACAAAAGCTAAATTCTATGCTGAATCAAACAAAGCCGGAAAAATGTTAGCCAGATTCTTAAAAAAACTGAGACTTTCCTCTTATATTCAATCCATTAAATAAAGCTCAGGAGTAATTTGCACTAAAAACGAAGATATAGCTGATAGCTTCGTCACATACTATACCTCACTATATAACATAAACAACACAAATGATCAGGGGAACAGAGACAAACTACAAGCGTATTTAGATTCTATAGACGTTCCCTCTATCCCTGAAGAAGATGTGTCTATGCTAGACTCCCCCATTTCTTTACTAGAAGTGGTCAACACGGTTAAATCCATGTCCAATGGAAAATCACCAGGCCCAGATGGCCTTACAACCAAATTTTACCAGTTATTAGTAGGTAATCTTGCCCCACATTTACAAGAGCTATTTCTCTCCATAGACCAGGGTCTTGCATTCCCCCAATCTCTTTTAAATGCTATGATAACAGTGATTCCGAAACCAGATAAACCCAGAGATCTTGTTGGCAACTATAGACCGATTTCTCTCTTAAATGTAGATATTAAAATATACGCCAAGATCTTAGCTAATCGTCTTGCCCGTGTCCTACCGAAGGTCATTCACCCTGATCAGGTGGGATTCGTTAGTGGCCGTGAAGCAAAAGATAATACCACCAGACTCCTACATACATTATTAACCTCACACGAACAAACAAGCCCCCTAGTGATGCTTTCTACAGACGCTGAGAAGGCCTTCGACAGGGTCGACTGGCATTTTATGTGGTCGGCCCTGTCGAAATTTGGTCTCAGACACATTCTTGTCCAGAGTACAAGCCCTATATCATAACCCTCGAGCCACTATTAAGGTTAATGACATAATATCACATATCTTTCCCTATCTCTAATGGCACCAGGCAGGGGTGTCAGTTATCCCCTCTCCTATTCGCTCTCACGGTAGAAATTTTAGCTATTCAAATCAGAAACAATCCAAATATTTTGGGGATTAGGGTAGGCAACATCCAACAAACATGTCTCCTGTTTGCAGACGACATTTATCTTCACTCTGCAGGCACCACTAACTTCCATACCAGCCCTGATACGAGATCTGGAGAGTTATAAACAATTTTCCAACTACTCAATTAACATGAATAAATCGAGCGTTATTCCCATCCACATGAACTCAATGGAAATGGACTATATTTTACATAAAACTCCCTTCCCTGTCGTAAATATCCTTAGATATCTAGGACTAAATATACCAAAGAACCCTAAGAATTTATTCCAAGAGAACTATACAACACTTCAAACTCATGTCTCCCTATTACATACATGGCATAAGCAAGGACACCTTACCTGGATAGGCCACATAAACATAATAAAGATGATGATACTCCCTAAATATCTATACATATTCCAGGCTCTACCAATATCATTACCGAGACACTACCTTCGCACACAACAAAAGATGCTAGATTCTTTTATTTGGGCTTACAAAAAACCAAGGGTATCAAGGAATTCCATGTATTTAGGTAAGGAGGAAGGTGGCCTAAATGTCCCAAATTTAACGCAGTACCACAAAGCGACACATTTAACACGAATAGTCTCATGGTCTCATAACCCCACCTCCAAACTATGAATCCAAATGGAAGCAGCGTCCCTCGGCTTAAGTGGAATGCGAGATCTATGTTGGCTTCCTAAATCATCCAGACCCCCTATAACTAAGACTAATGAATGTATAAGAACTACCTTAACCATATGGGATTCTCTTATTCAAAACTCGAACACTCTCTCTACCCCAATCTCCCCAATGACTCCACTGTTAAACAACACCCTTTTTTTTATCCCAACACAAGTTTAAATTTGAACCAGAAGATTCTTCCCTGAAAAATATGCCTATATTTTTACTCACAGAAAACTCCCAAATAAGGGATAGAATTGCATTAAGAGAATCAATAGGCTCTCCTTTCCACTGTTGGTTTCCCTACTTCCAAATTCGACAAGCAATTATGGATAGCCCTCATAAAAATGACTGCCTCCGTCCGCTTACCCCATTCGAGAAGCTCTGCAATACAAGACATTCAAAAATCCCATCTCTCTCTCGCATATAAACTCTTAAAAGCTATACACACAGTCAAACTACCCTCGTATACCACCAAGTGGGAAACTGAACTTCGGGTTCAGCTCCCAAAAGATACCTGGCTACAATGTTTTAACACAGTCCACTCCTCTTCCTCCTCACTCATCCTAACTGAACTTAACTATAAGATTATCTCACGCTGGTATCTCACACCTCAAAAATTGAATGAAATATATCCAGGAGCTAACTCGAGCTGCTGGAGGCGATGTGGTGAAGTGGGCACACTTTCCCACATATGGTGGTCTTGTAACAAAATGTCCACTTATTGGGCTCAAATCGAGTGTTGCATCAATCTTATATTGAACACACAAATATCCCTTTCGGCAACTATGATCTTACTAAACCAAATCCCAGAATTGGAATGTGTCTACCGGAGGAAACTCCTTCAGCTGATGTTAACATGTGCCAGACGTATTGTCCCTCGGTATTGGAAACAGGCTCATCCCCCTACTTATGAACATTGGGTGACAGAAGTCACACACATACTAGCTCTAGATGTAGGATGTTGTTTTGTAGGAAAGAGGGATTTTATATTAGATGTAATTTTCTTATGGGAACAAAGAACACTATGACTCTACAAGAACGACACTTCTTCACTGCTATACACAATAGGCTCTATAATCATTCGAAGTATGTGTTTTTCTCTATGTAAGGATTAACTGCAAAGGAACTACATTGAATCACATTACATTATACTATATTACTCTATAATATATCTTTACATATCTTTATATTTGTCTTCTTCCCCCTATCCCCTACCGTTACCTGCCTGAACCCCTTTCATATTCCCCCTCTGACTTCCCCCATCCCTCTTGCTTTAGGATACGACAGAGACTCAATGTAGCTGGAAAACATTCACTGATTTATGTTGTCTAATTATTTATCTATGTTACACCTAAAAAAGACAAGTGCAAGGGAATTATATTGTATTGTATTATATCATGACATAATGTACCCTTGTATACCTTTATTTTTGCTATATATCATCCTACTGATCCCTATCACTACCCACCATAACCCTCTCCATATCCTTCCTCAAACCTCCTCTTTCCCTGCCACTCCCTATATATCCCTTCTCTCGTTATATATCTTTTTACTAATCCCTATTATTATTTGCTCTAACCCTCTCCATACCCTTCCTCAGTCCACCTCTCTCCCTCTCACCCTTAGCATTTAATTCTAACTTTATTTTTATTTTCCTTCAAAAAAGGGAAAGAAATGGTCAATAAGATGTTATAATGTCTTAATGTAACTGAAAAGCATTTACTGTTTTTTTGTTGTTCATTCTATGTCTTTGTTATTTCCCAAAATGTCAATAAAAATTTGTTTAAACAAAAAAAAAGTATAAGCATATTATCTGTTTCTGATATAAAGCAATAAATCAACTTTTTACGATATAAAGATTGTAACTAGCACATATAATTTTTTATATCAATATGTGAAAAAGAAAATATTGAGTACATAGCAAAATAGTAAGCATCCCTTTACATTAGCCCATGGTATATGGAGCTAGTGAAAAACACCAGATTCTACTATACATGCTCCTATTACCAAAACATTAGCAATTATATATTATATAAAAGTATAGCGTAGATGGCTTATATAATGGCTTGGGAGGCATCTATTATAAAAATAAATATTACCATTATGTAGGTCCGATGTAGAGAGAGGATGTATGGACATTCAGAGTTATATCTGAACAATGAGAAAGCAAACTAATTGAAACCACTACTGATGTACTCTTGAATACTAAAGCATGACTCCGTCCTGTCTAATACATAACACAATAACTCTGTATCTAATAGTGCGACAGATTATCAACCTATAGTCCCGTAACTAAAAACATGTATATACACATATTAATAAAAACATAAACGGGAACTAATTTATTTTAACCTTATTAATATAGTATATACTAGTTTAATTATGGAGCTGAAGAGAATCCGGTGGTGGATTTTTTGCATTTTACTCCTGATGCAACAAAATGGGTCATAGCTTGTGAGTAGTAAGATTGGAATAGGGTCTGGGTTGAATAGTAGTGAAACCGCCTCTGGATAAGTGCAAACAATCGGTTGGTATCTGCTCATAGCAAGGGACTTAATGAAACATATGTCCTATTACCTATATACCACTGTGACCCATATCGTGTGGTACTATGCCGGAAACCTCCTTGCTTTCTCTGCACTGCACTTGGCTGACTGCCCACATTTCTTTTACTTGCAATAGATTTAACTGTGTAACAGGAGGTCGGCCGCCCCGTCCTGTATTACGGCAAGAGTCGATTCTATGTAGGGGCTTTGAAGTTGTATGGCATCACGATATCCAGTTGTGTTGCAGAAAATCTCCGGTTCCCAATTAGGAAAGGTAGTACTCGGTTCCATTCCCCTATGTCTAGGTTGCGTTGAGTAGTACTGATATTTAGCTGCTGTTTAATGAGGGATATTTACAGCAGTTTTGTATGTTGCAAGAAATCTTCCCCTCTCTCCGCCATCTTAGATGCACTGCGGTCTCGTTGAGCACATTGGTCTCTAATAAGAAGTGTGAGATCATTAAAAAATTATTTCGCATGTGGAGATCTGGTTTTGAAATAAACGCTTTTATCTCCTCAATATTTCGTTTGAAAAGTCTGGTGAGCGTGGACTTCAGTTTTCCAGCGGATTTATAGCCGCTGTAACCCGGGGGGGGGGGTGATGAGAGCTCCAGCGAAGGTCTCCACGTAAGCTCCCACCAGGCTAAATCATGTCCCTGAGAGCTCAGGTTAAGTAGATTTGGTATGCCAGAATCACCACAATGTGAGGAATCCAATTATCCCTAATATGAAGCAAAATGGTATATAGCTGCGTATATTTTCAATATATTAGTATGAATATTTAGGAAGCTTCATTAAAGAGACACTGAAACAAAATGTTTTCTTTTGTGATTCAGATAGAGCATGCAATTTATTTATTTTTTAAATTATTATTTTATTAACCAACAAAAGGCGATTTTATACAATGCTATGAATACAAGTCACGGGAAAAAAAAAGAAGATAGAGAAAAATAACAATGTCTCCTTAAATTCGGACAGTTTTACAAAAATGAAACATAATGCATATTGCCAGGCAAAATACTGCCTAAAAAATTGACTATCTTCCTGATCCAAGACACTCATATATACATTTTGTTGGAATTTTTCTTATTTTATCCTAGAACCACCCATAAATCAGCCAAAAAAGAAATAAAAATTAAATCATTACCGTACATGACAAGACACACACAGAAAAATGGGACAATAAATTAGATTATCTTCTCTCTCTCTCTTCCCCCCCCCCCATCCTTTTACCAAATTCCTAACAGGACTATCTCCGAATTTTGAAATGGGAAAATCAGGTAGTCTATCTCTGTCGGGAAGTGTTTTAATACACACTGCCCACTTATTAAAAAAAAATCCTAATATCAGATTCATTATCTATATTTGTATCTCTTTGCTCCAATATGCACTTTTTTTTCAGACAGTTCCTAACTTCAGAGATACTTAGTACTGATCGCATTTTCCATTTTTTACATATTAAATATCTGGTGGCCAAGATAGCTAAAGACACTAACTTTTTATTGGCATGACATTTGTCTTCATTCCCTAAACACAGTATAATCCGATATAGAGATAAGGTCAGTGGAGAGATTTTCAGCACCCTCTTTAACCAGAATTGTACCACACATTTCTTATTTTTGGACAGTGCCAAAACATGTGCTCCAGGTTAGCTGCTGGAAGGAGACATTTAGGACATCTATTAAACTCTAGATTGTGGGCCCTAAGTCCCCTTTCCCGGGTGAAGTATGCTTTGTGAAGGAGTTTTATATGCGCTTCTCGCCAAGTTGCAGAGAGCGTGGTCTTTGCCATTTTATTTATTGAATATTGTAATGTTTTCTCTTGCAAGGTGTATCCAGTCCACGGATTCATCCTTTACTTGTGGGATATTCTCATTCCCTACAGGAAGTGGCAAAGAGCACACAGCAGAGCTGTCCATATAGCTCCCCCTCTAGCTCCACCCCCCAGTCATTCTCTTTGCCGGCTCTAAGCACTAGGGTCTCTCTCGGGAGGGTAAAGTGAATGTGGTGTTAGAATTGTAGTTTTATTATCTTCAATCAAAAGTTGTTTCTAACAAAAATATTAACCAGGCAATAGTTGTTCCTTCTCTGTGTCCTAATCCATCTTCGAAGAAGGAACGTCTTTTACACAATCTTGATGTAGTTTGTGCTTTAAAGTTCTATTTACAAGCAACTAAGGATTTCAGACAAACATCTTCCTTGTTTATCTATTCTGGTAAGAGGAGAGGTCAGAAAGCGACTGCTACCTCTTTCCTTTTGGCTGAAAAGCACCATCCGTTTGGCCTATGAGACTGCTGGCCAGCAGCCTCCTGAAAGAATTACTGCTCATTCTACCAGAGCAGTGGCTTCCACATGGGTCAAACAGTGGAATGGGGATTATGCAGATTTGTCTCCTCAAATTCAGTTGGACCAGGAGACCAGAGATTCTCTTCTCTGGTGGTTGTCTCAGGACCACCTGTCTCAAAGAAAATATGTTTCCGCAGGCCAGAGTGGGTCATTGTAACGACCGACGCCAGTCTGTTAGGCTGGGGTGCGGTTTGGGACTCCCTGAAAGCTCAGGGCTTATGGTCTCGGGAAGAAACGCTTCTCCCGATAAACATTCTGGAACTGAGGGCGATATTCAACGCTCTTCAGGCATGGCCTCAACTAGCTGCGGCCAAATTCATCAGATTTCAGTCGGACAACATCACGACTGTAGCTTACGTCAATCATTAGGGGGGAACAAAGAGTTCCCTAGCGATGACGTAAGTAACCAAAATAATCAGGTGGGTGGAGGACCACTCCTGCCATCTCTCAGCAATTCACATTCCAGGAGTAGACATCTGGGAGGCGGATTTTCTAAGTAGTCAGACTTTTCACCCGGGGGAGTGGGAACTCCACCTGGAGGTATTTGCTCAGCTGACTCAGCTATGGGGCACTCCAGAATTGGATCTGATGGCGTCCCGTCAGAATGCCAAACTTCCTCTCTACGGGTCCAGGTCCCGGGACCCCAAGGCGGTATTGATAGATGCTCTAGCAGCGCCTTGGTCCTTCAATCTGGCTTATGTTTTTCCACCGTTTCCTCTCCTCCCGCGTCTGGTTGCCAGAGTCAAGCAAGAGAAGGCTTTGGTGATTCTGATAGCGCCTGCGAGGCCACGCAGGACTTGGTATGCAGACCTAGTGGACATGTCAACTGTCCCATCATGGACATTGCCAATGAGGCAGGATCTTCTAATACAGAGTCCGTTCAAGCATCCAAATTTAGTTTCTCTACGTCTGACTGCTTGGAGATTGAACGCTTAATTCTATCAAAGCGTGGGTTCTCTGAGTCAGTTATAGATACTCTGATTCAGGCTAGAAAGCCTGTCACCAGGAAAATCTACCATAAGATATGGCGGAAATATCTTTGTTGGTGTGAATCCAAGGGTTACTCATGGAGTAAGATTAGGATTCCCGGGATATTGTCCTTTCTCCAAGAAGGATTGGAGAATGGATTGTCAGCTAGTTCCTTAAAAGGACAAATATCTGCTTTGTCTATCCTGTTACACAAGCGTCTGGCAGAAGTACCAGATGTTCAAGCGTTTGCTCAGGCTTTAGTCAGAATCAAGCCTGTCTATAAACCTGTGGCTCCGCCATGGAGTTTGAATCTAGTTCTTTCAGTTCTTCAAGGGGTTCCGTTTGAACCTTTACATTCCATAGACATTAAGTTGTTATCTTGGAAAGTTTTGTTTTTGGTAGCTATCTCTTCTGCTCGAAGAGTTTCAGAATTATCTGCATTACAGTGTGATTAACCTTACCTGGTGTTCCACGCAGATAAGGTAGTTTTGTGTACCAAACCTGCTTTTCTTCCTAAAGGTTTTGCAAGCAGTGGTGCCTTCCGTTTAAGGTACCTGTCTTGTTCCCTCCCTTCATCCGTGTCCTAAAGCTTTGGTATTGGTATCCCACAAGTAAAGGATGAATCCATGGACTGGATACACCTTGCAAGAGAAAACAGAATTTATGCTTACCTGATAAATTACTTTCTCTTGCGGTGTTTCCAGTCCACGGCCCGCCCTGGCATTTAAGTCAGGTAAAATTTTTTTGTTTAATCTACAGTCACCACTGCACCCTATGGTTTCTCCTTTTTCTTCCTAACCTTTGGTCGAATGACTGGGGGCTGGAGCTAGAGGGGGAGCTATATGGACAGCTCTGCTGTGTGCTCTCTTTGCCACATCCTGTAGGGAATGAGAATATCCCACAAGTAAAGGATGAATCCGTGGACTGAATACACCGCAAGAGAAAGTAATTTATCAGGTAAGCATAAATTCTGTTTTTGGTTCAATGATATTCCGTACTAAAAGTGCGCTCCATGTTAATGCCAACTTTCCCAATATGGGGGTACCCTTGTTGGTACCGAGGAGATGATAGCACAGGGAAATGGACATTCGGTCGATACTCCTAAGCATGACACAATTTTCTAGTTTGCCTTGTGCCCAGCACCAACCCGCTTCTTTAGTTATTTCCAGAACAAAATGCCTTATCTGTAAGTACGCAAAAAAAGTCTTTGAGTAATTTGAACTCTGTTTTCAGTTATTCAAATGTTTTAATACATTTTCTATCTTTATCTATCACATAGGCAAGCTTATTTAGGCCATTCTTATGCCATCTTCTAAAAACCTCAGAATTTAGACCTGGCTGAAATCTCGGGTTCCATATTAAAAGAAGATAGTGTGATATTTTACTATTTACTGAAAGAGATTTTGAGATTTTCCACCAAGCCTTAAGTGGGTTAAAAATAGTTTTGAGTCCCTTGATTTCTGCCGGTAATTCCTTAGGAGAAGAATGGAGCAATGCTATAGGGAGATACAGTTCACATATGTTTATTTCAAGCTCATTATTTAAGACATAGTTTTTGGAAAAGATCCAGTCAGTTGCTATACGAGCTAAAAAACTGAGATTATATAATCTTATATCTGGCAGTGCCAAGCCTCCAAATTCAATTGGCAAAGAAAGTTTAGTTAGGGAAATCCGCGCTCTTTTCCCCTGCCAAAGAAATTGTCTAAGTGAGCTATTAATAAGACGAACATCTTTTTCTAACAAAATTAATGGGACAATCTGAAGAACATATAGTAATTTCGGAAGGAGAATAATCTTAAATATTGCTGCTTAAACAGAAATTGACAAAGGTAAATTTTGCCAGATTTTAAGTTTCTCCTTGATTTGTTTTATTATTGGGGGTATATTAAGTTTATATAGATCCCCTGATTTGATCGGAATGTGAATCCCTAAATATTTAAATGATTTTGTTACTATTTTTAATGGGTTATTTAGGCACGAACCTTTGTTCCTCCGAATCCAAAGTATTTCTGATTTTGTTGCATTCACCTTATAACCTGAAAAAGTACCAAAATGATCAGTTATCTGCAAAAGTTTCGGGATATTTACTTTAGTATTTGACAAATATAAAAGTATGTCATCTGCGTAGAAGAGCATGCAATTTTAATCAACTTTCTAATTTACTCCTATTATCAAATGTTCTTCATTCTCTTGGAATCTTTATTTAAAAAGCAAGAATGTAAGTTTAGATGCCGGCCCATTTTTGGTGAACATCCTGGGTTGTTCTTGCTGATTGGTGGATTAATTTAACCGACCAATAAACAAATGCTGTCCAGGGTCTGAACCAAAAAATAGCTTAGATGCCTTCTTTTTCAAATAAAGATAGCAAGAGAACGAAGAAAATGTGATAATAGGAGTCAATTAGAAAGTTGCTTAAAATTGCATGCTCTTTCTGAATCACGAAAGAAAAAATTTGGATTTAGTGTCCCTTTAACCCTTTGAGTGCTAATGACGGCTCTGAGCCGTCACAGAGTTTCCCACTCTGGTGCTAATGACGACTCAGAGCCGTCACTAGCACTCTCCCACCTTGAGGGAGATCTGGGAGCTCCCACCCCGGCAATCGTGTCTGTAGAGTGACAGGCATCGCCGGGGCTTCCTGTTTTGCATGGTGATGTCACGCGCAATAACGTGATGACGTCACCGCACAACTTTATTTATACTTAACAATGTTAAGTATAGGAGCAGGGGGCATGCTGCTTAGAAGCCTGTATCTCAGGCAACTAAGCAGATACAGCCCTGCAAGACCCACCATTGGAAAGGTAATCGCCCAACCTTTCCAACAGTAAGTCTTGGGGGTCTGAAAAGGTGGGAAAGTGCTTAGCACTCAAAGGGTTAATTGCGACTAGACATGACCGCTTCCTAGCCACGCCCCCCTATATACCACACATTTTAATATTTTCTGATGTCATATTAATGGCATCAAGTCTGACTTCACTTACATAACTTTATCTTATCTGAGACTAAGCTATATTAGGGCTCAACAAATGTATTGAAAATTTAGGAGACATAATGAATATTGAGGAGCAGGCTGTGTAGTTATTTAGGACAGGGTGTTTGTATATAGATGCAGAATAATCATTGCAGCCAGGATTTTGTTAAGGCATGCACTATGTCTTCTACGACTGGGATGGCCAGCTGGCAGCTCAAGGGCTTAATGCAGCCCTCTGGTAGTTTTTATGGCCCCTAGGCAATAAAGTTGGGCGTTACTTAAAAAAAAAAAAAAAAAAACACCCTCTGGAGAAAAACAGACAAGAGGGTACCTTGAAATCTTAACTACAACTAGCGCAGTGCCACTGGTATTTTTATAAAATATATTTATACAAGGCTCAAAATTTCAAGTAATAAGCTACTAGCTAGGCCAAAATGCAGCTCGCCATTTCTGATCCCTCTCATAACCTGTCCACACCACACCAACTACCCCATCCCTTTTTATCATATGTTTAGCCATTGTGAAACACCTTGTTGTGCAGTATTTTTTCTTATGTTTTATTTATACCATAACAAGTCTTTAATACAGTTATGGCAAAACTGTATATATATATATATATATATATATATATATATATATATATATATATATGTATGTATATATGTGTGTGTGTGTTGGTCATTTTGCACAATGTATAGACAGCATTTATATCCCTCTCTACTACCCAGTTCAATTTCTCCTCGCCCAGGAAGAGTCGGTGAGTGGAAATTTTGAGCGCTGTGTTATGTGTACATCCCTTTTCTCTTGTTAAGTGTATCCAGTCCACGGATCATCCATTACTTGTGGGATATTCTCCTTCCCAACAGGAAGTTGCAAGAGGATCACCCACAGCAGAGCTGCTATATAGCTCCTCCCCTAACTGTCATATCCAGTCATTCTCTTGCAAGCCTCAACCAAGATGGAGGTCGTAAGAGGAGTGTGGTGTTTTATACTTAGTTTATTTCTTCAATCAAAAGTTTGTTATTTTTAAATGGTGCCGGAGTGTACTGTTTATCTCAGGCAGTATTTAGAAGAAGAATCTGCCTGCGTTTTCTATGATCTTAGCAGAAGTAACTAAGATCCATGGCTTTTCTCACATATTCTGAGGAGTGAGGTAACTTCAGAGAGGGAATGGCGTGCAGGTTTTCCTGCAATAAGGTATGTGCAGTTAATATTTTTCTAGGGATGGAATTTGCTAGAAAATGCTGCTGATACCGAACTAATGTAAGTAAAGCCTTAAATGCAGTTATAGCGACTGGTATCAGGCTTATTAATAGAGATACATACTCTTATAAAAATGTAATATAAAACGTTTGCTGGCATGTTTAATCGTTTTTATATGTATTTGGTGATTAAACTTATTGGGGCCTAGTTTTTTTTCCACATGGCTGGCTTGAATTTTGCCTAGTAACAGTTTCCTTAGGCTTTCCACTGTTGTAATATGAGTGGGAGGGGCCTTTTTTAGTGCTTTTCTGTGCAGATAAAAATACTGACAGAGACATTCAGCTTCCCTCTGCATGATCCAGGACATCTCTGGAGGGCTCAAAAGGCTTCAAAGTCGTTTTTGAGGGAGGTAAAAAGCCACAGTAGAGCTGTGGCAGTTGTTGTGACTGTTTGGGGGGAAAAAATAAGTTTTTGTCTTTTATTATTCAGTTTTGGGTATTAAGGGGTTAATCATCCATTTGCAAGTGGGTGCAATGCTCTGCTAACTTGTTACATACACTGTAAAAATTTTGTTATTGTAACTGCCTTTTTTCACTGTTATTTCAAATTTTGACAAAATTTGTGTTTCTTAAAGGTGCAGTAACGTTTTTTATATTGCTTGTAAACTTGTTTAAAGTGTTTTCCAAGCTTGCTAGTCTCATTGCTAGTCTGTTTAAACATGTCTGACACAGAGGAAACTACTTGTTCATTATGTTTGAAAGCCATGGTGGAGCCCCATAGGAGAATGTGTACTAAATGTATTGATTTCACCTTAAACAGTAAAGATCAGTCTTTAACTATAAAAGAAATATCACCAGAAGATTCTGACAAGGGGGAAGTTATGCCAACTAACTCTCCCCAAGTGTCAGACCCTTCGCCTCCCGCTCAGGGGATGCACGCTAATATGGCGCCAATTACATCAGGGACGCCCATAGCGATTACCTTGCAGGACATGGCTGCAATCATGAATAATACCCTGTCAGAGGTATTATCCAGGTTGCCTGAATTAAGAGCCAAGCGCGATTGCTCTGGGGTTAGGAGAAATACAGAGCGCGCAGATGCTGTAAGGGCCATGTCTGATACTGCGTCACAATATGCAGATCATGAGGACGGAGAGCTTCAGTCTGTGGGTGACATCTCTGACTCGGGGAAACCTGATTCAGAGATTTCTCATTTTAAATTTAAGCTTGAGAACCTCCGTGTGTTGCTTGGGGAGGTATTAGCTGCTCTGAATGACTGTAACACAGTTGCAGTACCAGAGAAATTGTGTAGGCTGGATAAATACTATGCGGTACCGGTGTGTACTGATGTTTTTCCTATACCTAAAAGGCTTACAGAAATTATTAGCAAGGAGTGGGATAGACCGGGGGTGCCTTTTTCCCCACCTCCTATATTTAGAAAAATGTTTCCAATAGACGCCAATACACAGGACTTATGGCAGACGGTCCCTAAGGTGGAGGGAGCAGTTTCTACTTTAGCAAAGCGTACTACTATCCCGGTTGAGGACAGTTGTGCTTTTTCAGATCCAATGGATAAAAAATTGGAGGGTTACCTTAAGAAAATATTTATTCAACAAGGTTTTATTTTACAGCCCCTTGCATGCATTGCGCCTGTCACGGCCGCGGCGGCATTCTGGTTTGAGGCCCTGGAAGAGGCCATCCATACAGCTCCATTGACTGAAATTATTGACAAGCTTAGAACACTTAAGCTAGCTAACTCATTTGTTTCTGATGCCATTGTTCATTTGACTAAACTAACGGCTAAGAATTCCGGATTCGCCATCCAGGCGCATAGGGCGCTATGGCTTAAATCCTGGTCAGCTGACGTGACTTCGAAGTCTAAATTACTCAACATTCCTTTCAAGGGGCAGACCTTATTCGGGCCTGGTTTGAAGGAAATTATTGCTGACATTACTGGAGGTAAGGGTCACACCCTTCCTCAGGACAGGGCCAAAGCAAAGGCCAAACAGTTTAATTTTCGTGCCTTTCGAAATTTCAAGCCAGGTGCAGCATTCCTCCGCTTCAAAACAAGAGGGAACTTTTGGTCAATCTAAGCAGGCCTGGAAACCTAACCAGTCCTGGAACAAAGGCAAGCAGGCCAGAAAGCCTGCTGCTGCCTCTAAGACAGCATGAAGGAACGGCCCCCTATCTGGCGACGGATCTAGTAGGGGGCAGACTTTCTCTCTTCGCCCAGGCGTGGGCAAGAGATGTTCAGGATCCCTGGGCGTTGGAGATCATATCTCAGGGATATCTTCTGGACTTCAAAGCTTCCCCTCCACAAGGGAGATTTCATCTTTCAAGGATATCTGCAAATCAGATAAAGAAAGAGGCATTCCTACGCTGTGTGCAAGACCTCCTAGTTATGGGAGTGATCCATCTAGTTCCGCGGACGGAACAAGGACAGGGTTTTTATTCAAATCTGTTTGTGGTTCCCAAAAAAGAGGGAACCTTCAGACCAATTTTGGATCTAAAGATCTTAAACAAATTCCTCAGAGTTCCATCTTTCAAAATGGAAACTATTCGGACCATCCTACCCATGATCCAAGAAGGTCAGTACATGACCACAGTGGAGTTAAAGGATGCCTACCTTCACATACCGATTCACAAAGATAATCATCGGTTTCTAAGGTTTGCCTTTCTAGACAGGCATTACCAATTTGTAGCTCTTCCCTTCGGGTTGGCTACAGCCCTGAGAATCTTTACAAAGGTTCTGGGCTCACTTCTGGCGGTTCTAAGACCGCGAGGCATAGCGGTGGCTCCGTATCTAGAAGACATCCTGATACAGGCGTCAAGCTTTCAAGTTGCCAAGTCTCATACAGAGATAGTTCTGGCATTTCTGAGGTCGCACGGGTGGAAAGTGAACGAGGAAAAGAGTTCTCTATCCCCACTCACAAGAGTCTCCTTCTTAGGGACTCATAGATTCTGTAGAAATGAAAATTTACCTGACTGAGTCCAGGTTATCAAAACTTCTAAATGCTTGCCGTGTTCTTCACTCCATTCCGCACCCTTCGGTAGCTCAGTGTTTTGAGGTAATTGGCTTAATGGTAGCGGCAATGGACATAGTGCCATTTGCGCGCCTTCATCTCAGACCGCTGCAATTATGCATGCTGAGTCAGTGGAATGGGGATTACACAGATTTGTTCCCTCTGCTAAATCTGGATCAAGAGACCAGAGATTCTCTTCTCTGGTGGTTGTCTCGGGTACACCTGTCCAAGGGTATGACCTTTTCGCAGGCCAGATTGGACAATTGTAACAACAGATGCCAGCCTTCTAGATTGGGGTGCAGTCTGGAATTCCCTGAAGGCACAGGGATCGTGGACTCAGGAGGAGAAACTCCTTCCAATAAATATTCTGGAGTTAAGAGCGATATTCAATGCTCTTCTGGCTTGGCCTCAGTTAGCAACACTGAGGTACATCAGATTTCAGTCGGACAACATCACGACTGTGGCTTACATCAACCATCAAGGGGGAACCAGGAGTTCCCTAGCGATGTTAGAAGTCTCAAAAATAATTTGCTGGGCAGAGTACCACTCTTGCCACCTGTCAGCAATCCATATCCCAGGCGTGGAGAACTGGGAGGCGGATTTTCTAAGTCGTCAGACTTTCCATCCGGGGGAGTCGGAACTCCATCTGGAGGTGTTTGCTCAGTTGATTCATCGTTATGGCAAACCAGAGTTGGATCTCATGGCGTCTCGCCAGAACGCCAAGCTTCCTTGTTACGGATCCAGGTCCAGGGACTCAGAAGCGACGCTGATAGATGCGCTAGCAGCGCCTTGGTTCTTCAACCTGGCTTATGTGTTTCCACCGTTTCCTCTGCTCCCTCGACTGATTGCCAAAATCAAACAGGAGAGAGCATCAGTGATTCTGATAGCACCTGCGTGGCCACGCAGGACTTGGTATGCAGACCTAGTGGACATGTCATCCTTTCCACCATGGACTCTGCCTCTAAGACAGGACCTTCTGATACAAGGTCCTTTCAATCATCCAAATCAATCTCCATGCAGTCAGTCTCAGAGAAATTAGAACGCTTGATTCTAACAAAGCGTGGCTTCTCCGAGTCAGTCATTGATACTTTAATACAGGCACGAAAGCCTGTTACCAGGAAAATCTACCACAAGATATGGAGTAAATATCTTTATTGGTGTGAATCCAAGTCTTACTCATGGAGTAAAGTTAGGATTCCTAGAATATTGTCTTTTCTCCAAGAGGGCTTGGACAAAGGATTATCAGCTAGTTCCTTAAAGGGACAGTTTTCTGCTCGGTCTATTCTTTTGCACAGGCGTCTGGCACTATTCTTTTGCACAGGCGTCTGGCAGAGGTTCCAGACGTCCAGGCATTTTGCCAGGCTTTGGTTAGATTTAAGCCTGTGTTTAAACCTGTTGCTCCCCCGTGGAGCTTAAACTTGATTCTTAAGGTTCTTCAAGGAGTTCCGTTTGAACCCCTTCATTCCATTGATATTAAACTTTTATCTTGGAAAGTTCTGTTTTTGATGGCTATTTCCTCGGTTCGGAGAGTCTCTGAGCTATCTGCCTTACAATGTGATTCTCCCTATCTGATTTTTCATGCAGATAAGGTAGTTCTGCGTACCAAACCTGGGTTTTTACCTAAGGTGGTTTCTAACAAGAATATCAATCAAGAGATTGTTGTTCCATCGTTGTGCCCTAATCCTTCTTCAAAGAAGGAACGTCTTTTACATAATCTGGACGTAGTCCGCGCCTTGAAGTTTTACTTACAAGCTACTAAGGATTTTCGTCAAACATCTTTCCTGTTTGTCGTTTACTCTGGACAGAGGAGAGGTCAAAAAGCTTCGGCAACCTCTTTCCTTTTGGCTTCGGAGCGTAATAAGCCTAGCCAATGAGACTGCTGGACAGCAGCCCCCTGAAAGGATTACAGCTCATTCTACTAGAGCTGTGGCTTCCACCTGGGCCTTCAAAATTGAGGCCTCTGTTGAACAGATTTGCAAGGCTGCGACTTGGTCTTTGCTTCACACTTTTTCAAAATTTTACAAATTTGATACTTTTGCTTCTTCGGAGGCTGTGTTTGGAAGAAAGGTTCTTCAGGCACTGGTTCCTTCCTCTTAATCCTGCCTTGTCCCTCCCATCATCTGTGTACTTTAGCTTTGGTATTGGTATCCCACAAGTAATGGATGATCTGTGGACTGGATACACTTAACAAGAGAAAACATAATTTATGCTTACCTGATAAATTTATTTCTCTTGTAGTGTATCCAGTCCACGGCCCGCCCTGTCCTTTTAAGGCAGGTCTAAATTTTAATTAAACTACAGTCACCACTGCACCCTATGGTTTCTCCTTTCTGTGTTTGTTTTCGGTCGAATGACTGGATATGGCAGTGAGGGGAGGAGCTATATAGCAGCTCTGCTGTGGGTGATCCTCTTGCAACTTCCTGTTGGGAAAGAGAATATCCCACAAGTAATGGATGATCCGTGGACTGGATACACTACAAGAGAAATAAATTTATCAGGTAAGCATAAATTATGTTTTTTTTCTCCTCTCTTTAATAGCCCTCAGTTTATATTTGAACCTTCTAAAATATTGCCCTGAAATCCCCAAGTGTTAAGAATTTGTTCTAAGCTATCAATTTTGAATTGTAGGTAAACTGTATATGAAATGGACAAAATGCAGTAATTGTAGCACACCAAGTAGGAGATATTGACCTTAAAAACCCACATTATAACTGCACCAACTAGATATTCACCTCAAAAATACTTCATAGTCTGAAAAAGTTAAATCACTTGGTTTTATCATAAATGGAACCAAAGTCACAGCACAGAGCAACACTTTTATTTATATAACATATACCAAGTTACAAAATGCTTTAAAATATTCTCCCAATGAAAAGTTATAATCCCAGTGAGGGAAAGGAAAGAGAGATTGACCAGCCCATTTGAAAGGTTGTTCCTGCAACACATTTGAATGCAATAAACTCTTATTAGTTGATTGCCTAAGTACATTGTTCCTTTAAAATAACTTTAAAGTGTCTCCTATATTATGTAGTGCTTGAAAATATGTGCTATTGCTAAATTTAACCCAAATCAAATTATGTGTGTAATATATCTCTACTATTAATCAAATTTTTCTGGTAATATTATAAAAGCAGATATGCGGTAGAAAACAGTTTACCTGTTATCTAAATAGCGTCAAACTGGCAATATATAAAGTAATAAAGCATGACAGAACGTACGCCAATGCCTGAAAGCCGACATGCGTGCGTGAAAAAAACAAATGTGCACAAAAAAAACTGTACATTTTAAAAATATGCACGCAAAAAGATATATTTAATGATTTGTCATTGGCTCACCCATGTGTTTTCTGTTAGAAACCAGTAGTGCATTGCTGCTACTTCAAAAAATGATTCCAATAGAATGAAGCAAATTAGGTAATATAAGTAAACTGGAAAGTTGTTTAAAATTGTATGTTCTACCTAAATCATGAAAGTAATTTTTTTTGGTTTCTTGTCCCTTTAATAATAAAGGGGAATTACCTAAAAATATATTCAACTGTTCACTATGTTTATTATTTCTGCATAAAACTGTAGGCTTTTTCGATTAAGAATTTACACAAAGTTGCAAACTTTAAATGAATATTTCTATTGAACAATTTTGTTGCACAAATTAGCTAATTGCTAGGGGCTATTTAAACCCCATAGAGACATTTGACAAGCAGCTTGACAAAGACTGAGTATTCTCAGTTGAATCGCGTTGCTGCTACATTTAATCTCAAGAACTGTCCTTTTGTTGTCACTTACCCAAATGGAAAAACAACATTCCAAAAGGACAGTTCTTGAGATTAAAAAGAAACTGTAAAGAAGAGAGTGATTTTGAGAGGCAGTCCCTAACATTAAAGAATAAATTTATTGAAAGAGGATATCCGGAAGACAAAGTAGAAACAAAAAGAATTAAGATAAAAGAGATAGAAAGACAAGGTATTCTACAATACAAAAAAAAGAAACCACATCTGATATCTCTACAAATGCTGATTTTTTTTTACCTTTTATCACTGAGTTTTGTGAAGATAGGCATAAATTAGAAAAAATCTTTAGAGCTCATTGGAAAATTCTGAAGTCTGACCCTCACTTAGGGACCAAGCTTCCAACCCATCCCAGATTTGTATACAAAAAAAAAAAAAAACTTAAAAAGTAAACTAGCCCCTACCTATAAACAAAATCCTTGCAAAACCACCAGAGACCTATTTGGAGAAAAATTACAAAGCTTTTACCCTTGCCTAACATGTAAGGCATGTAAGTATGCGAATAAAACAAAAAGATTCATTTCCACAAATAAAAAATACACAATAAAAGAAACAATAAGATGTATTGATATTAATGCCATCTATCTTATAACTTGTAAAAAATGTGGAATACAGTATGTAGGGGAAACGGAGAGAAAAATAAGAGAGAGAATTAGGGAGCATATAAATTCTATTGAAACTCCGAAAAAGACAGAAATAAAGATCTTCCGGTGGCCAAACATTTTAGGACATGCTGTAATAATAATTTGAATTTTTTTAATTTCACAGCAATAGTCAAAATAAATGAAAAGAAAAGAGGAGGGAACTTATCTCACTTATTATTGCAAAATGAGGCGAAATGGATATTCGTACTCCGAACACTTAAACCTGAGGGGTTAAATTTAGATTTTAACCTCAATTGTTTTTTAAACTCTTGAGTGCTATACGTGTTTAATAAACTAATTAAACATACCTCAGTTAACATTCCCAACCCATATCATAGGATCTCGAATATTTAAATATAGTATATCTATTTATGTTGCCTTTTAAAACATATAATAGTTCCGTACATATATATCTTTAGACTAGGGTTTTTCTATACGCTCACTGCTCTAATTTGTTCTATATTTTCTATCACTATTTTATTCTTAATAGCGATAGTTACATCTTCCAGGAATATATTTTATATTCTTTCATATATCTAAATTGACCTTTTAACCCTTAGTTAAGATGTTGCCCTCTAAATATATTTTTTTCTGCAGGTTCACTATGTTTATTATTTCTGCATAAAACTGTAGGCTTTTTCGATTAAGAATTTACACAAAGTTGCAAACTTTAAATGAATATTTCTATTGAACAATTTTGTTGCACAAATTAGCTAATTGCTAGGGGCTATTTAAACCCCATAGAGACATTTGACAAGCAGCTTGACAAAGACTGAGTATTCTCAGTTGAAACACGTTTCTGCTACATTTCTATTACCCAAGGAGACCATAGAGGACGTTAAGAACGCCTTAGGAGAGATTTCCAACTGAAGCCGTAGAGCCGGTACCCACATCGCAAGCGGCCACTCCCACCAAAGACTTGAGGGCCAATCAGAGACCCTTCCGGAGAAGGCGCGCACTCTGAAGGTTCAAAGCGGGAGAACGCAGAACCGGCTTCACGATCGGCTATCTTCGGAACTTAAGGATCCCTATGCCTAGCTTCTATTAGAAGCATCACAGTGTTTTTGCATAGAAGGGACAATACTGGATCATTCATAAAGGTACCTCTAAAACAAGAAGTCTTAGTACTATTTAACCGCTTGTCATATATTGATATAATCTGCTACAGGAACTCTAATTCTATACTCTAAGAGGCCTCTTATACATCTTAAAGACTGTGTATAACCACGAATATCAGTGGATTACACCTCCAGTGTCTTGTGCACTGTTCTTATACTCCCCAATTTGCTGCTATATTTTGATATTGTATTTTATATTGTTTTTTTGTCCTTATTTCAATTTCAGTTTCAACTAAAACTGTCTTTTTGCAGTGTGCTGCTACTTTTTAGCGCTGTGTGTCTCTATCTAGGGCTGTATCTGTTTTAAATTAGATGCTTAGACAGCTTATTTACTACTCTCCCACTAGCAAATATATATTTTATTATTGATTTTAAGGTTGGCCAACCTATACATTTATTTATTCGTCACATACAGTGAGACAAATTTATATTTTTTTTTAAAAATTGAGACTTTTTTATTTATTAATCAGCATTGTTATGTTTAAAGTTTAGTAATAATTATATACCTTTATTAATTTACACATTGACTCTGTGTTCTTTAGGGTATTATAGCCATTCTTTGGCGCTGGTGTGTTATCTCTTTGTATACTAAACTCTTTCTTTGGGACCTTTAGAAGAAGTCCTATCTTAACTCACCTGCCATACCCTCTTTTTCCAGCGCAGTCTATCACCACCTTTTCTCTTGTTTTCATTACTAACCTGTTTAACATGTCTGACACCAAGGAAAATCCTTGTTCAATGTGTTTGGAAGCCATTGTGGAACCCCCTCTTAGAATGTGTCCCACTTGCACTGATATGTCTATAAATTATAAAGAACATATTATAGCTCTTAAAAATATAGCAATAGATGATTCTCAGACAGAAGGAATTGAGGGTTTGCCATCTAGCTCTCCCCAAGTGTCACAACCAGTAACGCCCGCACAAGTGACGCCAAGTACCTCTAGTGCGTCGACTTCATTTACTTTACAAGACATGGCCACAGTTATGAATACAACCCTCACAGCGGTTTTATCTAAACTGCCTGGTTTACAAGGAAAGCGTGACAGCTCTTGGTTAAGAACAACTGATGAGCCTTCTGACGCTTTAGTAGCCGTATCCGATATACCCTCACAATGTTCTGAAGTTGGGGTAAGGGATTTGCTATCTGAGGGAGAGATTTCTGATTCAGGAAAGACGCTCCCTCAGAATGATTGATATGACGGCATTTAAATTTAAGCTTGAACACCTACGCTTGTTGCTCAGGGAGGTATTAGCGACTCTGGATGATTGTGACCCTATTGTGGTCCCAGAGAAATTGTGTAAAATGGATAAATACTTAGAGGTTCCTGTTTACACTGATGTTTTTCCAGTCCCTAAGAGGATTGTGAGTATTGTTACTAAGGAGTGGGAAAGACCAGGTATACCATTCGCTCCCCCTCCTGTTTTTAAGAAAATGTTTCCCATATCTGACACCATGCAGGACTCGTGGCAGACGGTTCCTAAGGTGGAGGGAGCTGTTTCTACTCTCTAAACGTACAACTATCGAAGACAGTTGTGCTTTCAAAGATCCTATGGATAAAAAAATTAGAGGGCCTCCTAAAGAAAATTTTCGTTCATCAAGGTTTTCTTCTCCAACCTATTGTGTGCATTGTTCCTGTAACTACTGCAGCTGCTTTCTGGTTCGAGGCTCTAGAAGAGGCTCTTCAGATGGAGACTCCATTAGAGGATATTATGGATAGAATTAAGGCCCTTAAATTGGCTAATTCTTTCATTACAGATGCCGCTTTCCAATTGGCTAAATTAGCGGCAAAGAATTGAGGTTTTGCCATTTTAGCACGCAGGGCGTTATGGCTTAAGTCCTGGTCTGCTGATGTGTCATCAAAATCTAAACTTTTGAACATCCCTTTCAAAGGAAAGACCCTATTCGGGCTTGAACTGAAAGAGATTATTTCAGACATCACTGGAGGGAAAGGCCACGCCCTCCCTCAGGATAAAACAAATAAAATGAGGACCAAACAAAATAATTTTCGTTCCTTTGGGAACTTCAAGGGTGGTCCCGTTTCAGCTTCCCCTGCTGCAAAGCAAGAGGGGAATTTTGCCCAATCCAAGTCAGTCTGGAAACCTAACCAGGCTTGGAACAAAGGTAAACAGGCCAAGAAGCCTGCTGCTGCCTCCAAGACAGCATGAAGGGGTAGCCCCCGATCCGGGATCTAGTAGGGGGCAGACTCTCTCTTTCTTCGCTCAGGCTTGGGCAAGAGATGTTCACAATTCCTGGGCTTTAGAAATTGTGTCCCAGGGATATCTTCTGGACTTCAAAGACTCCCGTTTCTCAATTGTCTGCAAACCAGACAAAGAGAGAGGCGTTCTTACGCTGTGTAGAAGACCTACATGCCATGGGAGTGATCCGCCCAGTTCCAAAAGCGGAACAAGGGCTAGGTTTTTACTCAAACCTGTTTGTGGTTCCCAAAAAAGAGGGAACTTTCAGACCAATCTTGGATCTCAAAATTCTAAACAAGTTCCTCAGAGTACCATCATTCAAGATGGAGACTATTCAGACTATTCTACCTCTGATCCAGGACGGTCAATATATGACTACCATGGTCTTAAAGGATGCGTATCTACACATCCCTATTCACAGAGATCATCATCAATTCCTCAGATTCGCCTTTCTGGACAGGCATTACCAGTTTGTGGCCCTTCCCTTTCGGGTTGGCCACAGCTCCCAGGATTTTCACAAAGGTGCTAGGGTCCCTTTTGGCGGTTTTAAGACCGCGGGGCATAGCAGTGGCGCCTTATCTAGACGACATCTTAATTCAGGCGTCGACTTTCCAGTTAAACAAGTCTCACACAGACATCGTGTTGGCTTTTCTGAGATCTCACGGGTGGATGGTGAACATAAAAAAGAGTTCTCTCTTCCCTCTCACAAGAGTTTCCTTCCTAGGGACTCTGATAGACTCGGTAGAAATGAAAATATTTCTGAAGGAGGTGAGAAAATCAAAACTCTTAACCACTTGCCAGTTGCTCAGTGTATGGAGGTAATCGGACTCATGGTAGCGGCAATGGACATAGTTCCTTTTGCCCGCCTACACCTCAGACCACTGCAACTGTGCATGCTCAAACAGTGGAATGGGGATTATGCAGATTTATCGCCGCAAATTCATCTGGATCAGTAGACCAGAGATTCTCTTCTCTGGTGGTTGTCTCAGGACCACCTGGCTCAGGGAATGTGTTTCCGCAGGCCAGAGTGGATTATTGTAATGACAGATGCCAGCCTGCTAGGTTGGGGTGCAGTCTGGAACTCCCTGAAAGCACAGGGCTTATGGTCTCGGGAGCAAACATTCCTCCCGATAAACATTCTAGAACTGAGAGTGATATTCAATACGCTTCAGGCGTGGCCTCAGCTAGCTGCGTCGAAATTCATCAGATTTCAGTCGGACAACATCACGACTGTAGCTTACATCAATCACCAAGGAGGAACACAGAGTCCTCTAGCGATGATGGAAGTAACCAAAATAATCCGATGGGCGGATAATCACTCTTGCCATCTTTCAGCAATCCATATCCCAGGGGTAGAGAACTGGGAGGCAGATTTCCTAAGTCGTCAGACTTTTCATCCGGGGGAATGGGAGCTCCATCCGGAAATATTTGCCCAGCTGACTCGGCTATGGGGCACACCAGAATTGGATCTGATGGCGTCCCGTCAGAATGCCAAACTTCCTTGTTACGGGTCCAGATCCCGGGATCCCCAGGCAGTACTGATAGATGCTTCTAGCAGTGCCCTGGTCCTTCAACCTGGCCTATGTATTTCCACCGTTTCCTCTCCTCCCACGTCTGGTTGCGATAATCAAACAGGAAAGAGCTTTGGTGATTCTGATAGCACCTGCGTGGCCACGCAGGACTTGGTATGCAGTCCTAGTGGACTTCTAATCCAAGGTCCTTTCAAGCATCCAAATCTAATTTCTCTGCGTCTGACTGCTTGGAGATTGAACGCCTGATTTTATCAAAGCGTGGTTTCTCTGAGTCGGTCATTGATACCCTGATTCAAGCTAGAATGCCTGTCACCAGGAAAATCTATCATAAGATTTGGCACAAATATCTTTATTGGTGTGAATCCAAGGGTTACTCATGAAGTAAGATTAGGATTCCTAGAATATTGTCTTTTCTCCAAGAAGGATTGGAGAAGGGATTATCAGCTAGCTCCTTAAAACGACAGATTTCTGCTTTGTCTATTCTTTTACACAAGCGTCTGGCAGATGTCCCAGACGTTCAAGCGTTTAGTCAGGCTTTAGTCAGAATCAAGCCTGTATTCAAACCTGTTCCTCCCCTATGGAGCCTAAACTTAGTTCTTAAAGTTCTTCAAGGGGTTCAGTTTGAACCTATGCATTCCATAGATATCAAGCTTCTATCTTGGAAAGTTCTGTTTTTAGTAGCTATCTCTTCGGCTCGAAGAGTTTGAGTTATCTGCTTTACAGTGTGACTCACCTTATCTTGTTTTCCATGCAGATAAGGTGGTTTTGCGTACCAAACCTGGATTCCTTCCTAAGGTTGTTTCTAATAGGAATATCAATCCTAATGTCCTAATCCTTCTTCAAAGAAGGAATGTCTGTTGCACAATCTTGATGTGGTTCGTGCTTTAAAGTTCTACTTACAAGCAACCAAAGATTTCCGTCAAACATCTTCATTGTTTGTTGTTTATTCTGGTAAGCGGATAGGCCAAAAAGTTATGGCTACCTCTCTTTCTTTTTGGCTTATGAGACTGCTGGCCAGCAGCCTCCTGAAATGATTACTGCTCATTCTACTAGAGCTGTGGCTTCCACATGAGCTTTTAAAAATGAGGCTTCTGTTTGTAAGGCAGCGACTTGGTCTTCGCTTCATACTTTTTCCAAATTTACAAATTCGATACTTTTGCTTCTTCGGAGGCTGTTTTTGGGAGAAAGGTTCTACAAGCAGTGGTGCCTTCCGTTTAAAGTACCTGTCTTGTCCCTCCTTTCATCCATGTCCTAAAGCTTTTGTATTGGTATCCCACAAGTATGGATGAATCCGTGGACTCGATACATCTTACAAGAGAAAACAGAATTTATGCTTACCTGATAAATTTCTTTCTCTTGTGATGTATCGAGTCCACGGCCCGCCCTGTCTGTTTAAGACAGGTAGTATATTTTTATTTTAAAAACTTCAGTCACCTCTGCACCCTATATTTTCTCCTTTTTCTTCCTAGCCTTCGGTCGAATGACTGGGGGGATGGAGCTAAGGGAGGAGCTATATAGACAGCTCTGCTGTGGGTGCTCTCTTTGCCACTTCCTGTTAGGAAGGAGAATATCCCCACAAGTATGGATGAATCCGTGGACTCGATACATCACAAGAGAAAGAAATTTATCAGGTAAGCATAAATTCTGTGTTTTTCTTTCCAGAGACATAATCCCTTAAAATAAATGGTCTTTCCAAACTAATCAAGTAATCCATCTAGGGTATCTAGCAGGGTCAGTAATCTAAACATTGCACGAATATGCTTTAGCCTCTCTGGTGGCAGAAACCAAACAAAAAAACAACTATTAACAAACTGTTCCATGACAGTTTAAGTGGTATCTGCTTTCTAGATTAAAGCTGTTTGATTATAAAAACTAAGTTATTTTACCTTAATCATTTTATAGACAAATTAAACCTAAATATAAAAAAAACAGCCTGCTGGATTTGATTAACCTTGCAGGTCCCAATTGTAAACGAGATTCAAGTAAAATCGCTAATGTAAACACAGTTAACAACATTTTGTCGCGCGCTTATGTTTATGAATAAATATTCACATTTTTAGAATCCATGATCTCAGTATTTATTTTTCTTTATTTGTCTGTTTGTTTGACATACATTTTAGAGTTATATTACAACTATTTTAAGAGAATATTTGTATTGGCGTGGTAAATACAATTCATTTTCGATTTGCATAACTTTACTCTGTCAGTAGTTTTGCCAGATATTGTTTGGCATTTGAGTACAACATGTGGTTATGAGTCTTTTGAGAATTGTTGTTGATTCTGTGGAGTAAAGGACTCTGTATATGTTTCTCCTGCAATATAAAAAGCAACAATGTTTTATGCAAATGATCTGTTACAATCTTAACCCTTTTGCTGCTGTTTTTAGTTATTTGGCCCTCATTGCATTTACACATAAATTTCAACTTCATTTTTCTGAGTTACCTACACAAAATATACCTTTGTTTTTTCAGCAGACCTAGAATTTTAAAAAAATATCTCTAGTTTGCAGAAATCATAATATAGGAAAATGCCTCCATATGAAATGCAATAATATATATAGAGATATATTTGTGTCATTTTTTATGGTCTACAGCAGACATTCTCAAACCTGGCCCTCCAGAGGTTTTGGAACTACATTTCCCATAATGCTCAGCCGGCTGAGCATCATGGGAAATGTAGTTCCAAAACCTCTGTAGTGCCAAGTTTGAGGATGACTGCTCTACATAGTTAATAGCAGCACTGGGCTCATTATTCCCTAATTATTTCAAATCCAAACTTTCTTGTCCCACTTTTAATATCTGTTCACATTACCCTGAACACACATTTTGGATTTTATATCTATATTTCTTTTACAAAGATATGACGAGTCCACTGATTTCATCCTTACTTGTGGGATATTAACCTCCTGCTAACAGGAAGTGGCAAAGAGCACCACAGCAGAGCTGTATATATAGCCCCTCCCTTCCCCTCCACCCCCAGTCATTCTCTTTGCCTGTGTTATACTAGGAAGACATGGTAAAGTGAGGTGTTAGTTTTAGTTTCTTTAATCAAGAATTTTTTTTTTTAAATGGTACCGGTGCTTACTATTTTCCTCAGGGGGATATGGAAGAAGATTTCTGCCCTGAGGTTTGATGATCTTAGCATTTGTAACTAAGATCTTCACTGGTTCCCACAAGACTTCTGAAGGTAACCATGAGATATCTTCAGTGTGGAGACCGGTTTCATGCTACAAACAGCATTAAGGTATGTGCAGCCTTTTTTTCTGAGGAGACTTGGTGTATCAGAACTGGCTGGCAATATTTCCCTGTATGAGAATGGGGTAAGCAGTAAAACCTATTTTAATAAGAGAGGTATTACTGGAATCCCTATATTATATTTATCATGAATTGATATTTGGGCATTATTTGACATGGGAGACAATATGAAAAACAATGTTTTATGTTTTTTATTTTTGGCTCTTAAAACTTGTTGACTTTATGTTGGAGGGGTGTATTTTTATTTTGGTGCAAAACCGCATTCCCATGCGGTGTTTGGGCCTACTCCAACTTTTGACCTTCAGGGGCGGAGCTTATTTTCACGCGCTCAGATGAGCACTTCCTTCAGACTAAGCAGCAGCAAGCAGTAACTCGGTGGCTCCTGGTCTGTATAGCTGGTCTGAAGGGTTGGAAACTTCCTTCGAAGTACCCTTGGGTCAGGTAGGCGCCACAGCAGAGCTGTGGCGAGGTGCAGAGGGTATTTTTATCTATCTTTTGACAAGATGTTGATATAAGTACTTCTAAAGCCTTATTTCTCTTGTTAAGTGTAGTCAGTCCACGGGTCATCCATTACTTATGGAATATATCTCTTCCTAACAGGAAGCTGCAAGAGGATCACCCAGCAGAGCTGCTACATAGCTCCTCCCCTCACATGTCATATTCAGTCATTCTCTTGCAGCCTAACTAGATAGGTCGCTGTGAGAGGTCTGTGGTGTTTTTTAACTTAGTTTATTTCTACAATCAAAAGTTTGTTATTTTAAATGGCACCGGAGTGTGCTGTTTATTCTCAGGCAGCATTAGAAGAAGAATCTGCCTGCGTTTTCTATGATCTTAGCAGACGTAACTAAGATCCACTGGCTGTTCTCATCTGAGGAGTGAGGTAACTTCAGAGAAGGGGAATAGCATGCAGGGCCCCCCTGCAAATGAGGTATGTGCAGTAATTATTTTTCTGAGGAATGGAATTGACTGAGAAAATACTGCTGATACCAATGTAAAGTAAGTTCAGCCTTAAATGCAGTGATAGCGACTGGTATTAGGCTGATGAGTGTGTGTACACTGAATGTATTTTTCTAAGGAATGGAATTGACTCTGAAAATACTGTTAATACTGAAATAATGTATGAGCCTTAACTGCAGTAAAAGCGACTGGTAGCAGGCTTATTAATAACAATTCATAACTTTTCAAATGTATGTTTAAAACGTTTACTGGCATGTTAATCGTTTTTTCTCCAACATAGGTGTGTCCGGTCCACGGCGTCATCCTTACTTGTGGGATATTCTCTTCCCCAACAGGAAATGGCAAAGAGCCCAGCAAAGCTGGTCACATGATCCCTCCTAGGCTCCGCCTTCCCCAGTCATTCTCTTTGCCGTTGTACAGGCAACATCTCCACGGAGATGGCTTAAAGTTGTTTCTAACAAAAACATTAACCAGGAGATACGTGCCTTCTTTGTGTCCGAATCCAGTTTCAAAGAAGGAACGTTTGTTGCACAATTTGGATGTTGTTCGTGCTCTAAAATTCTATTTAGATGCTACAAAGGATTTTAGACAAACATCTTCCTTGTTTGTTGTTTATTCTGGTAAAAGGAGAGGTCAAAAAGCAACTTCTACCTCTCTCTCTTTTTGGATTAAAAGCATCATCAGATTGGCTTATGAGACTGCCGGACGGCAGCCTCCTGAAAGAATCACAGCTCATTCCACTAGGGCTGTGGCTTCCACATGGGCCTTCAAGAACGAGGCTTCTGTTGATCAGATATGTAAGGCAGCGACTTGGTCTTCACTGCACACTTTTACTAAATTTTACAAGTTTGATACTTTTGCTTCTTCTGAGGCTATTTTTGGGAGAAAGGTTTTGCAAGCCGTGGTACCTTCCATCTAGGTGACCTGATTTGCTCCCTCCCTTCATCCGTGTCCTAAAGCTTTGGTATTGGTTCCCACAAGTAAGGATGACGCCGTGGACCGGACACACCTATGTTGGAGAAAACAGAATTTATGTTTACCTGATAAATTACTTTCTCCAACGGTGTGTCCGGTCCACGGCCCGCCCTGGTTTTTTAATCAGGTCTGATAATTTATTTTCTTTAACTACAGTCACCACGGTATCATATGGTTTCTCCTATGCAAATATTCCTCCTTTACGTCGGTCGAATGACTGGGGAAGGCGGAGCCTAGGAGGGATCATGTGACCAGCTTTGCTGGGCTCTTTGCCATTTCCTGTTGGGGAAGAGAATATCCCACAAGTAAGGATGACGCCGTGGACCGGACACACCGTTGGAGAAAGTAATTTATCAGGTAAACATAAATTCTGTTTTTGTGAGGTACTTGGTGATAAAACTTATTGGGGCATGATTTTTACCACATGGCCATCTTTGTTTTCTGCATAGAAACAGTTTTCTGAGCTTCCCCACTGTTGTAATATGAGTGGGAGGGGCCTATTTTAGCGCTTTTTTGCGCAGTAAAAATTCAGTCACAATCTGTCTACTTCATCCTCCATGATCCAGATCGTCTCTAGAGAGCTCAGGGGTCTTCAAAATTCATTTTGAGGGAGGTAATCAGTCACAGCAGACCTGTGACAGTGTGTTTTGACTGTGAGAAAAATGTTAATTATTACATTGTTAATCCGTTTTTGGGTATTAAGGGGTTAATCATCCATTTGCTGGTGGGTGCAATCCTTTGCTAACTTAATACATTTACTGTGAAAAATTGGTTGCTATAACTATTTTGGTTCATTGTTATTTCAACTGTGACAGCTTTTTGTGCTTCTTAAAGTGAATGTCAATTTTCTCATAATTGAAAGTACGTCAATGTAGCTTGTTAGTTTTTCAATTAAACCGCCACTTTATTTTTTTAAAAAAATGAAAAATAAATATTATGCTTATATTACCAAATTTTCTCCGTTTTCGTGACATGCTCCTCCCACCCGCAACTTCCTTATTTTTTACACTCTAACATATACAGCGGTCCCACATAGTGGCAATGCGCGCTCCCGGCTTTGAGATACAGAGTGCATGCGTTACAAGCCGATGCCGATGACTAGCAACATAGTATTCAGTGAATACATTCACTGAATACTATTGTGCAATACAGTTCAGCCGTGTTTTATCGTCCCTACGTTGTTGCAATTTTGATATAATTATTGAATTATAATTATATTTATAATTATAATTTTGAAGTACTAATAATTGAAATGGCGCATGCGCAAAATGTGAACGCGCGTAAGAGCTCTTTTTTCTCGCTTCTTTCAATTGCAAGCTTATTACGGTAGTGTGACGTAAAGGATAGGGGTCTGGTCCCCTCGGGGTAGATTGGATTATTGGTTGACAAGAGCGAGCCTACAATGTCAATCAATAATCCAAGATGGCGGGCGGAGGTTTGAAATGACGAACGGATCCAAATAAATTAAAAAATTATAGGTAATCATAAATTTGTTTAAAAAATCATGAATTAAAGTGCCATTATTTTCACTTCAATTTTTAGACAGTGTTTAGCATGCTGCGTGACTTTACATTCACTTTAAAGGCACAGTAGCGTTTTTTATATTGCTTGTAAATTTATTTAGAAAAGTATTTCCAAGCTTGCTAGTCTCATTGCTAGTCTGTTTAAACATGTCTGACACAGATGAATCTCTTTGTTCACTATGTTTAAAGGCCAATGTGGAGCCCAATAGAAATTCATGTACTAATTGCATTGATGCTACTTTAAATAAAAGTCAATCTTTACATGTAAAGAAATCATCACCAGACAACGAGGGGGAAGTTATGCCGACTAACTCTCCTCACGTGTCCGTACCTTCGCCTCCCGCTCAGGAGGTGCGTGATTTTGTGGCGCCAAGTACATCAGGGAGGCCCTTACAAATCACTTTGCAAGACATGGCTACTGTTATGACAGAAGTATTATCTAAATTGCCAGAATTAAGAGGCAAGCGCGATAGCTCTGGGTTAAGGACAGAGCGCGCGGATGAGGTGAGAGCCATGTCAGATACTGCGTCACAGTTTGCAGAACGTGAAGACGGAGAGCTTCATTCTGTGGGTGACGGATCTGATCCAGGGAGACTGGATTCAGAGATTTCTAATTTTAAATTTAAGCTTGAGAACCTCCGCATATTGCTAGGGGAGGTATTAGCGGCTCTGAATGATTGTAACACGGTTGCAATTCCAGAAAAATTATGTAGGTTGGATAGATACTATGCGGTACCGGTGTGTACTGACGTGTTTCCTATACCTAAAAGGCTTACAGAGATTATTAGCAAGGAGTGGGATAGACCTGGTGTGCCCTTTTCCCCTCCTCCCATATTTAGGAAAATGTTTCCTATAGACGCCACCACACGAGACTTATGGCAGACGGTCCCTAAGATGGAGGGAGCAGTTTCTACTTTAGTTAAGCGTACCACTATCCCGGTGGAGGATAGTTGTGCCTTTTCAGATCCAATGGATAAGAAATTAGAGGGTTACCTTAAGAAAATGTTTGTTCAACAAGGTTTTATCTTACAGCCCCTTGCATGCATTGCGCCTGTCACTGCTGCGGCGGCATTCTGGTTTGAGTCTCTGGAAGAGGCCATTCGCACAGCTCCATTGGATGAAATTATGAACAAGCTTAAAGCACTTAAGCTAGCTAACGCATTTGTTTCTGATGCCGTCGTACATTTAACCAAACTTACGGCTAAGAACTCCGTATTCGCCATCCAAGCGCGCAGAGCGCTATGGCTTAAATCCTGGTCAGCTGACGTGACTTCTAAATCTAAATTACTTAATATTCCTTTCAAAGGGCAAACCTTATTCTGGCCCGGCTTGAAAGAAATTTTAGCTGACATTACGGGAGGTAAGGGCCATGCTCTACCTCAGGACAGGGCCAAATCAAAGGCCAAACAGTCTAATTTTCGTGCCTTTCGTAACTTCAAGGCTGGAGCTGTTGCTCGTTACAGGCAGGGCTGGAAAGTTAACCAGTCCTGGAACAAGGGCAAGCAGGCCAAGAAACCTGCTGCTGCCCCCAAGACAGCATGAAGAGAGGGCCCCCTATCCGGAAACGGATCTAGTGGGGGGCAGACTTTCTCTCTTCGCCCAGGCTTGGGCAAGAGATGTCCAGGATCCCTGTGCGTTGGAGATCATATCTCAGGGATATCTCCTGGACTTCAAAACTTCTCCTCCACGAGGGAGATTTCATCTTTCAAGGTTATCAGCAAACCAAATAAAGAAAGAGGCGTTTCTACGCTGTGTACAAGACCTTTTACTAATGGGGGTGATCCACCCAGTTCCGCGGACAGAACACGGGCAGGGATTCTATTCAAATCTATTTGTGGTTCCCAAGAAAGAGGGAACCTTCAGACCAATCTTGGACTTAAAAATCCTAAACAAATTTCTAAGAGTTCCATCATTCAAAATGGAAACTATTCGAACCATCCTTCCCATGATCCAAGAGGGTCAGTACATGACCACAGTGGATTTAAAGGATGCCTACCTTCACATACCGATTCACAAGGATCATTATCGGTACCTAAGATTTGCTTTCCTAGACAGGCATTACCAGTTTGTAGCTCTTCCCTTCGGATTAGCTACGGCTCCAAGAATCTTTACAAAAGTTCTGGGCTCACTTCTGACGGTACTAAGACCGCGAGGCATAGCGGTGACTCCGTTCCTAGACGACATTCTGATACAAGCGTCAAGTTTTCAAACTGCCAAGTCTCATACAGAGATAGTTCTGGCATTTCTGAGGTCGCATGGGTGGAAGGTGAACGTGGAAAAGAGTTCTCTATTACCACTTACAAGAGTTCCCTTTCTAGGGACTCTTATAGATTCTGTAGAGATGAAAATTTACCTGACAGAGACCAGGTTATCAAAACTTCTAAATGCTTGCCGTGTCCTTCATTCCATTCCACACCCGTCAGTAGCTCAGTGCATGGAAGTAATCAGCTTAATGGTAGCGGCAATGGACATAGTACCATTTGCGCGCCTGCATCTCAGACCGCTGCAATTGTGCATGCTAAGTCAGTGGAACGGGGATTACTCAGATTTGTCCCCCCTACTAAATCTGGATCAAGAGACCAGAGATTCTCTTCTATGGTGGCTCTCTCGGCCACATCTGTCCAAGGGGATGACCTTTCGCAGGCTAGATTGGACGATTGTAACAACAGACACCAGCCATCTAGGCTGGGGCGCAGTCTGGAACTCCCTGAAAGCTCAGGGATTATGGACTCAGGAGGAGAAACTCCTCCCAATAAATATTCTGGAATTAAGAGCAATATTCAATGCTCTCCTAGCTTGGCCTCAGTTAGCAACTCTGAGGTTCATCAGATTTCAGTCGGACAACATCACGACTGTGGCTTACATCAACCATCAAGGGGGAACCAGAAGTTCCCTAGCGATTTTGGAAGTCTCAAAGATAATTCGCTTGGCAGAGTCTCACTCTTGCCACCTGTCAGCGATTTACATCCCAGGCGTAGAGAACTGGGAGGCGGATTTTCTAAGTCGCCAGACTTTTCATCCGGGGGAGTGGGAACTTCATCCGGAGGTCTTTGCTCAACTGATTCTTCGTTGGGGCAAACCAGATCTGGATCTCATGGCGTCTCGCCAGAACGCCAAGCTTCCTTGTTACGGATCCAGGTCCAGGAACCCGGGAGCGGTGCTGATAGATGCTCTGACAGCCCCTTGGGTCTTCAACATGGCTTATGTGTTTCCACCATTCCCGATGCTTCCTCGTTTGATTGCCAAGATCAAACAGGAGAGAGCTTCGGTGATTCTGATAGCGCCTGCGTGGCCACGCAGGACCTGGTATGCAGACCTAGTGGACATGTCGTCCTGTCCACCGTGGTCTCTACCTCTGAGACAGGACCTTCTAATTCAGGGTCCTTTCAAACATCCAAATCTAATTTCTCTGAGGCTGACTGCATGGAGATTGAACGCTTGATTCTATCAAAGCGTGGCTTCTCGGAGTCGGTTATTGATACCTTAATACAGGCTAGGAAGCCTGTTACCAGAAAAATTTACCATAAGATATGGCGTAAATATTTATATTGGTGCGAATCCAAGAGTTACTCATGGAGTAAGGTTAGGATTCCTAGGATATTGTCCTTTCTACAAGAGGGTTTAGAAAAGGGCTTATCTGCTAGTTCGTTAAAGGGACAGATTTCTGCTCTGTCTATTCTTCTACACAAACGTCTGGCTGAAGTTCCAGACGTTCAGGCATTTTGTCAGGCTTTAGCTAGGATTAAGCCTGTGTTTAAGACTGTTGCTCCGCCGTGGAGCTTAAACTTAGTTCTTAACGTTCTTCAAGGCGTTCCATTTGAACCCCTTCATTCCATTGATATCAAGCTGTTATCCTGGAAGGTTTTGTTTTTGATGGCTATTTCCTCGGCTCGAAGAGTCTCTGAGTTATCTGCCTTACATTGTGATTCTCCTTATCTGATTTTTCATTCAGACAAGGTAGTTCTGCGTACTAAACCTGGGTTCTTACCTAAGGTAGTTACTAACAGGAATATCAATCAAGAGATTGTTGTTCCATCACTGTGTCCTAACCCTTCTTCAAAGAAGGAACGACTTTTGCATAATTTGGACGTAGTCCGTGCCCTGAAGTTCTATTTGCAGGCAACTAAAGATTTTCGTCAAACTTCTTCCCTGTTTGTCGTTTACTCTGGACAGAGAAGAGGTCAAAAGGCTTCAGCTACCTCTCTCTCTTTTTGGCTTCGTAGCATAATACGTTTAGCCTATGAGACTGCTGGACAGCAGCCTCCTGAAAGGATTACAGCTCATTCTACTAGAGCTGTGGCTTCCACCTGGGCCTTTAAAAATGAGGCCTCTGTTGAACAGATTTGCAAGGCTGCGACTTGGTCTTCGCTTCACACCTTTTCAAAATTTTACAAATTTGACACTTTTGCTTCTTCGGAGGCTATTTTTGGGAGAAAGGTACTTCAGGCAGTGGTTCCTTCTGTTTAATGTTCCTGCCTTGTCCCTCCCTTCATCCGTGTACTTTAGCTTTGGTATTGGTATTCCATAAGTAATGGATGACCCGTGGACTGACTACACTTAACAAGAGAAAACATAATTTATGCTTACCTGATAAATTTATTTCTCTTGTAGTGTAGTCAGTCCACGGCCCGCCCTGTCTTTAAGGCAGACCTAAATTTTAATTAAACTCCAGTCACCACTGCACCCTATGGTTTCTCCTTTCTCGTCTGCTTTGGTCGAATGACTGAATATGACATGTGAGGGGAGGAGCTATGTAGCAGCTCTGCTGGGTGATTCTCTTGCAGCTTCCTGTTAGGAAGAGATATATTCCATAAGTAATGGATGACCCGTGGACTGACTACACTTAACAAGAGAAAACATAATTTATGCTTACCTGATAAATTTATTTCTCTTGTAGTGTAGTCAGTCCACGGCCCGCCCTGTCTTTAAGGCAGACCTAAATTTTAATTGAACTCCAGTCACCACTGCACCCTATGGTTTCTCCTTTCTCGTCTGCTTTGGTCGAATGACTGAATATGACATGTGAGGGGAGGAGCTATGTAGCAGCTCTGCTGGGTGATCCTCTTGCAGCTTCCTGTTAGGAAGAGATATATTCCAGAGTAATGGATGACCCGTGGACTGACTACACTACAAGAGAAATACATTTATCAGGTAAGCATAAATTATGTTTTCTGCTTTTGCTTCTGGGTGCAGTAATTTTTGGATTAACCAACGATATTAGTTAAGTTTGGGAATAATTTAACGTTTTTTGAGCATTTTGGAAAAATTGTTTACTTTTTCTTTTCTTAAAGGCACAGTACACATTTTTTCTTATGTTTATTTTATGCTATAAATAAGTGTTTAAACGACTTTTGTGGTATTACTAGTCTGTTCAACATGTTTGATATTGAGGTTTCTCATTGTTCTATGTGTTTAGAAGCCATTGTGCAACCCCCTCTAACATTGTGTAACTTTTGTACTGAAAGGGCCTTACAATGAAAAAAGCATATTTTAAATAAGGAAAGTGTGCCTAAGGATGATTCTCAGTCTGAAGAGAATCAGGATATGCTATCCAATTCTCCCCAAGTGTCACAACCTTTAACGCCCACACAAGCGACGCCTAGTACTTCTAGTGCGTCTAATTCCTTTACTCTGCAGGAGATGGCTGCAGTTATGTCAACTACCCTTACAGAGGTATTGTCTAAATTACCAGTGTTGCAGGGTAAACGCAGTAGGTCAAGTATTAATGTAAATACTGAATCCTCTGATGCTTTATTTGCTATTTCCGATGTTCCCTCACAGTGCTTTGAGTTGGGGATCAGGGAATTACTGTCTGAGGGTGAAATTTCTGATTCAATGAATGTTTTGCCTCAGACAGATTCGGATGCTATGTCATTTAAAGTTAAGCTTGAACACCGCCGCCTGTTACTTAGGGAGGTTTTAGCGACTCTGGATGATTGTGATCCTATTGTGATTCCTCCAGAGAAATTGTTTAAAATGGATAAATGTTTGGAAGTTCCTACTTACACTGATGTTTTTCCAGTTCTTAACCTCTTAAGGACATATGACGGAATTTGTCTGTCATAAAACAATTGAGCAAACTGAAAGCTGTGTCATTAAAGGGTTAAGTGAATTTCGGAAATTATTAGTAAGAAATGGGATAGACCAGGTATGCCGTTTTCTCCCTCTCCTAATTTTAAGAAAATGTTTCCCATATCAGATACCATTCGGGACTCATGGCAAATGGTCCCTAAGGTAGAGGGAGCTATATCTTCTCTAGCTAAGCGTACTACTAAACCCATTGAGGATAGTTGTGCTTTCAAGGACCCTATGGATAAGAAATTAGAGGGTCTACTAAAGAAATTATTTGTTAATCAGGGATTTCTTTTACAACCTACGGTTTGCATTGTTCCGGTAACTACTGCAGCAGCTTTTTGGTTTGAGGCTCTAGAAGAGTCTCTTAAGGTTCAGACTCCATTAGATGACATTTTAGATAGAGTTAAGGCTCTTAAGCTAACTAATTCTTTTATTACTGATGCCGCTTTTCAAATGACTAAATTAGCGGCAAAAAATGCAGGATTTGCTATTTCTTTCATGTAATTGGCAAGAGTCCATGAGCTAGTGACATATGGGATATACAATCCTACCAGGAGGGGCAAAGTTTCCCAAACCTCAAAATGCCTATAAATACACCCCTCACCACACCCACAATTCAGTTTTACAAACTTTGCCTCCTATGGAGGTGGTGAAGTAAGTTTGTGCTAAGATTTCTATGTTGATATGCGCTTCTCAGCATTGTTGAAGCCCGATTCCTCTCAGAGTACAGCGAATGTCAGAGGGACGTGAAGGGAGTATCACCTATTGAATACGATGATTTCTCTAACAGGGGTCTTTTTCATGGGTTCTCTGTTATCGGTCGTAGAGATTCATCTCCTACCTCCCTTTTCAGATCGACGATATACTCTCAAATTTACCATTACCTCTACTAAGAACTGTTTTAGTACTGGTTTGGCTATCTGCTATATGTGGATGGGTGTCTTTTGGTAAGTATGTTTTCATTTACTTAAGACACTCTCAGCTATTATGAAGGCTTTGTCTGCATTTCCACCTTCTAATAAACGTAAAAGGTCTTTTAAATCTTCTCATTTAGCTGATGAAATTTCAAATGACCAACAACATAATAATTCATCCTCTTCTGATGAGGATCTATCTGAAACAGAAGATCCTTCTTCAGATTTTGACACTGACAAATCTACTTATTTATTTACAATAGAGTATATGCGTTCTTTATTAAAAGAAGTGTTAATTACTTTGGATATTGAGGTAACCAGTCCTATTGACGTTCAGTCTAATAAACGTTTAAATGCTATTTTTAAACCTCCTGTGGTTTTCCCAGGTGTTTTTCCCATTCCTGAGGCTATTTCTGATATGATTTCTAAGGAATGGAATAAGCCAGGTACTTCCTTTATTCCTTCTTCAAGGTTTAAGAGATTGTATCCTTTACCAGCAAAATCTATAGAGTTTTGGGAAAAGATCCCCAAAGTTGATAGGGCTATTTCTAATCTTGCTAAACGTACCACTATTCCTATGGAAGATAGCACTTCCTTTAAGGATCCTTTAGATAGGAAGCTTGAATCTTATCTAAGGAAGGCCTATTTATATTCAAGTCATCTTCTCAGACCTGCTATTTCTTTGGGTGATGTTGCGGCTGCATTAACTTTCTGGTTGGAAAATTTAGCGCAACATGAATTGGATTCTGACATATCTAGCATTGTTTGCTTACTGCAACATGCTAATCATTTTATTTGTGATGCCATTTTTGATATTATCAAAATTGATGTTAGATCCATGTCTTTAGCTTTATTAGCTAGAAGAGCTTTGTGGCTTAAATCTTGGAATGCTGATATGACATCTAAATCTAGATTACTATCTCTTTCTTTCCAAGGTAATAATTTATTTGGTTCTCAGTTGGATTCTATTATTTCAACTATCACTGGGGGGAAAATGAGTTTTTTTGCCTCAGGATAAAAAACCTGATGGTAAATCTAAGGCTTCTAACCGTTTTCGTTCCTTTCGTCAGAATAAGGAACAAAAACTCAATCCTCCTCCCAAGGAATCTGCTTCCAGTTGGAAGCCTTCCTCAAATTGGAATAAATCCAAGACATTTAGGAAACCAAAGTCTGCCCCTAAATCCACATGAAGGTGCGGCCCTCATTTCAGATCAGCTGGTAGGGGGCAGATTAAGGTTTTTCAAGGATTTTTGGATAAAATCTGTCCAAAATCATTGTATTCAGAGCATTGTCTCTCAAGGGTATCGAATAGGATTCAAAGTAAGACCTCCTGTGAGAAGATTTTTTCTCTCACGCATTCCTGTAAATCCAGTAAAAGCTCAGGCTTTTCTGAAGTGTGTTTCAGACCTGTAGTCTTCAGGGGTAATCATGCCAGTTCCTCCTCAGGAACAAGGTTTGGGGTTTTATTCAAACCTATTCATTGTCCCAAAGAAAGAAAATTTGTTCAGACCAGTTCTGGATCTGAAAATTTTTAATCGTTATGTAAGAGTACCAACTTTCAAGATGGTGACTATAAGGACTATTCTGCCTTTTGTTCAGCAAGGACATTATATGTCCACAATAGACTTGCAGGATGCATACCTTCATATTCCGATTCATCCAGAACACTATCAGTTTCTGAGATTCTCTTTTCTAGACAAGCATTACCAATTTGTTGCTCTTTCATTTGGCCTAGCAACAGCTCCAAGAATCTTTTCAAAGGTTCTGGGTGCCCTTCTATCTGTAATAAGAGAACAGGGTATTGCAGTGTTTCCTTATTTGGACGATATCTTGGTACTAGCTCAGTCTTTACATACTGCAGAATCTCACACGAATCAACTAGTGTTGTTTCTTCGGAAACATGGTTGGAGGATCAATTTACTAAAAAGTTTCTTGATTCCTCAGACAAGGGTCACCTTTTTAGGCTTCCAGATAGATTCAGTGTCCATGACTCTGTCTCTAACAGACAAGAGACGTTTAAAATTGGTCGCAGCATGTCGGCTCCTTCAGTCTCAGTCATTCCCTTCAGTGGCTATGTGCATGGAAGTTTTAGGTCTCATGACTGCAGCATCGGACGCAATCCCCTTTGCTCGTTTTCACATGAGACCTCTACAGCTTTGTATGCTGAATCAATGGTGCAGGGATTATACAAAGATATCACAATTAATATCATTGAATCCCAATGTACGACACTCTCTGACATGGTGGATAGATCACCATCGTTTGGTTCCAGGGGCTTTTGTTCGCCCAACCTGGACTGTGATCACAAGAGATGTGAGTCTCTCAGGTTGGGGAGCTGTTTGGGGGTCTCTGACAGCACAAGAAGTTTGGAAATCTCAAGAGGCGAGATTACCAATAAATATTTTAGAACTCCGTGCAATTCTCAGGGCTCTTCAGTTCTGGCCTCTACTAAAGAGAGAACCGTTCATTTGTTTTCAGACAGACAATATCACAACTGTGGCTTATGTCAATCATCAGGGTGGGACTCACAGTCCCCAAGCTATGAAAGAAGTATCTCGGATACTTGCTTGGGCGAAATCCAGCTCCTGTCTAATGTCTGCGGTGCATATCCCAGGTGTAGACAATTGGGAGGCGGATTATGTCAGCCGCCAGACTTTACATCCAGGGGAGTGGTCTCTCCAACCAGATGTGTTTTTTCAGATTGTTCAGATGTGGGGGCTTCCAGAGATAGATCTCATGGCCTCTCATCTAAACAAGAAACTTCCCAGATACCTGTCCAGGTCCAGGGATGTTCAGGCGGAAGCAGTGGATGCGCTGACACTTCCTTGGTGTTATCAACCTGCTTACATCTTCCTGCCTCTAGTTCTCCTTCCAAGAGTGATTTCCAAAATCATCATGGAACAGTCTTTTGTGTTGCTGGTGGCTCCAGCATGGCCACACAGGTTTTGGTATGCGGATCTGGTTCGGATGTCCAGTTGCCCGCCTTGGCCACTTCCGTTACGGTCGGACCTACTATCTCAAGGTCAGTTTCTTTCATGTAATTAGCAAGAGTCCATGAGCTAGTGACGTATGGGATATACATTCCTACCAGGAGGGGCAAAGTTTCCCAAACCTCAAAATGCCTATACATACACCCCTCACCACACCCACAAATCAGTTTTACAAACTTTGGAGGTGGTGAAGTAAGTTTGTGCTAGATTCTACGTTGATATGCGCTCCGCAGCAGGTTGGAGCCCGGTTTTCCTATCAGCGTGCAGTGAATGTCAGAGGGATGTGAGGAGAGTATTGCCTATTTGAATACAATGATCTCCTTCTACGGGGTCTATTTCATAGGTTCTCTGTTATCGGTCGTAGAGATTCATCTCTTACCTCCCTTTTCAGATCAACGATATACTCTTATATATATACCATTTCCTCTACTGATTCTCGTTTCAGTACTGGTTTGGCTTTCTACTACATGTAGATGAGTGTCCTGGGGTAAGTAAGTCTTATTTTCTGTGATATTCTAAGCTATGGTTGGGCACTTCTATATAAAGTTCTAAATATATGTGTTCAAACATTTATTTGCCTTGATTCAGGATGTTCAACGTTCCTTATTTCAGACAGTCAGTTTCATATTTGGGATAATGCATATGAATAAATCATTTTTTTCTTACCTTAAAATTTGACTTTTTCCCTGTTAGGCTCGCGGGGGCTGAAAATGCTTAATTTTATTGCGTCATTCTTGGCGCGGACTTTTTTGGCGCAAATTTTATTTTCTTTGTTTCCGGCGTCATACGTGTCGCCGGAAGTTGCGTCATTTTTGACGGTTTTTTTTGCGCCAAAAGTGTCGGCGTTCCGGATGTGGCGTCATTTTTGGCGCCAAAAGCATTTAGGCGCCAAATAATGTGGGCGTCTTTTTTGGCGCTAAAAAATATGGACGTCACTATTGTCTCCACATTATTTAAGTCTCTTTGTTTATTGCTTCTGGTTGTTAGAAGCTTGTTCACTGGCATTTTTTCCCATTCCTGAAACTGTCATTTAAGGAATTTGATCAATTTTGCTTTATATGTTGTTTTTCCTATTACATATTGCAAGATGTTCCAAATTGACCCTGAGTCAGAAGATACTTCTGGAAAATCGCTGCCTAGTGCTGGATCTACCAAAGTTAAGTGTATTTGCTGTAAATATGTGGTATCTGTTCCTCCAGCTGTTGCTTGTAATGAATGTCATGACAAACTTGTTAATGCAGATGATATTTCCTTTAGTAATGTTACATTACCTGTTGTTGTTCCATCAACATCTAATACTCAGAGTGTTCCTGTTAACATAAGAGATTTTGTTTCTAAATCCATTAAGAAGGCTATGTCTGTTATTCCTCCTTCTAGTAAACGTAAAAGGTCTTTTAAAACTTCTAATTTTTCAGATGAATTTTTAAATGAACATCATCATTCTGATTCTGATAATAATTCCTCTGGTTCAGAGGATTCTGTTTCAGAGGTTGATGCTGATAAATCTTCATATTTATTCAAAATGGAATTTATTCGTTCTTTACTTAAAGAAGTCTTAATTGCATTAGAAATAGAGGATTCTGGTCCTCTTGATACTAAATCTAAACGTTTAAATAAGGTTTTTAAATCTCCTGTAGTTATTCCAGAAGTTTTTCCTGTCCCTGATGCTATTTCTGAAGTAATCTCCAGGGAATGGAATAATTTGGGTAATTCATTTACTCCTTCTAAACGTTTTAAGCAATTATATCCTGTGCCATCTGACAGATTAGAGTTTTGGGACAAAATCCCTAAGGTTGATGGGGCTATCTCTACTCTTGCTAAACGTACTACTATTCTTACGGCAGATAGTACTTCCTTTAAGGATCCTTTAGATAGGAAAATTGAATCCTTTCTAAGAAAAGCTTACTTATGTTCAGGTAATCTTCTTAGACCTGCTATATCTTTAGTGGATGTTGCTGCAGCTTCAACTTTTTGGTTAGAAGCTTTAGCGCAACAAGTAACAGGTCATAATTCTCAAAGCATTGTTAATCTTCTTCAACATGCTAATAATTTTATTTGTGATGCCATCTTTGATATCATTAGGGTTGATGTCAGGTATATGTCTCTAGCTATTTTAGCTAGAAGAGCTTTATGGCTTAAAACTTGGAATGCCGATATGTCTTCTAAGTCAACTTTGCTTTCTCCAACATAGGTGTGTCCGGTCCACGGCGTCATCCTTACTTGTGGGATATTCTCTTCCCCAACAGGAAATGGCAAAGAGCCCAGCAAAGCTGGTCACATGATCCCTCCTAGGCTCCGCCTACCCCAGTCATTCTCTTTGCCGTTGTACAGGCAACATCTCCACGGAGATGGCTTAGAGTTTTTTAGTGTTTAACTGTAGTTTTTATTATTCAATCAAGAGTTTGTTATTTTAAAATAGTGCTGGTATGTACTATTTACTCAGAAACAGAAAGGAGATGAAGATTTCTGTTTGTATGAGGAAAATGATTTTAGCACCGTAACTAAAATCCATGGCTGTTCCACACAGGACTGTTGAGAGCAATTAACTTCAGTTGGGGGAACAGTGTGCAGTCTCTTACTGCTTGAGGTATGACACATTCTAACAAGACGATGTAATGCTGGAAGCTGTCATTTTCCCTATGGGATCCGGTAAGCCATGTTTATTAAGATAGTAAATAAGGGCTTCACAAGGGCTTATTAAGACTGTAGACTTTTTCTGGGCTAAATCGATTCATTATTAACACATATTTAGCCTTGAGGAATCATTTATTCTGGGTATTTTGATATGATTATATCGGCAGGCACTGTTTTTGACACCTTATTCTTTAGGGGCTTTCCCTAATCATAGTCAGAGCCTCATTTTCGCGCCGGTATGGCGCACTTGTTTTTGAGGACAGCATGGCATGCAGCTGCATGTGTGTGGAGCTCTGATACATAGAAAAGTCTTTCTGAAGGCATCATTTGGTATCGTATTCCCCTTTGGGCTTGGTTGGGTCTCAGCAAAGCAGATTCCAGGGACTGTAAAGGGGTTAAATATAAAAACGGCTCCGGTTCCGTTATTTTAAGGGTTAAAGCTTCCAAATTTGGTGTGCAATACTTTTAAGGCTTTAAGACACTGTGGTGAAATTTTGGTGAATTTTGAACAATTCCTTCATACTTTTTCGCAATTGCAGTAATAAAGTGTGTTTAGTTTAAAATTTAAAGTGACAGTAACGGTTTTATTTTAAAACGTGTTTTGTGCTTTGTTATCAAGTTTATGCCTGTTTAACATGTCTGAACTACCAGATAGATTGTGTTCTGACTGTGGGGAAACCAAGGTTCCTTCTCATTTAACTATATGTATTTTATGTCATAAAAAAATTTAGTAAAAATGATGCCCAAGATGATTCCTCAAGTGAGGGGAGTAAGCATGGTACTGCATCATCCCCTACTTCGTCTACACCAGTCTTGCCCATACAGGAGGCCCCTAGTACATCTAGTGCGCCAATACTCCTTACTATGCAACATTTAACGGCTGTAATGGATAATTCTATCAAAAACATTTTAGCCAATATGCCCACTTATCAGCGAAAGCGCGACTGCTCTGTTTTAGAAAATTCTGTAGAGCATGAGAACGCTGATGATATGGTTTCTGAAGGGCCCCTACACCAGTCTGAGGGGGCCAGGGAGGTTTTGTCTGAGGGAGAAATTTCAGATTCAGGAAACATTTCTCAACAAGCTGAACCTGATGTGATTAATTTTAAATTTAAGTTGGAACATCTCCGCGCTCTGCTTAAGGAGGTGTTATCCAATTTGGATGATTGTGATTATCTGGTCATTCCAGAACCACTATGTAAAATGGAAAAGTTCTTAGAGGCCCCGGGGCCCCCCGAAGCTTTTCCTATATCCAAGCGGGTGGCGTACATTGTTAGTAAAGAATGGGACAGGCCCGGTATACCTTTAGTACCTCCCCCCATATTTATAAAATCGTTTTCCTATAGTCGACCCCAGAAAGGACTGATGGCAGACAGTCCCCAAGGTCGAGGGGGCGGTTTCTACTCTACACAAGCGCGCCACTATACCCATAGAAGATAGTTGTGCTTTCCAAGATCCTATGGATAAAAAATTAGAAGGTCTGCTAAAGATGTTTGTTCAGCAAGGTTCCCTTCTACAACCAATTGCATGCATTGTCCCTGTCACTGCAGCCGCGTGTTTCTAGTTTGATGAGCTATGAAAGGCGATTATTAGTAATTCTTCTTCTTATGAGGAGATTATGGACAGAATTCGTGCTCTTAAATTGGCTAATTCTTTCACCCTAGACGCCACCTTGCAATTGGCTAGGTTAGCGGCGAAAAAATTCTGGGTTTGCTATTGTGGCGCAGAGCGCTTTGGTTAAAATCTTGGGCAGCGGATGCGTCTTCCAAGAACAAATTGCTTGACATTCCTTTCAAGGGGAAAACACTCTTTGGCCCTGACTTGAAAGAGATTATCTCTGATATCACTGGGGGCAAGGGCCACGCCCTTCCTCAGGATAGGTCTTTTCAAGACCAAAAATAAACCTAAGTTTCGTCCCTTTCGCAGAAACGGATCAGCCCCAAGGGCTACGTCCTCTAAGCAGGAAGGTAATACTTCTCAAGCCAATCCAGCCTGGAGACCTATGCAAGGCTGGAACAAAGGAAAGCAGGCCAGGAAACCTGCCACTGCTACCAAGACAGCATGAAATGCGGGCCCCCGATCCGGGACCGGATCTGGTGGGGGGCAGACTCTCTCTCTTCGCTCAGGCTGGGGCAAGAGATGTTCTGGATCCTTGGGCGCTAGAAATAGTCTCCCAAGGTTATTCTCTGGAGTTCAAGGGGCTTCCTCCAAGGGGGAGGTTCCACAGGTCTCAGTTGTCTTCAGACCACATAAGAAGACAGGCATTCTTACATTGGGTAGAAGACCTGCTAAAAATGGGAGTGATTCATCCTGTTCCATTAGGAGAACAAGGGATGGGGTTCTACTCCAATCTGTTCATAGTTCCCAAAAAAGAGGGAACGTTCAGACCAATCTTAGATCTCAAGATCTTGAACAAGTTTCTCAAGGTTCCATCGTTCAAGATGGAAACCATTCGAACACTTCTTCCTTCCATCCAGGAAGGTCAATTCATGACCAAGGTGGATTTCAAGGATGCGTATCTACATATTCCTATCCACAAGGAACATCATCGGTTCCTAAGGTTTGCATTCCTGGACAAGCATTTCCAGTTCGTGGCGTTTTCTTTCGGATTAGCCACTGCTCCTAGGATTTTCTCATAGGTACTAGGGTCCCTTCTGGCGGTGCTAAGACCAAGGGGCATTGCTGTAGTACCTTACTTGGACGACATTCTGATTCGAGCGTCGTCCCTTCCTCAAGTAAAGGCTCACACGGACATTGTCCTGGCCTTTCTCAGATCTCACGGATGGAAAGTGAACGTGGAAAAGAGTTCTCTATCTCCGTCAACGAGGGTTCCCTTCTTGGGAACTATAATAGACTCCTTAGAAATGAGGATTTTTCTGACAGAAGCCAGAAAAACAAAACTTCTAGACTCTTGTCGGATACTTCATTCCGTTCCTCTTCCTTCCATAGCGCAGTGCATGGAAGTGATAGGTTTGATGGTAGCGGCAATGGACATAGTTCCTTTTGTGCGCATTCATCTAAGACCATTACAACTGTTCATGCTCAGTCAGTGGAATGGGGACTATTCAGACTTGTCTCCGAAGATACAAGTAAATCAGAGGACCAGAGACTCATTCCGTTGGTGGCTGTCCCTGGACAACCTGTCACAAGGGATGACCTTCCGCAGACCAGAGTGGGTCATTGTCACGACCGACGCCAGTCTGATGGGCTGGGGCGCGGTCTGGGGATCCCTGAAAGCTCAGGGTCTTTGGTCTCGGGTAGAATCTCTTCTACCGATAAATATTCTGGAACTGAGAGCGATATTCAATGCTCTCAAAGCTTGGCCTCAGCTAGCGAGGGCCAAGTTCATACATCAACCATCAGGGGGGAACAAGGAGTTCCCTAGCGATGGAAGAAGTGACCAAAATCATTCTATGGGCGGAGTCTCACTCCTGCCACCTGTCTGCTATCCACATCCCAGGAGTGGAAAATTGGGAAGCGGATTTTCTGAGTCGTCAGACATTGCATCCGGGGGAGTGGGAACTCCATCCGGAAATCTTTGCCCAAGTCACTCAACCGTGGGGCATTCCAGACATGGATCTGATGGCCTCTCGTCAGAACTTCAGAGTTCCTTACTACGGGTACAGATCCAGGGATCCCAAGGCGGCTCTAGTGGATGCACTAGTAGCACCTTGGACCTTCAAACTAGCTTATGTGTTCCCGCCGTTTCCTCTCATCCCCAGGCTGGTAGCCAGGATCAATCAGGAGAGGGCGTCGGTGATTTTGATAGCTCCTGCGTGGCCACGCAGGACTTGGTATGCAGATCTGGTGAATATGTCATCGGCTCCACCATGGAAGCTACCTTTGAGACGAGACCTTCTTGTTCTAGGTCCGTTCGACCCACTCCAGCTGACTGCTTGGAGATTGAACGCTTGATCTTATCAAAGCGAGGGTTCTCAGATTCTGTTATTAATACTCTTGTTCAGGCCTGAAAGCCTGTAACCAGAAAAATTACCACATAATTTGGTATATCTGTTGGTGTGAATCTGCAGGATTCCCTTGGGACAAGGTTAAGATTCCTAAGAGTCTATCCTTCCTTCGAGAAGGATTGGAAAAAGGATTATCTGCAAGTTCCTTGATGGGACAGATTTCTGCCTTGTCTGTGTTACTTCACAAAAAGCTGGCAGCTGTGCCAGATGTTCTAGCCTTTGTTCAGGCTCTGGTTAGAATCAAGCCTGTTTACAAAATTTTGACTCCTCCTTGGAGTCTCAACCTAGTTCTTTCAGTTCTTCAGGGGGTTCCGTTTGAACCCTTACATTCCGTTGATATTAAGTTATTATCTTGGAAAGTTTTGTTTTTGGTTGCAATTTCTTCTGCTAGAAGAGTTTCAGAATTATCTGCTCTGCAGTGTTCTTCTCCTTATCTGGTGTTCCATGCAGATAAGGTGGTTTTGCGTACTAAACCTGGTTTTCTTCCAAAAGTTGTTTCTAACAAAAACATTAACCAGGAGATAGTTGTGCCTTCTTTGTGTCCTAATCCAGTTTCAAAGAAGGAACGTTTGTTGCACAACTTGGATGTAGTTCGTGCTCTCAAATTTTACTTAGCAGCTACTAAGGATTTCAGACAAACTTTGTCTTTGTTTGTTGTTTATTCTGGTAAACGGAGAGGTCAAAAAGCAACTTCTACCTCTCTCTCCTTCTGGATTAAAAGCATTATCCGATTGGCTTATGAGACTGCCGGACGGCAGCCTCCTGAAAGAATCACAGCTCACTCCACTAGGGCTGTGGCTTCCACATGGGCCTTCAAGATCGAGGCTTCTGTTGATCAGATATGTAAGGCAGCGACTTGGTCTTCACTGCACACTTTTTCTAAATTTTACAAATTTGATACTTTTGCTTCTTCTGAGGCTATTTTTGGGAGAAAGGTTTTGCAAGCCGTGGTGCCTTCCATTTAGGTGACCTGATTTGCTCCCTCCCTTCATCCGTGTCCTAAAGCTTTGGTATTGGTTCCCACAAGTAAGGATGACGCCGTGGACCGGACACACCTATGTTGGAGAAAACAGAATTTATGTTTACCTGATAAATTACTTTCTCCAACGGTGTGTCCGGTCCACGGCCCGCCCTGGTTTTTTTTTTAATCAGGTCTGATAATTTATTTTCTTTAACTACAGTCACCACGGTAACATATGGTTTCTCCTATGCAAATATTCCTCCTTAACGTCGGTCGAATGACTGGGGTAGGCGGAGCCTAGGAGGGATCATGTGACCAGCTTTGCTGGGCTCTTTGCCATTTCCTGTTGGGGAAGAGAATATCCCACAAGTAAGGATGACGCCGTGGACCGGACACACCGTTGGAGAAAGTAATTTATCAGGTAAACATAAATTCTGTTTTCCCTTTCTTTCCAGGGTAATAAATTATTTGGTTCACAGTTGGATTCTATTATTTCAACTGTTACTGGGGGGAAAGGAACTTTTTTACCACAGGATAAAAAATCTAAAGGTAAATTTAGGTCTACTAATCGTTTTCGTTCCTTTCGTCACAATAAGGAACAAAAGCCTGATCCTTCCCCTACAGGAGCGGTATCAGTTTGGAAACCATCTCCAGTCTGGAATAAATCCAAGCCTTTTAGAAAGCCAAAGCCAGCTCCCAAGTCAACATGAAGGTGCGGCCCTCAGCTGGTAGGGGGCAGATTACGATTTTTCAAAGAAATTTGGATCAATTCGATTCACAATCTTTGGATTCAGAACATTGTTTCAGAAGGGTACAGAATAGGCTTCAAGATAAGGCCTCCTGCAAGGAGATTTTTTCTTTCCCGTGTCCCAGTAAATCCAGTGAAGGCTCAAGCATTTCTGAAATGTGTTTCAGATCTAGAGTTGGCTGGAGTAATTATGCCAGTTCCAGTTCTGGAACAGGGGCTGGGGTTTTACTCAAATCTCTTCATTGTACCAAAGAAGGAGAATTCCTTCAGACCAGTTCTGGATTTAAAAATATTGAATCATTATGTAAGGATACCAACATTCAAAATGGTAACTATAAGGACTATTCTGCCTTTTGCTCAGCAAGGGCATTATATGTCCACAATAGATTTACAGGATGCATATCTGCATATTCCGATTCATCAGGGTCACAATCAGTTTCTGAGATTCTCTTTCCTAGACAAGCATTACCAGTTTGTGGCTCTGCCGTTTGGCCTAGCAACAGCTCCAAGGATTTTTACAAAGGTTCTCAGTGTCCTTCTGTCTGTAATCAGAGAACAGGGTATTGTGGTATTTCCTTATTTGGACGATATCTTGGTACTTGCTCAGTCTTCACATTTAGCAGAATCTCATACGATTCGACTTGTATTGTTTCTTCGAGAACATGGTTGGAGGATCAATTTACCAAAAAGTTCATTGATTCCTCAGACAAGGGTAACCTTTTTAGGTTTCCAGATAGATTCAGTGTCCATGACTCTGTCTCTGACAGACAAGAGACGTCTAAAATTGGTTTCAGCTTGTCGAAACCTTCAGTCTCAATCATTCCCTTCGGTAGCCTTATGCATGGAAATTCTAGGTCTTATGACTGCTGCATTGGACGCGATCCCCTTTGCTCGTTTTCACATGCGACCTCTTCAGCTTTGTATGCTGAACCAGTGGTGCAGGGATTATACAAAGATATCTCAAATAATATCTTTAAAACCGATTGTACGACACTCTCTGACGTGGTGGACAGACCACCATCGTTTAGTTCAGGGGGCTTCTTTTGTTCTTCCAACCTGGACTGTGATTTCAACAGATGCAAGTCTGACAGGTTGGGGAGCTGTTTGGGGGTCTCTGACAGCACAAGGGGTTTGGGAATCTCAGGAGGTGAGATTACCAATCAATATTTTGGAACTCCGTGCAATTTTCAGAGCTCTTCAGTCATGGCCTCTTCTAAAGAGAGAGTCGTTAATTTGTTTTCAGACGGACAATGTCACAACTGTGGCATATGTCAATCATCAAGGAGGAACTCAGTCCTCTGGCTATGAAAGAAGTATCTCGAATACTGGTATGGGCGGAATCCAGCTCCTGTCTAGTTTCTGCGGTTCATATCCCAGGTATAGACAATTGGGAAGCGGATTATCTCAGTCGCCAAACGTTACATCCGGGCGAATGGTCTCTTCACCCAGAGGTATTTCTTCAGATTGTTCAAATGTGGGGACTTCCAGAAATAGATCTGATGGCTTCTCATCTAAACAAGAAGCTTCCCAGGTATCTGTCCAGATCCAGGGATCCTCAGGCGGAGGCAGTGGATGCATTGTCACTTCCTTGGAAGTATCATCCTGCCTATATCTTTCCGCCTCTAGTTCTTCTTCCAAGAGTAATTTCCAAGATTCTAAAGGAGTGCTTGTTTGTTCTGCTGGTGGCTCCAGCATGGCCTCACAGGTTTTGGTATGCGTATCTTGTCCGGATGGCCACTTGCCAACCGTGGACTCTTCCGTTAAGACCAGACCTTCTATCGCAAGGTCCTTTTTTCCATCAGGATCTCAAATCCTTAAATTTGAAGGTATGGAGATTGAACGCTGGATTCTCAGTCATAGAGGTTTCTCTAACTCTGTGATTAATACTATGTTACAGGCTCGTAAATCTGTATCTAGGAAGATATATTATCGAGTCTGGAAGATTTACATTTCTTGGTGTCTTTCTCATCATTTTTCTTGGCATTCTTTTAGAATTCCTAGAATTTTACAGTTTCTTCAGGATGGTTTGGATAAAGGTTTGTCTGCAAGTTCCTTGAAAGGACAAATCTCTGCTCTTTCTGTTCTTTTTCACAGAAAGATTGCTAGTTTTCCTGATATTCATTGTTTTGTACAAGCTTTGGTTCGTATAAAACCTGTCATTAAGTCAATTTCTCCTCCTTGGAGTTTGAATTTGGTTCTGGGGGCTCTTCAAGCTCCTCCGTTTGAACCTATGCATTCGCTGGACATTAAATTACTTTCTTGGAAAGTTTTGTTTCTTTTGGCCATCTCTTCTGCTAGAAGAGTTTCTGAATTATCTGCTGTTTCTTGTGAGTCTCCTTTTCTGATTTTTCATCAGGATAAGGCGGTGTTGCGAACTTCTTTTAAATTTTTACCTAAGGTTGTGAATTCTAACAACATTAGTAGAGAAATTGTGGTTCCTTCATTGTGTCCTAATTCTAAGAATTCTAAGGAAAGATTGTTGCATTCTTTGGATGTAGTTAGAGCTTTGAAATATTATGTTGAAGCTACTTAAAATTTCCGAAAGACTTCTAGTCTATTTGTTATTTTTTCCGGTTCTAGGAAAGGTCAGAAGGCCTCTGCCATTTCTTTGGCGTCTTGGTTAAAGTCTTTGATTCATCATGCTTATGTCGAGTTGGGTAAAACTCCGCCTCAAAGGATTACAGCTCATTCTACTAGGTCAGTTTCTACTTCCTGGGCGTTTAGGAATGAAGCTTCGGTTGATCAGATTTGCAAAGCAGCAACTTGGTCTTCTTTGCATACTTTTACTAGATTCTACCATTTTGATGTGTTTTCTTCTTCTGAAGCAGTTTTTGGTAGAAAAGTACTTCAGGCAGCTGTTTCAGTTTGATTCTTCTGCTTATAATTTCAGTTTTTTTTCATTATAAGATTTAAACTTTATTTTGGGTGTGGATTATTTTCAGCGGAATTGGCTGTCTTTATTTTATCCCTCCCTCTCTAGTGACTCTTGCGTGGAAGATCCACATCTTTGGTATTCATTATCCCATACGTCACTAGCTCATGGACTCTTGCTAATTACATGAAAGAAAACATAATTTATGTAAGAACTTACCTGATAAATTCATTTCTTTCATATAAGCAAGAGTCCATGAGGCCCACCCTTTTTTGTGGTGGTTATGATTTTTTTGTATAAAGCACAATTATTCCAATTCCTTATTTTTTATGCTTTCGTACTTTTGTATTATCACCCCACTTCTTGGCTATGCGTTAAACTGATTTGTGGGTGTGGTGAGGGGTGTATTTATAGGCATTTTGAGGTTTGGGAAACTTTGCCCCTCCTGGTAGGAATGTATATCCCATACGTCACTAGCTCATGGACTCTTGCTAATATGAAAGAAATGAATTTATCAGGTAAGTTCTTACATAAATTATGTTTTTTTTTTCTTTGTTTTTTTCATTTCATTTTTGCATCTGTTTTCCTTTACAACAAATTTTTTTTAGTATAAGATACATAAACAGCTGCCTAAGTATGATACTAATTATCTGTTATCTACAGTTCAGTTGTCAAGGAAACTCCTGTTTCCTTGACTTTAAAAATTTTCAGCATTATCATTTATGGGTTAAATAAGGTAAGATCTTTGTTTCTAACTGTGTGTTTCATTATATGTCTAATCTGCCATACATTTGTGAAAGTAAGCAGAGATAAGTATTGTTCCTTACATTGATACATTTACATAGGTAAATGAGGACCTTCGCCTAATTAAAAAGCTGTTCTAGTAAAAATTTAAATTCACATCAGTTAATATACTTAAAGGGACATGAAACCCAAAAATGTTCTTTCATGATTCAGATAGAGAATACAATTTTAAACAACATTATAATTTACTTCTATTATCTAATCTGTTTTATTCTCTTGGTATCATTTGTTGAAGGAGCAGCAATGCACTAATGGTTTGTAACTGAACACATGGGTGGGCCAATCACTATCGGTATATATGCAGGCACCAATCAACAGCTAGAACCTAGGTTCTCTGCTGCTCCTGAACTTGCCTAGATAAACCTTTCAGCAAAGGATAACACGAGAAGGAAGCAAATTAAATAATAGAATTAAATTGGAAAGTTGTTTGAAATTGTATTCTCTATCTGAATCATGAAAGACAAATTTTGGGTTTCATGTCCCTTTAAAGGGGCAGTGTACTTTAAAATTGATTTCCCCTTAATGTGTTTACAATGACTTGTATTATTAGCTGCAGAGTTTTAAATCTATGGGGAATTGCTCCTTTTGATATATTTTTGTATATGAAGTAGCTCTCTCTGCTAATTGAAACCACAAACTAATTCAATTATCTGAGCTTCCATTGAGAGCAGACCTCAGCTTATCTCTGTATATTTATACAAACTCCTCTTTAAAGAGAATGTCAAGTTTGATGAATCAGTGCCCGGTTTTTAAAAACCCTATTAAAAACAGGGGCACTTTTATTCATCAAACTTTACATTTAAAATACTTACCTTTTAATCTTGACGGCCGCTCCAGCGCTTCCCCCGCCAGTCGCAAGCCTCTTCATATGTCAAAAATTATAAATCCGGCTTCCTCCAATCATGATGTTGCCTCAGGCAATGATTCCCCTGGGGGGGGGGGGGGGGAAGCCATGATTGGAGGATGCCGTATTCGTAATTGCTGACGTATGAAGTGACGAGCAGCAGGAGGGGGAATCACTGGAGCGGCTTTCAAGATTAAAAGGTAAGTATTTTAATAAAACGAGTGAAATGTAAAGTTTGATGAATGAAAGTGCCCCTATTTTTAATAGGGTTTTTAAAAACCGGGCACTGATTCATCAAACTTGACATTCACTTTAATTTATCTCTTTATACACAGTAAGACCAATACTTCGAGAGAACAAAGTAAAATTGAATATTTTACTATCTCTCAGTCCCACACCTAATAGGAGTGTCATTTCTTCTAAACCTTCTTGTATACATAGCTTTTCTATAACCAGTACGTAAGTGTTTTTAAATATTCATTATAGGTGGGGATACAACAGGCAGCATCTGCTATTTCAGATGACAAAATAAAGGCAAAGGAGTTAAATGTAAACAATTTTAATACATTCTAGCAGGTAAAATGGATTATTGGGAACACATTAAACAGGAGAAACAAAAATCACAGTACACAGAACATGAAAGTCAAAATTAAAAAAATCATTCTTATTTAAAGTGAAAAAAGTTTTCATTTTGTTGGCATCCTTTGTGGAAACTTACCTCCTTTCAATGAGAGCATACCTTGGTAGGCTCGGAAGAGTGCATGCCAAGCACTATATGGCAGAAGTATTTGCACCAATGTTTGTAACAATGGGCTAGATTCATAAATGCTCGTGAAGTTGAGATCATGTTCGCATGGCTTCTTCCCCTATTTTCTTCATAAATGGAAAGAGTCCACAGCTGCTTTCATTACTTTTTGGAAATTCAGAACCTGACCACCAGGAGGAGACAGACACCCCAGCCAAAGGCTTAAATACTACTCCCACTTCCCTTGTCCCCCAGTCATTCTTTGCCTTTTGTCCCAGGAGGTTGGCAGAGAAGTGTCAGAAGTTTTTGATAGTCTCTTATAGAGGGTGGTACTCTTCAGCATGGGACTGGAGTTTTAAGTAGTCCTGTCTGCCTCTCAGTGAGAGCATGGGTGAAAGTTAGAGTCTGGAGATGCAGGAAAAGTCTTTCTGCAAAACCATCCCGAATCGCATTAACAGCTCCACAAGCAATCAGCGTTGACGAGTTTGCTGCCTGTTTTCTCCAACATTGGTGTGTCCGGTCCACGGCGTCATTCATAACTTGTGGGAATATTCTCTTCCCCAACAGGAAATTGCAAAGAGCACAGCAAAAGCTGTCCATATAGTCCCTCCCAGGCTCCGCCCCCCCCAGTCATTCTCTTTGCCGCTCTGAACAAGTAGCATCTCCACGGAGATGGTGAAGAGTATGTGGTGTTTAGTTGTAGTTTTTTATTCTTCTATCCAGAGTTTGTTATTTTAAAATAGTGCTGGTATGTACTATTTACTCTGAAACAGAAAGAGATGGAGTTCTGTTTAAAAGAGGAGTATGATTTTAGCAGCAGTAACTAAAATCAATTGCTGTTCCCACACAGGACTTTTGAGCTGAGAGAACTTCAGTTGGGGGGAACAGTTTGCAGACTTTTCTGCTCAAGGTATGACTAGCCATTTTTCTAACAAGACTGTGTAATGCTGGAAGGCTGTCATTTTTCCCTCATGGGGATCGGTAAGCCATTTTCTTAGACTCAAACAGAATAAAGGGCTTATTATGGGCTATAAACTGGTGGACCCTTTTAGGGGCTAAATCGATTGCTTTATTTAAGTATTATATGCAGTTTGAAGTGAATTTCACACTTTTTTAATATTGGCGAACGTTTTTAGCGCCAGGCACTTGTTAAGACACCTTCCCAGTCAGGAAGGGCCTTTCACTGTAGTAGGCAGAGCCTCATTTTCGCGCCATTATTGCGCAGTTACTTTTGAGTACAGTACATGCAGCTGCATGTGTGAGGGTCTGGTATCCACTGAAAAAGTTCCTAGAAGGCTTCAATTGGTATCGTATACCCCCCTGGGATTGGTGAAGTCGCAACAAAGGCTGTGGCTGGGACTGTAGGGGGGTTAAAATTGCAAACTGCTCCGGTTTCCACATTTTAAGGGTTAACAGCTTGGGGTGCAATACTTTGAATGCATTAAGACACTGTGGTGAAAATTTGGTAAAGATTGGATAATTCCTTCATAGTTTTTCACATATTCAGTAATAAAGAGTGCCCTGTTTAACATTTAAAGAGACAGTAACGGTTTTGTTTTAAAACGGTTTTTGTGCTTTATTAACAAGTTTAAGCCTGTTTAACATGTCTGTACCTTCAGATAGATCATGTTCTGTATGTATGGAAGCCAATGTGGTTCCCCCTTCAAATATGTGTGATAATTGTGCCATAGCGTCCAAACAAAGTAAGGACAGTACTGTCACAAATAGTAAGGTTGCCCAGGATGATTCCTCAGATGAAGGAAGTAGACATAGTTCTACATCATCTCCTTCTGTGTCTATACCAGTTATGCCCGCGCAGGCGACCCCTAATACTTCTAGCGCGCCAATGCTTGTTACTATGCAACAATTGACGGCAGTAATGGATAACTCCATAGCTAATATTTTATCCAAAATGCCAGCATTTCAGAGAAAGCGCGATTGCTCTGTTTTAAACACTGTAGAGCAGGAGGGCGCTGATGATAATTTTTCTGTCATACCCTCACACCAATCTGAAGTGGCAGTGAGGGAGGGTTTGTCAGATGGGGAAATTTCTGATACAGGAAGAATTTCTCAGCAGGCAGAACCTGATGTTGTGACATTTAAAGTTCCACATGTCTCACTTATCTTCAAACCAAATAAAGAGACAGGCATTCTTACATTGTGTAGAAGACCTGTTAAAGATGGGAGTGATACACCCAGTTGCAACTGTGGAACATGGTCAGGGGTTTTACTCAAATCTGTTTGTAGTTCCCAAAAAAGAGGGAACTTTCAGACCAATTCTGGATTTAAAAATTCTAAACAAATTTCTCAGAGTTCCATCGTTCAAAATGGAAACCATTCGAACAATTTCTCCAACATAGGTGTGTCCGGTCCACGGCGTCATCCTTACTTGTGGGATATTCTCTTCCCCAACAGGAAATGGCAAAGAGCCCAGCAAAGCTGGTCACATGATCCCTCCTAGGCTCCGCCTACCCCAGTCATTCTCTTTGCCGTTGTACAGGCAACATCTCCACGGAGATGGCTTAGAGTTTTTTAGTGTTTAACTGTAGTTTTTATTATTCAATCAAGAGTTTGTTATTTTAAAATAGTGCTGGTATGTACTATTTACTCTGAAACAGAAAAGAGATGAAGATTTCTGTTTGTATGAGGAAAATGATTTTAGCAGCCGTTACTAAAATCCATGGCTGTTCCACACAGGACTGTTGAGAGGAATTAACTTCAGTTGGGGGAACAGTGAGCAGTCTTTTGCTGCTTGAGGTATGACACATTCTAACAAGACGATGTAATGCTGGAAGCTGTCATTTTCCCTATGGGATCCGGTAAGCCATTTTTATTCAGACAGTAAATAAGGGCTTCACAAGGGCTTATTAAGACTGTAGACAATTTCTGGGCTAAATCGATTCATATATTACACATATTTAGCCTTGAGGAATCATTTAATCTGGGTATTTTTGTTAAATAATATCGGCAGGCACTGTTTTAGACACCTTATTCTCTAGGGGCTTTCCCTAATCATAGGCAGAGCCTCATTTTCGCGCCGGTATTGCGCACTTGTTTTTGAGAAGCATGACATGCAGTCGCATGTGTGAGGAGCTCTGATACATAGAAAAGACTTTCTGAAGGCTTCATTTGGTATCGTATTCCCCTTTGGGCTTGGTTGGGTCTCAGCAAAGCAGATACCAGGGACTGTAAAGGGGTTAAAGTTATTATTTTAAGGGTTAAAGCTTCCAAATTTGGTGTGCAATACTTTTAAGGCTTTAAGACACTGTGGTGAAATTTTGGTGAATTTTGAACAATTCCTTCATACTTTTTCGCAATTGCAGTAATAAAGTGTGTTCAGTTTAAAATTTAAAGTGACAGTAACGGTTTTATTTTAAAACGTTTTTTGTACTTTGTTATCAAGTTTATGCCTGTTTAACATGTCTGAACTACCAGATAGACTGTGTTCTGAATGTGGGGAAGCCAAGGTTCCTTTTCATTTAAATAAATGTGATTTATGTGACACTGAAAATGATGCCCAAGATGATTCCTCAAGTGAGGGGAGTAAGCATGGTACTGCATCATTCCCTCCTTCGTCTACACGAGTCTTGCCCACTCAGGAGGCCCCTAGTACATCTAGCGCGCCAATACTCCTTACTATGCAACAATTAACGGCTGTAATGGATAATTCTATCAAAAACATTTTAGCCAAAATGCCCACTTATCAGCGTAAGCGCGACTGCTCTGTTTTAGATACTGAAGAGCATGAGGACGCTGATGATAATGGTTCTGAAATGCCCCTACACCAGTCTGAGGGGGCCAGGGAGGTTTTGTCTGAGGGAGAAATTTCAGATTCAGGGAAAATTTCTCAACAAGCTGAACCCGATGTGATTACATTTAAATTTAAGTTGGAACATCTCCGCGCTCTGCTTAAGGAGGTATTATCCACTCTGGATGATTGTGAGAATTTGATCATCCCAGAGAAACTATGTAAAATGGACAAGTTCCTAGAGGTCCCGGGGCTCCCAGAAGCTTTTCCTATACCCAAGCGGGTGGCGGACATTGTAAATAAAGAATGGGAAAGGCCCGGTATACCTTTCGTCCCTCCCCCCATATTTAAAAAATTGTTTCCTATGGTCGACCCTAGAAAGGACTTATGGCAGACTGTCCCCAAGGTCGAGGGAGCGGTTTCTACTTTAAACAAACACACCACTATACCCATAGAAGATAGTTGTGCTTTCAAAGATCCTATGGATAAAAAATTAGAAGGTTTGCTTAAAAAGATGTTTGTTCAGCAAGGTTACCTTCTACAACCAATTTCATGCATTGTCCCTGTCACTACAGCCGCGTGTTTCTGGTTCGATGAGCTAGTAAAGGCGATCGATAGTGATTCTCCTCCTTATGAGGAGATTATGGACAGAATCCGTGCTCTCAAATTGGCTAATTCTTTCACCCTAGACGCCACTTTGCAATTGGCTAGGTTAGCGGCGAAGAATTCTGGGTTTGCTATTGTGGCGCGTAGAGCGATTTGGTTGAAATCTTGGTCAGCGGATGCGTCTTCCAAGAACAAACTCCTTAACATTCCTTTCAAGGGGAAAACGCTGTTTGGCCCTGACTTGAAAGAGATTATCTCTGATATCACTGGGGGTAAGGGCCACGCCCTTCCTCAGGATAGGTCTTTCAAGACCAAAAATAAACCTAATTTTCGTCCCTTTCGTAGAAACGGACCAGCCCCAAGTGCTACGTCCTCTAAGCAAGAGGGTAATACTTCTCAAGCCAAGCCAGCCTGGAGACCAATGCAAGGCTGGAACAAGGGAAAGCAGGCCAAGAAACCTGCCACTGCTACCAAGACAGCATGAAATGTTGGCCCCCGATCCGAGACCGGATCTGGTGGGGGGCAGACTCTCTCTCTTCGCTCAGGCTTGGGCAAGAGATGTTCTGGATCCTTGGGCACTAGAAATAGTCTCCCAAGGTTATCTTCTGGAATTCAAGGGGCTTCCCCCAAGGGGGAGGTTCCACAGGTCTCAATTGTCTTCAGACCACATAAAGAGACAGGCATTCTTACATTGTGTAGAAGACCTGTTAAAAATGGGAGTGATTCATCCTGTTCCATTAGGAGAACAAGGGATGGGGTTCTACTCCAATCTGTTCATAGTTCCCAAAAAAGAGGGAACGTTCAGACCAATCTTAGATCTCAAGATCTTAAACAAGTTTCTCAAGGTTCCATCGTTCAAAATGGAAACCATTCGAACAATTCTTCCTTCCATCCAGGAAGGTCAATTCATGACCACGGTGGATTTAAAGGACGCGTATCTACATATTCCTATCCACAAGGAACATCATCGGTTCCTAAGGTTCGCATTCCTGGACGAGCATTACCAGTTCGTGGCGCTTCCTTTCGGATTAGCCACTGCTCCAAGGATTTTCACAAAGGTACTAGGGTCCCTTCTAGCGGTGCTAAGACCAAGGGGCATTGCAGTAGTACCTTACTTGGACGACATTCTGATTCAAGCGTCGTCCCTTCCTCAAGCAAAGGCTCACACGGACATAGTCCTGGCCTTTCTCAGATCTCACGGATGGAAAGTGAACGTGGAAAAGAGTTCTCTATCTCCGTCGACAAGGGTTCCCTTCTTGGGAACAATAATAGACTCCTTAGAAATGAGGATTTTTCTGACAGAGGCCAGAAAAACAAAACTTCTAAACTCTTGTCAAACACTTCATTCCGTTCCTCTTCCTTCCATAGCGCAGTGCATGGAAGTAATAGGTTTGATGGTAGCGGCAATGGACATAGTTCCTTTTGCGCGCATTCATCTAAGACCATTACAACTGTGCATGCTCAGTCAGTGGAATGGGGACTATACAGACTTGTCTCCGAAGATACAAGTAAATCAGAGGACCAGAGACTCACTCCGTTGGTGGCTGTCCCTGGACAACCTGTCACAAGGGATGACCTTCCGCAGACCAGAGTGGGTCATTGTCACGACCGACGCCAGTCTGATGGGCTGGGGCGCGGTCTGGGGATCCCTGAAAGCTCAGGGTCTTTGGTCTCGGGAAGAATCTCTTCTACCGATAAATATTCTGGAACTGAGAGCGATATTCAATGCTCTCAAGGCTTGGCCTCAGCTAGCAAAGGCCAAGTTCATACGGTTTCAATCAGACAACATGACGACTGTTGCGTACATCAACCATCAGGGGGGAACAAGGAGTTCCCTGGCGATGGAAGAAGTGACCAAAATCATTCAATGGGCGGAGACTCACTCCTGCCACCTGTCTGCAATCCACATCCCAGGAGTGGAAAATTGGGAAGCGGATTTTCTGAGTCGTCGGACATTACATCCGGGGGAGTGGGAACTCCATCCGGAAATCTTTGCCCAAATTACTCATCTGTGGGGCATTCCAGACATGGATCTGATGGCCTCTCGTCAGAACTTCAAGGTTCCTTGCTACGGGTCCAGATCCAGGGATCCCAAGGCGACTCTAGTAGATGCACTAGTAGCACCTTGGACCTTCAAACTAGCTTATGTATTCCCGCCGTTTCCTCTCATCCCCAGGCTGGTAGCCAGGATCAATCAGGAGAGGGCGTCGGTGATCTTGATAGCTCCTGCGTGGCCACGCAGGACTTGGTATGCAGATCTGGTGAATATGTCATCGGCTCCACCATGGAAGCTACCTTTGAGACGACACCTTCTTGTTCAAGGTCCGTTCGAACATCCGAATCTGGTCTCACTCCAGCTGACTGCTTGGAGATTGAACGCTTGATCTTATCAAAACGAGGGTTCTCAGATTCTGTTATTGATACTCTTGTTCAGGCCAGAAAGCCTGTAACTAGAAAAATTTACCACAAAATATGGAAAAAATATATCTGTTGGTGTGAATCTAAAGGATTCCCTTGGGACAAGGTAAAGATTCCTAGGATTATATCCTTTCTTCAAGAAGGATTGGAGAAAGGATTATCTGCAAGTTCCTTGAAGGGACAGATTTCTGCCTTGTCTGTGTTACTTCACAAAAAGCTGGCAGCTGTGCCAGATGTTCAAGCCTTTGTTCAGGCCCTGGTTAGAATCAAGCCTGTTTACAAACCTTTGACTCCTCCTTGGAGTCTCAACTTAGTTCTTTCAGTTCTTCAGGGGGTTCCGTTTGAACCCTTACATTCCGTTGATATTAAGTTATTATCTTGGAAAGTTTTGTTTTTGGTTGCAATTTCTTCTGCTAGAAGAGTTTCAGAATTATCTGCTCTGCAGTGTTCTCCTCCTTATCTGGTGTTCCATGCAGATAAGGTGGTTTTACGTACTAAACCTGGTTTTCTTCCAAAAGTTGTTTCTAACAAAAACATTAACCAGGAGATAGTCGTGCCTTCTCTGTGTCCGAAACCAGTTTCAAAGAAGGAACGTTTGTTGCACAATTTGGATGTTGTTCGCGCTCTAAAATTCTATTTAGATGCTACAAAGGATTTTAGACAAACATCTTCCTTGTTTGTTGTTTATTCTGGTAAAAGGAGAGGTCAAAAAGCAACTTCTACCTCTCTCTCTTTTTGGATTAAAAGCATCATCAGATTGGCTTACGAGACTGCCGGACGGCAGCCTCCTGAAAGAATCACAGCTCATTCCACTAGGGCTGTGGCTTCCACATGGGCCTTCAAGAACGAGGCTTCTGTTGATCAGATATGTAGGGCAGCGACTTGGTCTTCACTGCACACTTTTACCAAATTTTACAAGTTTGATACTTTTGCTTCTTCTGAGGCTATTTTTGGGAGAAAGGTTTTGCAAGCCGTGGTGCCTTCCATTTAGGTGACCTGATTTGCTCCCTCCCTTCATCCGTGTCCTAAAGCTTTGGTATTGGTTCCCACAAGTAAGGATGACGCCGTGGACCGGACACACCTATGTTGGAGAAAACAGAATTTATGTTTACCTGATAAATTACTTTCTCCAACGGTGTGTCCGGTCCACGGCCCGCCCTGGTTTTTTAATCAGGTCTGATAATTTATTTTCTTTAACTACAGTCACCACGGTATCATATGGTTTCTCCTATGCAAATATTTCTCCTTAACGTCGGTCGAATGACTGGGGTAGGCGGAGCCTAGGAGGGATCATGTGACCAGCTTTGCTGGGCTCTTTGCCATTTCCTGTTGGGGAAGAGAATATCCCACAAGTAAGGATGACGCCGTGGACCGGACACACCGTTGGAGAAAGTAATTTATCAGGTAAACATAAATTCTGTTTTTACCTACAATCCAGGAGGGTCAATTTATGACTACCGTGGATTTAAAGGATGCGTATCTACATATTCCTATCCACAAAGATCATCATCAGTTCCTAAGGTTCGCCTTTCTGGACAAACATTACCAGTTCGTGGCTCTCCCATTTGGGCTAGCTACTGCTACAAGGATTTTCACAAAGGTGCTCGGGTCCCTTCTAGCGGTCCTAAGACCAAGGGGTATTGCAGTGGCACCTTATCTGGACGACATTCTAATCCAAGCGTCGTCTCTTTCCAAAGCAAAGGCTCATACAGACATTGTTCTAGCCTTTCTCAGATCTCATGGGTGGAAGGTGAACGTAGAAAAGAGTTCCCTGTCTCCGTCGACAAGAGTTCCCTTTTTGGGAACAATAATAGATTCTTTAGAAATGAAGATCTTCCTGACAGAAGGCAGAAAGTCAAAGCTTCTAAACGCTTGTCAAGTTCTTCAATCTATTCTGCAGCCTTCCATAGCTCAGTGCATGGAAGTAGTAGGGTTGATGGTTGCAGCAATGGACATAGTTCCTTTTGCTCGAATTCATCTAAGACCATTACAACTGTGCATGCTCAAGCTGTGGAATGGGGACTATATAGACTTGTCTCTAATGATTCAAGTAGACCAGATGACCAGAGACTCACTCCGTTGGTGGTTGACGCAGGATCACCTGTCCCAGGGAATGAGTTTCCGCAGACCAGAGTGGGTCATTGTCACGACCGACGCCAGTCTATTAGGCTGGGGCGCGGTCTAGGATTCCCTGAAAGCTCAGGGTCTATGGTCTCGGGAAGAGTCTCTTCTCCCGATAAACATCCTGGAACTGAGAGCGATATTCAATGCTCTCCGGGCTTGGCCTCAACTAGTGAAGGCCGGATTCATAAGATTCCAGTCAGACAACATGACGACTGTAGCTTACATCAACCATCGGGGGGGAACAAGGAGTTCCTTGGCGATGAGAGAGGTGTCCAAAATCATCAAATGGGCGGAGGATCACTCCTGCCACCTATCTGCAATCCACATCCCAGGAGTAGACAACTGGGAGGCGGATTATCTGAGTCGTCAGACTTTCCATCCGGCGGAGTGGGAACTCCACCCGGAGGTGTTTGCCCAGTTGACTCAATTATGGGGCATTCCAGACATGGATCTGATGGCGTCTCGTCAGAACTTCAAGGTTCCTTGCTACGGGTCCAGATCCAGGGATCCCAAGGCAGCTCTAGTGGATGCATTAGTGGCGCCTTGGTCGTTCAACCTAGCTTATGAGTTTCCACCGTTCCCTCTCCTTCCCAGGCTTGTAGCCAGGATCAAACAGGAGAAGGCCTTGGTGATTCTGATAGCTCCTGCGTGGCCGCGCAGGACTTGGTATGCAGACCTGGTGAATATGTCATCGGCTCCACCATGGAAGCTACCTTTGAGACAGGATCTTCTAGTACAAGGTCCATTCGAACATCCAAATCTAATTTCTCTGCAGCTGACTGCTTGGAAATTGAACGTTTGATTTTATCCAAGTGTGGGTTTTCAGATTCAGTGATAGATACTCTGGTCCAAGCCAGAAAACCTGTGACTAGAAAGATTTACCATAAAATATGGAAAAGATATATCTGTTAGTGTGAATCCAAGGGATTCTCCTGGAGTAAGATTAAAATTCCTAGGATCCTCTCCTTTCTCCAAGAAGGTTTGGATAAGGGATTGTCAGCGAGTTCTCTAAAAGGACAGATTTCTGCTTTATCTGTCTTGTTACACAAACGACTGGCAGCTGTGCCAGATGTACAAGCTTTTGTACAGGCTTTGGTTAGAATCAAGCCTGTTTACAGACCCTTGACTCCTCCCTGGAGTCTAAATTTAGTTCTTTCAGTTCTTCAAGGGGTTCCGTTTGAACCCTTAAATTCCATAGATATCAAGTTACTATCTTGGAAAGTTTTGTTTTTGATTGCTATTTCTTCTGCTAGAAGAGTTTTCTGAATTATCTGCTTTGCAGTGTGACCCACCCTATCTGGTGTTCCATTCAGATAAGGTTGTTTTGCGTACCAAGCCTGGTTTTCTTCCAAAAGTTGTTTCCAACAAGAACATTAACCAGGAAATAGTTGTTCCTTCTTTGTGTCCGAATCCAGTTTCAAAGAAGGAACGTTTGTTACACAATTTAGATGTAGTCCGCGCTTTAAAGTTCTATTTAGAAGCAACAAAGGATTTGTTGTTGTTTGTCGTTTATTCTGGTAAGAGGAGAGGACAAAAAGCTACTGCTACCTCTTTATTTCTGGCTGAAAAGCATCATCCGATTGGCTTATGAGACTGCCGGACGGCAGCCTCCTGAACGAATCACAGCTCACTCTACTAGGGCTGTGGCTTCCACATGGGCCTTCAAGAACGAGGCTTCTGCTGATCAGATATGTAAGGCAGCGACTTGGTCTTCTCTGCACACTTTTGCCAAATTCTACAAATTTGATACTTTTGCTTCTTCGGAGGCTATTTTTGGGAGAAAGGTTTTGCAAGCCGTGGTGCCTTCTGTTTAGGTAACCTGATTTGCTCCCTCCCTTCATCCGTGTCCTAAAGCTTTGGTATTGGTTCCCACAAGTTATGGATGACGCCGTGGACCGGACACACCAATGTTGGAGAAAACAGAATTTATGCTTACCTGATAAATTACTTTCTCCAACGGTGTGTCCGGTCCACGGCCCGCCCTGGATTTTTAATCAGGTTTGAAAAATTTATTTCTCTATACACTACAGTCACCACGGCACCCTATAGTTTCTCCTTTTTTTCTCCTAACCGTCGGTCGAATGACTGGGGGGGGGCGGAGCCTGGGAGGCACTATATGGACAGCTTTTGCTGTGCTCTTTGCCATTTCCTGTTGGGGAAGAGAATATTCCCACAAGTTATGGATGACGCCGTGGACCGGACACACCGTTGGAGAAAGTAATTTATCAGGTAAGCATAAATTCTGTTTTTTTTCTCTCAAGTCCCTGGCAGAAGCAACGCTGCTATCTGTCACACTTGAAGGGCCGTGTTCCTGTTCCACGGTGTAGATTCCGGTAAGATTGTTTCATTTTACTTTCATCATGGATGTATTATAATTTCAACTGTTTATCTGAGAGGGGTTACATCCTTTCGGGGATAACTTTAACATAGGGTCTCAGTGAGACTCCTTTTTGTATCTAGGAGTCAAGGGTTAATATCTCCTGAGGGGGATTATTGAACAGGGGGTTTATAATCATGTTTATGTGATTCTTTCTGCTACTGTGTAGTGTTGCTTCGGCTCATGGCTATTTTGGAACATAATGGCCTATGTCTAGTGACGCAGCCTTTTCGGTCGGGTGCGCTTTTGCATGGACTGCACGGTTTACCTTGTGACTCCATTTCTGCTTTCCTGACCGCGCGGCCACACAAAAATCCTGATCTGCTGGTGTCTGGTTCTCTGGTGGTTTCCCAGTTATGGAGGATTCTTGGAGACTTATCTCTCTGATTCAGACTCTAATCCTTGCGAAGAATATGAATTGGCCCGGTAGATATATGCCCATCAGTTTCAAATGCCGTTTTAGAGTGCTCTGTTCCTCGGGATCATTGAATCAGAGGCCCACTGAGCCATCTGCCTCTGGGGATTCTATTTCTCACGAGACGAGTTCCCTACAACCAACTCTTACTACGCATGCAGGTAACCCAAACACTACTTATCCTTTCCAGGGAGTGTGGCCTGTTCCCACTGGAGGTTATGGCACAGTTCCGCATGGCCATATCTTTGGCGCTGGCGCATATGCACTTCCCGGGAATGTGCTTTCGATATTGTCCATGTTTCGTTAACCGGGGCTCATTAGGCATGGGATCGCCTGGTCCAGTTCAGCCTTGTGGGGGAGCGACTGCCCCTGAGGCCCTCAGGGGGTCAACCTTCGGGGCTGGTGATTCCTTTTGTCCCGGCGGAGGTATGTTGCGCCTTTCGTTATAGACTGGCGTGCCTTCGTGTTCTACTAAGGCATGTTTTTGGCATTGCTGGAGGATCCCACTCTTACTGGGTCTGGGGATTCTCAGTCTTACTCTTCGACTGGCTTGCATACATAGACATAAGGGGATGAAGTAATCTTCTTATAGTCTTTGTTATTTGTGTATCCTTTTCCAGTTCTGAGCTTGGAAGTCTCGGACCCCTGTTGGGCTGGTCCTGCGGGTCTGTCCGTTCTTCCTGGGCGATAACCTACGGGTTGCCTTCTTTTATTTTCACCCGGTAAGGATGATTTTTATATGGTTTAAAGCACATGTTGTGGCTGATGTTTCCTTTGGGAACTTTCTTCTCTGGAATTGATACTCACGATTTTGTGGTCGCACTGTTTACAAAAGTCTGTCTGACTGTTCTTTATCCCTTCATCGGGGGAGACTCTATGTGGCCTTCACAGTGTTGGGGCCCTTGGTTTCAGGCTGGTCCTGACTGGGTACAAATCCTTCTGTCTTTGAGGGCTAGTTCAGACAAGTGGCATCTTTTTTTGTCCGGTTGGTGCGGTGAGGGCGCCTAGTAATCACAATATGCTTTGTGTTGTTTTCTTGTTTTATTTTACAAGCTTCAACTAGCATCCTGAGGAACTTGAGGGTCCGTGGTTGCTTAGGGGCATGGGGGATTGGTTCAGTCCTCATTTGTATTTCAATCTAGTGGACAGGGACTCCGTTGAGATTTTATGCTCAGTCATTTCCAATTTTTTCGTGAACCTAGAGTGTTCCTTCCCATTGTGGGTTGGAGGCTTGGAGGATTTTGGTCCTTCAGCCGCCTCTAGTACCCTCCCGTTTTTGCATTCAGTGTTCTCTATAGCTTGGGTATTGTTTTCCCAACAGTAATGAATGCAGCAGTGGACTCCTTTTTCTTGTATTTCTTTACTGGCGGTTTCTGCTATTAAAGTGTTTGAAAACTTTCTTATTGTAATGCACATTATGTATAATAAGTCTACAAAACAGGGGCTGTTTCATTGATTAAATTTTTTTTAAAACGCTTCCTTTGTTAAATATTTACCATTTAGAGATGGTAAAAATTGCGCTGTTCCTCCGCCCGCATCTCATCCTTCTTTTAGCTGTGCGATGATGAATTCCGGCTTTATCCAATCATTGTGTGAACCATATGGCGTCCAGCTCGTGGGGCAGCCATTGGTTGGATGAAGCTGGATTTGTCACTTTTTATTTCCATGTTCTTGTAATTAAAGGGACACTAAACAACTACAGTAGCCTGTTGCTTTCCCCTATTGTACCCACTGGTCTTATTTTAACCATTTTCAAAATCCAATTGACAAAGCCAAGCATCAATATACTGAGTTCTACCATTTTGGAACTTACACATTGTTTTATTCGGTTACAGAAGCAGTGCACTTTCAATGATCAGCGGCATTACTGTTTTTTGAAAGCTGTACCTTGCACTTTGGATTAAATCACACAATAGAAAGCAAAAGAGTTGTGTTTTTGCGGTTTTTATTCATTTACACAGTTTAAAAGTTACATAACAAATATAAAAAGCCCTCAGTAGTAATATAGAAAAATGCAGCAACTGCAAAAATGTACTGCTCCCGATTTGTATTGTGCACTTGGAAAGGAAATGCATGATACGACTTGCTGAGAAGACTGCAATATCACTGATCTGTGAATGTGCACTACTTCTGTCACAGTGTACAAGGATACTTAAATTTCAAGATGGCTGGGGCGGAGCTGCGCCGTGCTGGAGCATGGAAGCAGTGTAATTAAGCTCCGGAGCTGTCGGGCCTCTTTTGGCATACAAACTGGCATTTTTTAAACTAATTTGGCCATAACCTTCTATACTATGACCCTCTAGCTAGCTGGCCTTAGAACTGCACCCAATTCTGGGCATAATGGAACTTAACCCTGAACAGAAGATCGCTGGAGCAGAGGCCGCGGCCGCCATCTTGCCACATATACTATAAGAAGCGCTGAAACAATATTGCCCGAATCCGCCGCCTCATCCTACAGAGACAACCATCCCGCTCACCTTGCTTATCGCGGGCGACTACACTTTTACTCCCGCATGTGACCGGTAACGGGAGTTGAGATACGGAGAGCTATACGGCGGTCTTAGATCCACCCGGGCTGACACGTGAGAAGACAGGTATTACTCTGGCCTAAACTACACCCAGGCATAACCCGGAGGCTTTTTAAGGCTCCTACATATAACACATGGGGATAAGACCACTGATCTTAAATAGCACATACCGGAGCTCTCACTGGGGCCTTATTTGATAACGGACTAACCTGTGACTTATAATTTAGTGAACTCTGGCCTAAGGGCCTGCTTTTTGGCCTCAAAATAACTGCTTTCCACTGCAAAATTATACGCACAGTGAGACAGGGGGAGATTGCGTTAACCCCTCTTTAAGGATAACAACTACTCCTTTATACTTTTCCTGCCTTCACTCCTCTGGCATACGATCCCTCTCACTGCATCACCCAGCAACAAGGCCACCCTCAATTATATCATGACCAGCAGAAAAGGCAATAAGCTGGAAAAGCAAAACAAACAGTTGGGGCCATCAGTCTCTTCATTCTTTCAACCACACGATCCATCAGCCCCAGATACTATGCACACTCAGGAACCAGCCCCCACCATCCCAGCTCCTGTTTCAATTCAGGACCCTCTACAGTCTATCCAATCCCAGATTGCTGGCCTCCCATCTAAATCAGACATAGAATCGCTAAAAAAGTTTATCAAAGAGGAGATTAAAGATTTAAAGAAGGACCTTAATGAATTAGGCTCTAGAATGGAATTCCTGGAGGAGGGCCAAGACCACCTTAATAACATGGTCAGTACAAACTCTAACCAATTGTCTATACATGACTCAATGCTCCATAACCTATCTGATAAAATAGAAGACCTCGAAAATCGAGGCCGGAGGAACAATCTGCGAATACGTGGGATCCCAGAGGAGGTCTCACAAGATCAACTTAGAGCATATGTCACAGAACTCTTTCATTTTCTTCTCCCTCAATCTCCCAGCCTCCTGCCAGAAGACATTGAAAGAATACATAGGGCCCTTAGACCGCCCAGCAGACCTCCTGCTCCCCCAAGAGATGTTGTTCTCAAATTCCTGAAATACACTGTAAAAGAAGAGATGTGGCAGTCGGCCAGGACCAGAAGAGTAATCCAATTTCACAACCACAATTTACAGATATATCAGGATCTCTGCCCTCAAACAATCCAGCGCAGGAGAGAGGTCCGTTTTATAACTAAGGTCCTTCAAGAAAACAACATGCGATATCGCTGGGGCTTCCCATTTAGCCTTATAATTTCGCACAACGGAGGGCAAGTGATATATAAAAGTTTTTCGGACCTAGACCACATTTCAAAGAAACTTAACCTCTCTTTTGAGCCGCCACCAGAAATAGTTATAGACCCCCCACCTCTGAGGAATCACCCGGAGGAAGGAACTTCAAGAGATCAAAGAATACCTTGGTCTAGGGTGGCCCCCAAGAGGCGCAAGACAGGCCTCCCTTCACCAGACGAAGATACCTGACAATTCTAGCAACGCTATCTCACCCTTTTCTTATATGAAAATGTGCTGACAGACTCTTACTTTGATAAACGCAGTTGCTATTTCGATCCCAAGCTCCTGTGAACTGACCTCAGCCTTGATGCTCCCAGGGTATTGTATGAATATTTCGAACTCTTGTTTATTTTCACCCCAGTTTAATGTGTTTAAATGTTCAGTTGGGTTCAACTATACTTTTTTTCAAATGCTAAGTTCCCGGACATATATCTTATGAATGCCATAAAGGTTCCCCGACATCATTCCACCCCCTTGAATGGTGTCTTGTCAGAACTCCACGACCACCATTTGTTATCATAAAAGTTTGTTTTTATTTATGCTTGTATGCTCATATTTAAGCAATCCGTTTATACTAGAAATGTAATAACAGTTTCTGAACGTTTGCATGTACCTAATGCAAGTCGAATTTTGCTTACAATTGTTTTTTTGTACTGTTCATTTATATATCAGTATGTTTATTCCCAAGAATTCTCTGCTTCTGTTCAACATATGCTCTCACAGATAGTACACAGGGACCTATATATCTCCCGTATTAATACACACATTTACTTACTACAACATTTATCAATAATCACCCTCTATTGCTCCCCGCGTCTCCCAGCATCCTACTTAACTATAGTCGCCACTGAATATATAAGATATGGCTGTACAACCTAGGACTATTCATTTACTGTCCCATAATGTTAAAGGGCTAAACATTCCCCAGAAGAGATCCCAAGCTTTGAGAGATTATCATAGACTTAAAAGCGATATTATTCTCCTACAAGAGACCCATTTTAGGAAGGGCAGAGAACCCATGCAGTCCCTTAGGAAATTTGGCCAGGTCTTCCTTTCATCACATTCTACAAAACACAACGGAGTAGGAATTCTGATACGTAAACAGATACCTTTCCATCTCACTAATATTTTTAGAGATAAAGAAGGAAGACTAGTTGTGATCACTGGCCGACTTTTCAACAAAGTCATTACCATTGCTAATGTTTATGCCCCAAACTCTGGAGATGCCCCGTTTTTCCTTAGAACCTCTAACATAATTTCTGAAATATCTAGGGGTTGCCTGATTGTTGGAGGAGATTTTAATTTAGCTTTAAACCCTGATTTAGACTGCTCCTCTGGAACATCATCCATACCCCAAAAGACATTAAAACTAATTAAATCCCATATTTCAAAACTAAATGTCCATGATGCCTGGAGAATCCACCACCCAAATGTCAAAGATTATACGTTTTTCTCCCACCCCCACCAAATTTATTCCCGCATCGATTATTTCATGATTGATGTCACTAGCTTAGCCTTAGTCCAGTCCTCTAACATCCTCCCCATAACCTGGTCTGATCATGCAATGGTTAGTTGCTCCTTAATTTGGCCCACTTCACAGAGACCAGAACGCACTTGGAGATTGGATGAAACATTACTGACCGATCCAATTTCCAAACTACACATCCAAGAGAAAATCGAATCTTATTTTCAGTTAAATGTTACACCAGATGTCACCCCCCACCAAATATGGGAAGCACATAAGTGCGTTATTAGAGGGGAATTAATTGCGCTCAAAGCGAAAATAACCAAACAAAACTCCCTGGCACTTAGTAATTTATTAGAAGAGCTAGACAAACTCCAAGACACCCATAAAAGACACCCATAAAAGACACCCAAAGGCCCATTCGCTACTGGAACATATAACTCATAAGCAGAGGCAGCTGGCCCTTCTTTTAGGTTTAGAGGCCAAACGTAAAGCTCTCTTCCTTAGAAGAAGATTTTACGAGGGAGGAAATAGACAGGGCAAGCTTCTGGCACGTTTATTAAGAAATAAGTCTTCTAAGGGATATATTATGAATATAAAAGATAATAAAGGTAAAACATGGTCCACCTCTTCCGACATAGCGGATAATTTCAAATCCTATTACGAGGACCTTTATAATTTAGACAGGAAGAACACTCCACCTTCACCCTCAGACATAACTGACTACCTTACCTCACTTCATCTCCCCTCCCTGACAGAGGACCAAAAATTAGAAATAGAATCCCCTTTCACCTTAAGGGAGCTCCGAAAGGCTATTCTCTCCTTCCCGCCCGGTAAAGCTCCAGGCCCAGACGGCTTTGGCCACTCATATTATTCTAAATTTATAGACATTCTTGCCCCCCACCTTCTAGCACATTTCTCTGACATTGATAATGACAATTCCTTTCACCCCCACTCCCTCCAAGCTCATATTTCAGTAATACCGAAACCAAACAAGCCCCTAGATCTTATCCCTAACTATAGGCCAATCTCTCTGCTAAACGCAGATATAAAAATATTCGCTAAAATGTTAGCTATTAGACTAAACCAATATCTCCCACAACTCATTCATCAAGACCAAGTCGGTTTTGTCCCACTTAGGGAGGCTAAGGACAACACGGTCCGAAATCTCCATCTACTTATCCACTCCAAAAAACAGGGCCTTCCCGCAGTCTGGTTGTCAACCGATGCGGAGAAGGCCTTTGATCGAGTTAGATGGTCCTTCCTTAGGGCCACACTGAAATCCATGGGCCTAGGCGAGCTTATGCTCCACAGAATTTTAGCTTTATATAATAACCCTAGTGCCCGAATCTCCCTGAATGGCATCCTGTCCCGCCCCTTCCCAATAACTAACGGCACCAGACAGGGGTGCCCTCTGTCCCCTTACTATTTATATGTCTTTTGGAGATTTTTGCTGCCAGAATCAGACAAAACCCAAGCATTAAGGGTATATCAGTTGGGGGAGAGACTTATAAATTATCCCTCTTCGCAGACGACGTGCTGTTTTCCCTCACATCCCCGGATAAGTCATTACCCATACTCCTAGATGAATTGTCGCTTTTTCACAAATTAACCAACTTTACCATTAACCAGTCTAAGTCTGAGTATCTAGGGATTTCGTTGCCAGACACTCTTGCCCAACAAATTGAACTCACCTGTCCCTTCCGACGGTGCAAAACTTCATTGAGATATTTAGGTATTAATCTTACTGAAGACCTAGACTCAACATATCGCTATAACTATATTCCTCTTAAGATATCCTTAGAGCGTGAACTTTCCTCATGGCACTCTAGACATCTGTCTTGGATGGGCAGAATCAACTCGATAAAAATGACGGCTTTCCCCAGACTTTTGTATGTATTGCAAGCTCTCCCGATCCCTCTCCCACCCCGATACCTCACGAATATTCAAAGGCTATTCAACTCCTTCATTTGGGGAGGCAGACACTCTAGAATTAATAATAAGATAATGATATCCCCCCGAATACATGGTGGCCTAGGGGTCCCCAATTTAGAATTATACAGATCTGCCATCTATATCCAAAGGATCCTCGACTGGAGGATACATGGATCTCAGAAAAGGTGGGTTCACCTGGAGGAATATCCATATAAAGACCTGAATCTCCGCTCCGTTTGCTGGTCCCCCCGTTTTGAAAACATAATCCACAATATAGACAATCCGATAACTAAAGAGACTCCTTATTACAGTGGGCGAAAACGAATAAATCTAACCCTTACCTTTCATCCAACCCCTCCCCACTCACTTCCCTGATATATAATTCTGATTTTTCTCTGGCTGCCCTGGGGACTTATCCCTCCGACCCTAACTAACACTCCGACATTGCGATACACCACCTCTCAGAGAATGAACACATACTTCCACATATCACACTTCAGGAGCGGAACTTCACTTGGGCCAGCAACTGGTTTAACTATAGAAGACTTCACAACTATATTACAACTCATAAATCCAGTAATAACATGCTTAGACCCATGACTAAACTAGAAACGTTGATAACATCCCCTACCCCTTTAAGGCACACCTTATCTAAAATGTATTCTATTTTAACTCAACCTCCTCCGGGGTACCTACCTGGTGCTATTGAATCATGGGAAAGGGAGTTAGGAGTTATTATTCTTCCCCAAGTAGCATCATCTATATTTACAAATACTATGTCATCCTCTTCATCGGCAGCCCTTCTAGAGATGAACTATAAAATCCTTCATAACTGGTATCTTACACCTAGACGATTATACAAATTATACCCTACAACGGGGAACAGATGCTGGCGCTGTGGACACGCGGGGAGTGGTATGGGCCACATGTGGTGGTGGTGCAACAGCATCACCTGGTTTTGGAGAACCCTTCTCGGTGAGATTGAGAGAATTTTCCAGTTCATACTCCCTTTCGATCCCCTAATATTTCTTCTTAACAAACACATTAAACTCCCTTCCAAGTCCCATGTCATTTTGCTTCGCATATTCACAAATTGTGCTAAAGCACTTATTGCAAAGAACTGGAAATCCCAAGACCCCCCCAATATCACAATGTGGAGAAACTTATAGAACTAGAGGAATATATAGCTTTTAGATTAGACTCTAGGGACCATTATATTAATGCACAAAATATGTGGACACAATATATAGCTTCAGAAAGTTCTCTTTAGCCACTCATTCACTAATGCGACTCCCTTTACCCTCCTATACTTATCCGCACAGATAGAGAGTTTTCATTAATTGATGGTACAATTTTTCAGACATTCTTATGTAATATTGGATTGAAACCTTGATATGGCATGGTAGGCTGTTGTTTTTTGTCTATGTTTTTGCAATTTCAACTTCTGATCAACATGCTTTAAGAGACTGTTACTTTAGCTTGACATTTTGATTGTTTTATTTTGTCAATGTCAATTGTATTTTATATTTCTGAACGGATTTTGTATTTTTGAAACTATACCAATAAAAACAACTTGGAATAAATTTCAAGATGGCTGCACCCACCCAAGACAGGATTACTTTACTGACCATCGGGGAGTCATTTGATGAACATCAAACTACATAAGAAGTAATTTGTGCATCATCAGGTTAAAGATAATTTTACAAATCATCAGGCTTGTAAAGTCATCTACGGTGCAGCTTTCTGGGTGATGACTTCAGAATGATTAGCAGATTACATTACTGATTACTTCACAAGCAGGAACAGCCAATGAATGACTCAAGAGTCATCTCATTTAAATAATTTGGCCTGTGGGCACACTTCAGGATGGCTTCTGATGACTATTCTGGAGTCATCGATTACTTCAGAATGACTCTAGGAAGATGATCCTTTTTTACTAGGGCAGATGCAGAACCTCAGTAACTAGCACTTTTGATAGGTTAAATGGACATGAAACACAATTTTTTTATGATTCAGAAAGAGTATATGATTTTAAACAACTTTCCTATTTACTTATATTATCAGATTTTCATTCTCTTGGTATCCTTAGCTGAAGGAGCAGCAACTTATTACCAGCCGCTAGCTGAGCATATTGAGTGAACCATTACATATATGTGCAGCCACCAATCAGCAGTTAGCTCCCAGTAGTGAATTGCTGTTCTTGAGCCTACCTAGGTGTGCTTTTCAATAAAGGATACCAAGAGATGATGCAAATTAGATAATAGGATACATTGGAAAGTTGTTTAAAATGGCATTTTCTATCTGAATCATGAAAGAAAAAGATGGGTTTAAAGTCCCATTTAAAATAAGAGAATAGCTTTGAAGAGAGCTACAGGCATATCTAAATATCACTACATTCCAGTGCTGATATGTTTTCACATGTGCAGTAACTCTCCATCAGGTCCCTGCAGTATAACCTAAGTTCCAAAATGGCAGCACCCATGATTAGATGGAGGTGCATGAAATGTATTTAGTGTCCCTTTTTGGAAGTTTACTATGGCCGTGTTCAGCCAACGCTCAGAGCCAGCGCCGGCACATCAGCTTCAGCGATGACATGGTGCTATGGGGACGTCACAAGTAAGGGAGCTTATAAAAACTGCTCCCTGCACAACTTCTCCCGTCGCCATGCTGCCCATACAAATTCTTCACAGCGCAACAAAAAAGCCAAAGACTACAACTCCCGGCATGCATTTACGTATATCAGGGGAGACAGGAGACGCTTATTGAAGATTGAGTGACGGTGAGCAGGAAAATATTGTTATGAAGATGCTTGTTTCATAAAAGACAGGGATTACAGCACTCTCTTGCAACGACAAAACACAGCTCCATAGTTAAAGTAAACATAGTAACATTTTATTAGTATAGCAATTGAATTTTAGACACACTGCATCTCCCACAAAGAAGGATGTACAACAGAATAGTGTATCATATTGCTTTGGCCAAACTAATGTAAATATACAAATTGCTTGCTAAGATAGCAAGGTTAATATATAGACAAAAATAACAATAAATCTGACCGGTCAGGGTGAACCAAGCTACCTGTATACACAAACACATGCAGTAAAAAATCATAAATTGCGTAGATATATATTCTAGATAACTACACCCAACTGCACACAGAACCCCCACAATGTATTGTGGAGGTATGACCTGGGCAGGTATACGAAAGTGGGATCTAAATTATCGGAAATACTCTCTTTTTTAAGATGAAATGCATATAGATATATGTAACATTAGAATAACACTGTGAATGTAGCATACAAATGATCAAAGCATGAAAAATGGCAATAGAAAAATGATAGAATGGTTGTCCAAACAACTACACCCAGCTGCACACAAAACCCCTGAAAATACATATGAGGTATAACCTGGGCAGGTAATATGATGTTGGATGTAAGTTATTGGACCATCCACCCTAGGCAATGCAGTTGAATTACGTGGTCAAGGAACAACAAAATTGCACAAGTAGTTAATAAGCTGTAGCATAGAAAAGCGAGCATTGTTAGTAAGGAAAGTCCAGTGGAAGTATAGAGCAAGTTCTATGCAATTAGTTGTGCAAGAAAAGCAGCCTATTAGGCACACAACATTCTCCTTTAAACTGTAGTGCAAAGTGTAAGCTCCAAAATGACACCTCGACAGGCGTCTCCCAAAAGCAAATTTACAGGCGTAAGTACTATTAGCATAAGCACTTCAAACTTAGTGCTAGGTAAGTGGCCAAGTATCTGTAACTTATAGCAGTGTGTAATATCGATATACTACATCTTCCTTCCAAAGCCGCTACAACCACGAACATCCATTAGTGCAAAACAAAGAACTGCTTGTTCAAATCCATGCTGAAGAATAGCCGCTCTGTATTCAACCGGTGCTGCAGACGGTACACACGGTCACGTGGACAGGTCAGCTGATGCCGACGCGCGTTTCACCCCCTCGTCTGTTGGTAAGGCGGGGCTTCGTCAGGGCGTATGGGTGTTGTTGTTTGGACCACCATTCTATCATATTTCTATTGCCATTTTTCATGCTTTGATCATTTGTATGCTACATTCACAGTGTTATTCTAATGTTACATATCTATGTGTTTCATCTTTAAAAAGAGAGTATTTCCGATAACTTATATCCCACTTTCGTATACCTGCCCATGTCATACCTCCACAATACATTGTGGGGGTTCTGTGTGCAGTTGGATGTAGTTATCTAGAATATATCTCTAAGCAACTTATGATTTTTTACCACATGTGTTTGTGTATACAGGTACCTTGGTTCACCCTGATCGGTCAGATTTATTATTATTTTTGTCTATATATTAACCTTGCTATCTTAGCAAGCCATTTGAATATTTACATTAGTTTGGCCCACGCAATATGATACACTATACTGTTGTACATCCTTCTTTGTGGGAGATACAGTGTCTAAAATTCAATTGCTATACTAATAAAATGTTACTATGTTTACTTTAACTATGGAGCTGTGTTTTGTCGTTGCAAAAGAGTGCTGTAATCCCTGTCTTTTATGAAACAAGTATTTTCTTCTTTCTTTCTCTCTGAAGTAATATATATATATATATATATTTATTTATATATATATATATATATATATATATATATACACGGTATATATACACGTTCTATGTTTCTATGTTACGTGTTGCTCATGGAGGTGGGAATAGCGTCATCAGAGCGCTAAGCGAACACCGAGCGCCTCGCTTGGAAGTGTACTCCGAAAGTTTCAAGCAAACGCTGCGTTCGCTTGGAGAACTTGCTGAACGCAGCCTATGAAATCTCATGAGATCACAGTAAAGAGCCAAGTGTGACATCGGCACTGATGAAGCTGGTTGGCTGTTTTTTTTTCTCAACATGCAGCTAATAGTAGCTGAAGAAGTTTCTTTAATAAACAGTTTGCATAAAAAATAATGGATTTCTGTTTTAAATAAACTCTTACAAATACATGTGGACATAGACATGCTTAAATTACCAGCAAATACAGTAGATTTGCATAATGAACACATGTATAACAAGACAATGCAATAGCACTTAGTCTGAGCTTCAAGTGAGTAGTATATTTTTTTCCTAACAAATTTCAGTTATGTCTATTTCCGCTCACCCTGTATCATGTGACAGCCATCAGCCAATCACAAATGCATATACGTATATTCTGTGAATTCTTGCACATGCTCAGTAGGAGCTGGTGACTTTAAAAAGATTGTGCACATGTTGAATTGGAAAGTTGTTTAAAATTACTGCTCTATCTGAATCATGACAGTGTCCCTTTAAATAGACACGCAATTCATATCTTTATTTACCATAGTCACTTGCCAAAATTGTCACCACAATATTTAATGCTAACCGATTATTCCAGTTCTAGATTGATTTTCAAGTTCCTTTATGCCAGATCTCAGAAAGTTGAAATTATTGATGACAAATGATTCATATGTTGAGAACAAATTAGAATGATGGATTATGTGCTTGGGGGAACTTAGTTTTCCTTTGAGATATCTGTACAAAAGCACCGTTCATAATGTGAAACTTGATATACAGGGAATCATATCATTTAACATTTTGTCCTAAATATGTTTTTAAATGGGCAAAATATTTCTAACCTTTACTGATATCACGTCTTGCTAGCTTTTAAAATAGTGTGCCCAAGTTTTACGTAGTTGTATAAACGTGCTTAGAAGCTTCAGTAAAATACCAGTATATTATCTCTCTCAACAGCTCATACCTAGATGTATATTTATTAGCAACAACGCATTATTGGGAGCTAGTCGCTGATTGGTGGTTGCACATATAGGCCTCTTTTCCTTGGCTCACCTGATATGTTTAACTAGCTCCCAGTGCATTGCTGCTCCTCCAACAAAGGATACCAAGAGAATGAAGCAAATTTGATAATAAAAGTTAATTGGAAAGTAGTGTAACATTGTATGTTCTCTCTGAGCCATGAAATAAAAAAAATGGCTTTCAGAATTGAAATTCTAAGATATGCCCATTAGCATGCTTGATTCTGTAAGATTCTGCTTGGTTAGTATGGACTCACTAGCATGTCAATAACGTACTTGCACCAAACATATGCACTAATCCTATGTACACACTAGTTTAGCCTCTTTTGGCAAAGTGGTATTAAAGGGACAGTAAAGTCATAATTATACATTCATGATTTAGACAGAGCATACAATTTTAAACAATTTGTAGATGTAATTTTTTTATTTAATTTCCTTCCTTCCCTTGTTATCCTTTGTTGAAAGGGTTATCTATGTAAGCTCAGGAGCAGCAAAGAACCTAGCTTCTAGCTGCTGATTGGTGGCTGCATATATATACCGATTGTCATTCGCTCACCCATATGTTCAGTTAGAAACCAGTAGTATATTGCTGCTCATTCAACAAATGATACCAAGAGAATGAAACAAATTTGATAATAGAAGTAAACTGGAAAGTTGTTCTAAATTGTATGTTCTACCTAAATTATGAAAGAGAAATTTTGGGTTTCACATCCCTTTTAATTTGGAGTAAGAAAAAATATATTTCTTTCATGTAATTGGCAAGAGTCCATGAGCTAGTGACGTATGGGATATACAATCCTACCAGGAGGGTCAAAGTTTCCCAAACCTCAAAATGCCTATAAATACACCCCTCACCACACCCACAATTCAGTTTTACAAACTTTGCCTCCTATGGAGGTGGTGAAGTATGTTTGTGCTAAGATTTCTACGTTGATATGCGCTTCTCAGCATTTTTTTGAAGCCCGATTCCTCTCGGAGTACAGTGAATGTCAGAGGGATGTGAAGGGAGTATTACCTATTGAATGCAATGGTTTTCCTCACAGGGATCTATTTCATAGGTTCTCTATTATCGGTCGTAGAGATTCATCTCCTACCTCCCTTTTCAGATCGACGATATACTCTCAATTTACCATTACCTCTACTGATAATCGTTTCAGTACTGGTTTGGCTATATGTAGATGGGTGTCTTTGGTAAGTATGTTTTCATTTCTTAAGACACTCTCAGCTATGGTTTGGCACTTTATGTATTTATATAAAGTTCTAAATATATGTATTGTACTTATATTTGCCATGATTCAGGTTTTCAGTATATTTCCTTTTGCAGATTGTCAGTTTCATATCTGGGAAATGCTTTTTTTATGAAAATGTATTTCTTATCTGGGGTATAGTCTCTTTTTCAGATTGACTGTCTTTTAAATTTGCGGGCAGAATTAGGCTTGCGAGAGCGCAAAATGCCAAACTTTATTGCGTCATTCTTCGCGCAAGATTTTCTCTTGTTAGGTGTATCCAGTCCACGGATCATCCATTACTTGTGCGATATTCTCCTTCCCAACAGGAAGTTGCAAGAGGATCACCCACAGCAGAGCTGCTATATAGCTCCTCCCCTAACTGCCATATCCAGTCATTCTCTTGCAAGCTCTCAACATAGCTGGAGGTAGTTAGAGGAAAGTGGTAAAATATAGTTAGTTTTTTCTTCAATCAAAAGTTTGTTTTTAAATGATACCGGAGTGTACTGTTTTATCTCAGGCAGCATTTAGAAGAAGAATCTGCCTGCGTTTTTCTATGATCTTAGCAGAAGTAACTAAGATCCACTGCCGTTCTCACATATGTCTGAGGAATGAGGTAACTTCAGAGGGAGAATGGCGTGCAGGGTATCCTGCAATAAGGTATGTGCAGTTAAGTTTTTCTAGGGATGGAATTTGCTAGAAAATGCTGCTGATACCGGATTAATGTAAGTTAAAGCCTAAATACAGTGATTTAATAGCGACTAGTATCAGGCTTGCTATCAGAGGTATATACTCTGATTAATGTGCAATATAAAACGTTTGCTGGCATGTTTAATCGTTTTTATATATGCTTTGGTGATAAAACTTATTGGGGCCTAGTTTTTTCCACATGGCTGGCTTGATTTTTGCCTAGAAACAGTTTCCTGAGGCTTTCCACTGTTATAGTATAAAAGTTACAGTTGGTGCAGTTAAAATTACAAACTGTTACATTCAGCTTCCCTCAGCAGTCCCCTGCATGCTATTGGACATCTCTGAAGGGTTCAAAAGTAGGAGCTGTGGCAGTTGTTATGACTGTTTAAAAAACATATTTTTTGTTTTGTTAATCTGTTTTTTGTATTAAGGGGTTAATCATCCATTTTCAAGTGGGTGCAATGCTCTGCTAACTTGTTACATACACTGTAAAAATTTCGTTAGTTTAACTGCCTTTTTTTCACTGTTATTTCAAATTTTGGCAAAATTTGTTTCTCTTAAAGGCACAGTAACGTTTTTTTTTTTTTTATATTGCTTGTTAACTTGATTTAAAGTGTTTTCCAAGCTTGCTAGTCTCATTGCTAGTCTGTATAAGCATGTCTGACATAGAGGAAACTCCTTGTTCATTATGTTTAAAAGCCATGGTGGAACCCCATAGGAGAATGTGTACTAAATGTATTGATTTCACTTTAAACAATAAAGATCAGCTGTTATCTTTAAAAGAATCATCACCAGAGGATTCTGGCGAGGGGGAAGTTATGCCGACTAACTCTCCCCACGTGTCGGACCCTTTGACTCCCGCTCAAGGGACTCACGCTAAAATGGCGCCAAGTACATTAAAGACGCCCATAGCGATTACTTTGCAGGATATGGCGGCAATCATGGATAATACCCTGTCAGCGGTATTAGCCAGACTGCATGAAATCAGAGGAAAGCGCGATAGCTCTGGGGTTAGACGTAATACAGAGCGCGCAGATGTTTTAAGGCCCATGTCTGATACTGCGTCACAATATGCAGAAGCTGAGGAAGAGCTTCAGTCTGTGGGTGACGTCTCTGACTCAGGGAAACCTGATTCAGATATGTCTACTTTTAAAGTTAAGCTTGAGAACCTCCGGGTGTTGCTTGGAGAGGTTTTAGCTGCTCTGAATGACTGTGACACAATTGCAGTGCCAGAGAAATTGTGTAGACTGGATAAATACTACGCGGTGCCGGTGTGTACTGACGTTTTTCCAATACCTAAAAGGTTTACAGAAATTATTACTAAGGAGTGGGACAGACCCGGTGTGCTGTTTTCCCCTCTCCTATTTTTAGAAAAATGTTTCCAATAGACGCCACCACACGGGACTTATGGCAGACGGTCCCTAAGGTGGAGGGAGCAGTTTCTACTTTAGCAAAGCGTACCACTATCCCTGTCGAGGACAGTTGTGCTTTTTCAGATCCAATGGATAAAAAATTAGAAGGTTACCTTAAGAAAATGTTTATTCAACAAGGTTTTATCCTGCAGCCCCTTGCATGCATTGCTCCTGTCACTGCTGCTGTGGCGTTCTGGTTTGAGTCTCTGGAAGAGGCCTTTCAGACAGCTACTCCATTGACTGAAATACTTGAGAAGCTTAGAACACTTAAGCTAGCTAATTCTTTTGTTTCTGATGCCATTGTTCATTTGACTAAACTAACGGCTAGGAATTCTGTATTCGCCATCCAGGCGCGTAGGGCACTATGGCTTAAATCTTGGTCAGCTGACGTGACTTCAAAGTCTAAATTAACATTCCCTTCAAGGGGCAGACCCTATTCGGGCCTGGTTTGAAGGAAATTATTGCTGACATTACTGGAGGTAAGGGTCATACCCTTCCTCAGGACAGGGCCAAATCAAGGGCCAAACAGTCTAATTTTCGTGCCTTTCGAAATTTCAAGGCAGGTGCAGCATCAACTTCCTCTGCTACAAAACAAGAGGGAACGTTTGCGCAATCCAAGCCGGCCTGGTCTAACCAGGCCTGGAGCAAAGGCAAGCAGGGCAGAAAGCCTTCTGCTGCCTCTAAGACAGCATGAAGGAACGGCCCCCTATCCGGCAATGGATCTAGTAGGGGGCAGACTTTCTCTCTTCGCCCAGGCGTGGGCAAGAGATGTTCAGGATCCCTGGGCGTTGGAGATCATATCTCAGGGATATCTTCTGGACTTCAAAGCTTCCCCCCCACAAGGGAGATTTCACCTTTCGAGATTATCTGTAAACCAGATAAAGAAAGAGGCATTCTTACACTGTGTGCAAGACCTCCTAATAATGGGAGTGATCCATCCAGTTCCACAGATGGAACAAGGACAGGGATTTTATTCAAATCTGTTTGTGGTTCCCAAAAAAGAGGGAACCTTCAGACCAATTTTGGATCTAAAGATCTTAAACAAATTCCTCAGAATTCCATCGTTCTAAATGGAAACTATTCGGACAATCCTACCTATGATCCAGGAGGGTCAGTACATGACCACAGTGGATTTGAAGGATGCTTACCTTCACATACCGATTCACAAAGATCATCATCGGTTCCTAAGGTTTGCCTTTCTAGACAGGCATTACCAGTTTGTGGCTCTTCCCTCTGGGTTAGCTACAACCCCAAGAATTTTTACAAAGGTTCTGGGGTCTCTTCTGGCGGTCCTAAGACCACGGGGCATAGCAGTGGCCCCTTATCTAGACGACATCCTGATACAGGCGTCAAACTACCAAATTGCCAAATCTCATACGGACATAGTGTTGGCATTTCTGAGGTCGCATGGGTGGAAAGTGAACAAGGGAAAGAGTTCTCTATCACCACTCACAAGGGTTTCCTTCCTAGGAACTCTGATAGATTCTGTAGAAATGAAATTTTACCTGACGGAGTCCAGGTTATCAAAGCTTCTAAATTCCTGCCGTGTTCTTCACTACATTCCGTGCCTTTCGGTGGCTCAGTGCATGGAAGTGATCGGCTTAATGGTAGCGGCGATGGACATAGTGCCATTTGCGCGCCTACATCTCAGACCGCTGCAATTATGCATGCTCAGTCAGTGGAATGGGGATTACACAGATTTGTCCCCTCTGCTAAATCTGGATCAAGAGACCAGAGATTCTCTTCTCTGGTGGCTATCTCAGGTCCATCTCTCCAAAGGTATGACCTTTCGCAGGCCAGATTGGACAATTGTAACAACAGATGCCAGCCTTCTAGGTTGGGGTGCAGTCTGGAATTCCCTGAAGGCTCAGGGATCGTGGACTCAGGAGGAGAAACTCCTCCCAATAAATATTCTGGAGTTAAGAGCAATATTCAATGCTCTTCTAGCTAGGTCTCAGTTAGCAACCCTGAGGTTCATCAGATTTCAGTCGGACAACATCACGACTGTGGCTTACATCAACCATCAAGGGGGGACCAGGAGCTCCCTAGCTATGTTAGAAGTCTCCAAGATAATTGGCTGGGCAGAGACTCACTCTTGCCATCTATCAGCGATCCATATCCCAGGTGTAGAGAACCGGGAGGCAGATTTTCTAAATCGTCAGACTTTTCATCCGGGGGAGTGGGAACTCCATCCGGAGGTGTTTGCTCAATTGGTTCATCGTTGGGGCACACCAGAATTGGATCTCATGGTGTCTCGCCAGAACGCCAAGCTTCCTTGTTACGGATCCAGGTCCAGGGACCCAGAAGCGACGCTGATAGATGCTCTAGCAGCACTGTGGTTCTTCAACCTGGCTTATGTGTTTCCACCGTTTCCTCTGCTCCCTCGACTGATTGCCAAAATCAAACAGGAGAGAGCATCGGTGATCTTGATCGCGCCTGCGTGGCCACGCAGGACCTGGTATGCAGACCTGGTGGACATGTCATCCTTTCCACCTTGGCCTATGCCTCTGAGACAAGACCTTCTACTACAAGGTCCTTTCAATCATCCAAATCTAATTTCTCTGAGACTGACTACCTGGAGATTGAACGCTTGATTTTATCAAGGCATGGCTTCTCCGAGGCAGTCATTGATGCCTGTAACCAGGAAAATCTACCATAAGATATGGCGCAAATATCTTCATTAGTGTGAATCCAAGAATTACTCATGGAGTAAGGTTAGGATTCCTAGGATATTGTCCTTTCTCCAAGAGGGTTTGGATAAAGGATTATCAGCTAGTTCTTTTAAAGGTACAGATTTCTGCTCTGTCTATCCTTTTGCACAAGCGTCTGGCAGAGGTTCCTGACGTCCAGGCATTTTGTCATGCTTTGGTTAGAATTAAGCCTGTGTTTAAACCTTTTGCTCCTCCATGGAGCTTAAACTTGGTTCTTAAGGTTCTTCAAGGAGTTCCGTTTGAACCCCTTCATTCCATTGATATCAAACTTTTATCTTGGAAAGTTCTGTTTTTGATGGCTATTTCCTCGGCTCGTAGAGTCTGAGTTATCAGCTTTACAATGTGATTCTCCTTATCTGATTCTCCTTATCTGATTTTCCATACAGATAAAGTAGTTCTGCGTACAAAACCTGGGTTTTTACCTAAGGTAGTTTCCAACATGAATATCAATCAAGAGATTGTTGTTCCATCATTGTGTCCTAATCCTTCTTCAAAGAAGGAACGTCTTTTACATAATTTGGACGTAGTCCGTGCTTTAAAGTTTTACTTACAAGCGACTAAAGATTTTCGTCAAACATCTTCCCTGTTTGTTGTTTACTCTGGACAGAGGAGAGGTCAAAAGGCTTCGGCAACCTCTCTTTCTTTTTGGCTTCGGAGCGTAATACGCTTAGCCTATTAGACTGCTGGACAGCAGCCTCCTGAAAGAATTACAGCTCATTCTACTAGAGCTGTGGCTTCCACCTGGGCCTTTAAAAATGAGGCTTCTGTTGAACAGATTTGCAAAGCGGCGACTTGGTCTTCGCTTCATACCTTTTCAAAATTTTACAAATTTGATACTTTTGCTTCTTTGGAGGCTATTTTTGGGAGAAAGGTTCTACAGGCAGTGGTCCCTTCCGTTTAAGTACCTGCCTTGTCCCTCCCTTCATCCGTATACTTTAGCTTTGGTATTGGTATCCCACAAGTAATGGATGATCCGTGGACTGGATACACCTAACAAGAGAAAACATAATTTATGCTTACCTGATAAATTTATTTCTCTTGTGGTGTTATCCAGTCCACGGCCCGCCCTGTCCTTTTAAGGCAGGTCTAAATTTTAAACTACAGTCACCACTGCACCCTATGGTTTCTCCTTTCTCGGCTAGTTTCGGTCGAATGACTGGATATGGCAGTTAGGGGAGGAGCTATATAGCAGCTCTGCTGTGGGTGATCCTCTTGCAACTTCCTGTTGGGAAGGAGAATATCCCACAAGTAATGGATGATCCGTGGACTGGATACACCACAAGAGAAATAAATTTATCAGGTAAGCATAAATTATGTTTTTTGGTGCGAAGTTACGTTCATTGACGCAAATTCGTCCTTTCCGGCATCTTAGTTGACGCCGAGTCCTTCACAAGGTTGCTTCATCTATGACGCGAGTGTGACGTTTTTGGCGCCAAAAAATATTTTTCTGATATGACTTCTAAATCCAGATTGCTTTCTCTTTCTTTCCAAGGTAATAAATTATTTGGTTCTCAGTTGGATTCAATAATTTCAACTGTCACTGGGGGGAAGGGCGTTTTTTTGCCTCAGGATAAAAAAAACTAAAGGTAAATCTAAAGCTTCTAATCGTTTTCGTTCCTTTCGACATAAGGAACAGAAATATAATCCTTCCCCAAAGGAATCTGTTTCCAATTGGAAGCCTTCCTCAAATTTAAATAAATCCAAGCCTTTTAAGAGATCAAAGCCAGCCCCCAAGTCCGCATGAAGGTGCGGCCCTCATTCCAGCTCAGCTGGTAGGGGGCAGATTAAATTCTTCAAAGATGTTTGGATCAGTTCTGTCCAAAATCATTGGATTCAAAGTATTGTCTCTCAGGGGTACAGAATAGGATTCAGAGTAAGACCACCTGTGAGAAGATTTTTTTCTCACGCATTCCAGCGAACCCAGTAAAGGCTCAGGCTTTCCTGAAGTGTGTTTCAGACCTGGAGTTATCAGGGGTAATCATGCCAGTTCCGTTTCAGGAACAGGGCCTGAGGTTTTATTCAAATCTATTCATTGTCCCAAAGTAAGACAATTCATTCAGACCAGTTTTGGATCTAAAGATTTTGAATCGATATGTAAGACTACCAACTTTCAAGATGGTGACTATAAGGACTATTCTGCCTTTTTTTCAGCAAGGGCATTATATGTCCACAATAGACTTACAGGATGCATATCTTCATATTCTTATTCATCCGGATCACTATCGGTTCCTGAGATTCTCTTTTCTTGACAAGCATTACCAATTTGTTGCTCTTCCTTTTAGCATAGCAACAGCTCCAAGAATCTTTTCAAAGGTTCTCGGTGCCCTAATCTCTGTAATCAGAGAACGGGGTATTGCGATGTTTCCTTATTTGGACGATATCTTTGTAGTCGCTCAGTCTTTACGTTCTGCAGAATCTCACGTGAATCAACTAGTGTTGTTTCTTCAAAGACATGGTTGGAGGATCAATTTACCAAAAAGTTCTTTGATTCCTCAGACAAAGGTAACCTTTTTAGGTTTCCAGATAGATTCAGTGTCCATGACTTTGTCTTTAACAGACATGAGACGTTTGAAATTGGTGGCAGCCTGTCGGAACCTTCAGTCTCAGTCATTCCCTTCAGTAGGTATGTGCATGGAAGTTTTAGGTCTCATGACTGTAGCATCGGACGCGATCCCCTTTGCTCGTTTTCATATGAGACCTCTCCAGCTTTGTATGCTGAACCAATGGTGCAGGGATTATACAAGGATATCACTATTAATATCCTTAAATCCCAATGTTTGACTTTCTCTGACTTGGTGGTTAGGTCACCATTGTATAATTTTAGGGGCCTCCTTCGTTCGTCCAACCTGGACTGTGATCACAACAGATGCGAGTCTTTCAGGTTGAGGAGCTGTTTGGGGATCTCTGACAGCACAAGGGGTTTGGAAATCTCAAGAGGCGAGATTACCAATAAATATTTTGGAACTCCGTGCAATTCTCAGCGCTTTTCAGTTTTGGCCTCTGTTGAAGAGAGAAACGTTCATTTGTTTTCAGACAGACAATGGGGGGTAGTTATCATCGTGTCAACTTTCCTGCCTTCGCCGGCCCAATACGCCCGCCTAAGCTCGCCTACCTTTGCCGCCGCGGACCTGAAAAAATACGCCTAAGTTATCAAAAAAAGCTGTCAAAAAGCCGCGGGGCGATGAGCAGCGGACTGTGAGAGTTATCACTCATCGGATCTCGCTGCTCTTCGGCTGTTTGACAGCTTTCTTGCTAGCCTGTCACTAAGCACTCACACTAAACTACACTGTTCTACCCCCTATACCGGAGCACCCCGCAACTAAATAAAGTTACTAACCCCTAAACCGCCGCTCCTAGACCCCGCCGCAAATCTTATAAATGTATTAACCCCAAACCGCCGCTCCTAGACCCCGCCGCAAGTCTTATAAATGTATTAACCCCTAAACCGCCGCGCCCGGACAACGCTGCCACCTACATTATACCTAGTAACCCCTATCCTGCCCCCCCTATACCTTTGCCCTCTATAATAAAGTTATTAACCCCTATCCTGCTGTTCCCGCACCTCGCCGCAAATAAATAAATAGTTTAACCCCTAAACCGCCGCTCCCTGAACCCGCCGCAACCTATATTAAATTTATTAACCCCTATCCTGCCCCCCCTACACCGTCGCCACCTATAATAAATTTATTAACCCCTAAACCTAAGTCTAACACTATTAATTAAATAAATCTAAATAATATTTTTCTTATTAATTAAATTAATCCTATTTAAAACTAAATACTTACCTTTAAAATAAACCCTAATATAGCTACAATATAAATAATAATTATATTCTAGCTATCTTAGGATTTATTTTTATTTTACAGGCAACTTTCAATTTATTTTAACTAGGTACAATAGCTATTAAATAGTTATTAACTATTTAATAGCTTACCTAGCTAAAATAAACTGAAATTTACCTGTAAAATAAATCCTAACCTAAGTTATAATTACACCTAACACTACACTATACTTTAATAAATTATTCCTATTTAAAACTAAATACTTACCTGTAAAATAAACCCTAATATAGCTACAATATAAATAATAATTATATTCTAGCTATCTTAGGATTTATTTTTATTTTACAGGCAACTTTCAATTTATTTTAACTAGGTACAATAGCTATTAAATAGTTATTAACTATTTAATAGCTTACCTAGCTAAAATAAACTGAAATTTACCTGTAAAATAAATCCTAACCTAAGTTATAATTACACCTAACACTACTCTATACTTTAATAAATTATTCCTATTTAAAACTAAATACTTACCTGTAAAATAAACCCTAATATAGCTACAATATAAATAATAATTATATTGTAGCTATCTTAGGATTTATATTTATTTTACAGGTAACTTTGTATTTATTTTAGCTAGTTAGAATAGTTATTAACTACCTAGCTAAAAGAAATACAAAATTACCTGTAAAATAAATCCTAACCTAAGTTACAATTAAACCTAATACTACACTATCATTAAATTAATTAAATAAACTACCTACAAATAACTACAATTAAATACAATTACATAAACTAACTAAAGTACAAAAAATAAAAAAAGCTAAGTTACAAAAAATAAAAAAATAAGTTACAAACATTTTACAAATATTACAACAATTTTAAGCTACTTACACCTAAGCCAAAGCTCTTTTACCTTACCAGCCCTTAAAAGGGCCTTTTGTGGGGGCATGCCCCAAAGTTCAGCTCTTTTGCCTGTAAAAGAAAAATACAAACCCCCCCCACATTAAAACCCACCACCCACATACCCCTAATCTAACTCAAACCCCCCTTAAAATAACCTAACACTAATCCCCTGAAGATCATCCTACCTTTAGTTGTCTTCACTCAGCCGAGCCACCGATGGAACTGAAGAGGACATCCGGACCGGCAGAAGTTATCCTCCAAGGGGCGCTGAAGAAATCTTCCATCCGATGAAGTGATCCTCCAAGCGGCGCTGAAGAAATCTTCCATCCGGGCGAGGTCATCTTCCAAGAGGCGCTGAAGAAGTCTTCTATCCGGGCGAGGTCATCGTCGAAGCCGGGTCTTGAATCTTCATCCCGCCGACGCGGAACATCCTCCTTTCCCGACGAAGTACCAACGAATGAAGGCTCCTTTAAGGGACGTCATCCAAGATGGCGTCCCTTCAATTCCGATTGGCTGATAGGATTCTTTCAGCCAATCGGAATTAAGGTAGGAAAAATCTGATTGGCTGATGGAATCAGCCAATCAGATTCAAGTTCAATCCGATTGGCTGATCCAATCAGCCAATCAGATTGAGCTTGCATTCTATTGGCTGTTCCGATCAGCCAATTCTATTGGCTGTTCCGATCAGCCAATCGGATTGAACTTGAATCTGGCTGATTCCATCAGCCAATCAGATTTTTCCTACCTTAATTCAGATTGGCTGATAGAATCCTATCAGCCAATTGGAATTGAAGGGACGCCATCTTGGATGACGTCCCTTAAAGGAGCCTTCATTCGTCGGTAGTTTGTCGGGAAAGGAGGATGTTCCGCGTCGGCGGGATGAAGATTCAAGACCCGGCTTCGACGATGACCTCGCCCGGATAGAAGACTTCTTCAGCGCCTCTTGGAAGATGACCTCGCCCGGATGGAAGATTTCTTCAGCGCCGCTTGGAGGATCACTTCATCGGATGGAAGATTTCTTCAGCGCCCCTTGGAGGATAGCTTCTGCCGGTCCGGATGTCCTCTTCAGTTCCATCGGTGGCTCGGCTGAGTGAAGACAACTAAAGGTAGGATGATCTTCAGGGGATTAGTGTTAGGTTATTTTAAAGGGGATTTGGGTTAGATTAGGGGTATGTGGGTGGTGGGTTTTAATGTTGGGGGGGGTTGTATTTTTCTTTTACAGGCAAAAGAGCTGAACTTTGGGGCATGCCCCCACAAAAGGCCCTTTTAAGGGCTGGTAAGGTAAAAGAGCTTTGAACTTTATTTAATTTAGAATAGGGTAGGGCATTTTTTTATTTTGGGGGGGGTTGTTATTTTATTAGGGGGAAAAGATTAGGTGTAAGTAGCTTAAAATTGTTGTAATATTTGTAAAATGTTTGTAACTTATTTTTTTATTTTTTGTAACTTAGCTTTTTTTTTCTTTTTTTTTTTAAATTCAATATTTTTTATTAACAGAAAATAAGAATACAATTTCAATTTTCAGACTTAAGACAAAATAATACATAGGTAGACCTCAAACCAATTAATATACTGTACAGTCATCTCTTCAAAAGGTATTTCAACAGTGCATAACATCTGAAATTTGGAAAAAGAGTTTTCCAGAGTCTAAATAAAATATGATTCTAAAGGGTGTGGAAGGTGGACGAGGGAGGGAAGGAAGAAAGGGGATTCTCGCTAGATGATAGAGTAGTCATTTTCAGGCTAGTTTAATTTTTAAGTGTGTAGAGTAATTATCTGTCCTGTCTCCATAGAAAAAGTATGTTAAGGAATTGATCTTTTTTAGAGTGGAAGTTGTGATACATCTCTTCCAAAGAGAGAACATGGTTAACCTCGTCTAACCACTGTTGGAAGGAGGGGATTTTGGATTTTTTCCAAAGTCGCGGAATCAGTCTTTTTGCGCTATTTATCAGGATCTGAAGTAGGGAGTTTCTGTATTGGCACCCAAGGTTGGGGAGGTTATGTAGCAAGATAATTTGGGGTTCAAGTACTATAGTTTGGCCAAATGTTTTCGAAATGTGTCTTTCAATTTGTTCCCAGAAGGGTCTAATTAATGGGCAGTGCCACCAAATATGAGACAGAGTTGCATGTTCTTCACACTGCCTCCAGCATTTAGGGGATACTGATGGGTAAATTCTGTGTAGATGTGTGGGCGTTAGATACCATCTGGAGATTAATTTGTAATTAGTTTCTACAATGTTGGCTGAAATAGAGGATTTCTTAATGGACATAAAACATCTCTCCCACTCCCGATCACTGAGCTGTAAATTCAATTCTTTTTCCCATGTTGACCTAAATGAAGAGGGTTTGCGAGCTTCTAACGTCTGTAATAATTGATATGTAAAAGAGATGAGGTGTTTAGGAGTTATAGGGAGGAAGCACATGGTTTCATAGGTCGTAAGTGGTCTAGTGAAGTTTGATTTCTGAGGGTGTGACTGTAAGAAGTGTCTAATTTGGAAGTAAGAAAACCAAGTGTTCAGTGGGGGGCCTATGTCGGTTTGAATGTCTGTAAAGTTTTTAACATCTCCTCCTTTCATTAACTGAAAGATTGTTACATATGAGGGTCTGTCTTCTCCAATAGCTGGTCCCGTATATTGAAGCCCTGGGAAAATTTTATTATTTAATATAGGTGTAAGAGGGGAAATAGGAGTCGATACTTGGCTATGTGTGCTTAATAGTGAATCCCATATACGGAGTGTTTCTGCAATAAAGATGTTTTGTGTAATGTCTTTTGAGCGATGTTTACTAGGGATCCAGCAAATATCGCGCATGGTAGTGTCTGATAATTGTTGGGCATACATGGATACCCATGTCTTAGGATTTTTAATTTGGTTCCATGTGACAATGCGTGAAAGATGTATTGCTTTGTAATAATTTATCAAATTAGGTATTCCTAAGCCTCCCCTTTGTCTAGAGAGATATAAAGTGTGAGTGGATATCCGTGGTTTGGAGTATGACCAGATAAAATTATTGATTTGCTTTTGCAGGGACATTAGGTATGATGTTGATGGTATAAGTATCAGTGTTTGTAGTATATACAGTATCTTAGGCAGTGTAGTCATTTTAATCGCATTTACCCTGCCTAGCCAGGTTAAGTGGCCCGATTTATGCCAGTTGTTTAGTTCAATTTCTATCTTTTTCTTTAGGGCCCTGTAATTCAGCTCAATAGTGTCATTTATAGTGGGGTGTATATCTAAGCCTAGATATGTGATGTGATTTGCTATGGGGAAAAGTGTTTGAGATGTGATGTATTGGTTATCTTCTGGGTTTAAATGAATGGGCATGATCATTGACTTTCCCATATTAATGGAGAAATTGGATATTTTTTTATATTCAATTAGGATTTCAGTGAGCGCATGTAAAGATCTTTTAGGATTTGTCAATGTAAACAGAATGTTGTCTGCAAACAACAGACATTTAGTATTGCACTTACCTATACTAACTCCTTCTACTTCAGCCGAGGTACGCACCTTTGCTGCTAAAACTTCCACCGATAGGGCGAAAAGTAGGGGCGAAAGGGGGCATCCCTGCCTGGTGCCATTTTTTATTGGAAAGCTATGTGATGTTGTATTATTGACTATTACTTTTGCGTTAGGTTTGGAGTATATAGTTAAAATCTTTTCTATGAACACTTGAGGGAGGCCAAATTTGTGTAGGGTGGACCACAAAAATTGCCAATCCACCCTATCAAAAGCCTTCTCGGCGTCGGTTGATAGCAAGACAAAGGGGATATGTTCAGATGAGGAGAGATGTAGAATATGTAGGAGTCTGGTGGTGTTGTCTTTGGCTTCACGTGAAGGGATAAATCCCACTTGGTCCTCATGTATCAGACCAGGTAGAAAACGCTTTAACCTATTTGCTAAAATCTTGGCGAAAATCTTGACATCTATATTTAATAATGATATGGGCCTATAATTTGTCATTTGGGTGGGGTCTTTGCCTGGTTTGGGAATGACCGTTATATTCGCTTCCAACATGTGGCCGGGGAAGGGAGAGCTATAATTTATTGTATTGAAAAGTTGTTGTAGGTGCAGACTTATATATGGTGAAAGAGTTTTAAAGAAATTCGGGGTGAACCCATCTGGGCCTGGAGCCTTCCCCGGGGCCAATTGTTTTATAGTGTCTTGTACTTCCAAGAGTGTGATGGGGGATTCCAATTCTGTTTTATCTAGATCTGATATTGTGGGTAGGGTAAGATTTGTTAAGTAGTTGTCCATTCGTTCCTGTCTGGTAGTGGGGTTGGAATTGTCTAAGTTGTATAATTTGCTGTAGTATTCTGAGAAACTGTTTGCTATGTCATCACTTTTGTATTGATCTTGTTTGTTTACATCTTTGATTGTTCTGATAAAGGATTTATACAATTTTTTCTTGAGTGACCTAGCTAGAAGTTTGCCCGCTTTATTACCTTCTGCAAAGTATTTTGCGTTTAATGTAAGTGCCCGTCTGTGTGCATTTTTGTCAAGGTATTGGTTAAGTGTTTCCCTAGCTTTATTCACTTCATTTAACAAGTCATCTGAGGATGGGTTTTTTTTATGTCTTCTTTCGGCCAGGGAGAGCGTACCAGTGAGGGACCTATAGAGTATTTCTTGCTGTTTACGATGTTGAGCCACTTGTTTGATTATTTCCCCCCTTATAAAACACTTGTATGCCTCCCAGTTAGTGGTATGAGAAGTGTCTTGTGGGATGTTGATATCGAAAAATAGGGAGGTCTTATCTATGATAGATTGTAACATTACGGGGTCTGTGAAGACTATATTGTTCAATTTCCATGTGTTACGTGCGCCTGGTTTCTGAGGCCAAGCGAATGATCCCATCACCATCGCATGGTCTGACCAGGGTGTTTGAGATATTTTGGCGTCTATCAATAATTTCAGAGAAGACTGGTCACACAGGATATAGTCTAGTCTTGTGTAATTTTTTTGTGGGTGAGAGAAGAATGTATAGTCTCTTGTTGTACTGTGGGTCATTCGCCAAATGTCAAAGGTTGGTACTGTTTGGAGTGTCTGCCAAATTGACTTGATCATTTTAGATGGCATGTATGATTTCCCAGAGGACACATCCAGGGATGGGTCCACTGGGAAATTCAGGTCTCCTGCAATAAATACTGGACCTTTTGCCAGGTCAATTAATAATTTCATCACCCTTCTGAAAAAAGCAGGTTTGGGGCGGTTAGGTGCATAAAGGTTTAGGAGTGTTAGAGGTCTACCATAGCAAGTGCCCACCAACAGTAAGAATCTGCCCTCTTCATCCTGTCTACTGTGTATTAGTTCGAAGGGGAGACCTCTTCTGAGTAATATACAAACCCCATTTTTTTTCGTAGTGTTGGAACTGGCATAATGTTTGTCGTAATAGTAACTTAGCTTTTTTTATTTTTTGTACTTTAGTTAGTTTATGTAATTGTATTTAATTGTAGTTATTTGTAGGTAGTTTATTTAATTAATTTAATGATAGTGTAGTATTAGGTTTAATTGTAACTTAGGTTAAGATTTATTTTACAGGTAATTTTGTATTTCTTTTAGCTAGGTAGTTATTAAATAGTTAATAACTATTTAATAACTATTCTAACTAGCTAAAATAAATACAAAGTTACCTGTAAAATAAATATAAATCCTAAGATAGCTACAATATAATTATTATTTATATTGTAGCTATATTAGGGTTTATTTTACAGGTAAGTATTTAGTTTTAAATAGGAATAATTTATTAAAGTATAGTTTAGTGTTAGGTGTAATTATAACTTAGGTTAGGATTTATTTTACAGGTAAATTTCAGTTTATTTTAGCTAGGTAAGCTATTAAATAGTTAATAACTAATATCCCAGGTATAGACAATTGGGAAGCGGATTATCTCAGTCGTTAGATTTTACATCCGTGAGAATGGTCTCTTCACCCAGATGTGTTTTCTCAAATTGTTCAGATGTGGGGGCTTCCAGAAATAGATCTGATGGCTTCTCATCTAAACAAGAAACTTCCCAGGTACCTGTCCAGGGACCCTCAGGCGGAAGCAGTGGATGCGTTGACACTTCCTTGGTGTTATCAACCTGATTATGTTTTCCCGCCTCTAGTTCTTCCAAGAGTGATCTCCAAAATCATCATGGAGCAATCATTTGTGCTGCTGGTGGCTCCAGCATGGCTTCACAGGTTTTGGTATGCTGATCTTGTTCGGATGTCCAGTTGCCAACCTTGGCCACTTCCATTAAGGTCAGACCTTCTATCTCAAGGTCCGTTTTTCCATCAGGATCTCAAATCATTAAATTTGAAGGTATGGAAATTGAATGCTTAGTGCTTAGTCATAGAGGTTTCTCAGACTCGTAAATCTGTTTCTAGAAAGATTTATTATCGAGATTGGAAGACTTATATTTCATGGTGTTCTTCTTATAAATTCTCCTGGCATTCTTTTAGAATTCCTAGAATTTTACAGTTTCTTCAGGATGATTTGGATAAAGGTTTGTCTGCAAGTTCCGTGAAAGGACAAATCTCTGCTCTTTCTGTTTTATTCCACAGGAAAATTGCTAAACTTCCTGATATTCATTGTTTTGTACAGGCTTTGGTTCGTATCAAGCCTGTCATTAAATCAATCTCTCCTCCTTGGAGTCTTAATTTGGTTTTGAAGGCTTTGCAGGCTCCTCCATTTGAGCCTATGCATTCTTTGTACATTAAACTACTTTTCTGGAATGTGTTGTTCCTTTTGGCCATCTCTTCTGCTAGAAGAGTTTCTGAATTATCCTCTCTCTCTCTCTTGTGAATCTCCTTTTCTGATTTTTCATCAGAATAAGGCAGTTTTGCGGACTTTATTTAAATTCTTACCTAAGCTTGTGAATTCTAACAACATTAATATAGAAATTGTTGTCCCTTCTTTGTGTCCTAATCCTAAGAATTCTTTGGCGAGATCTTTACATTCTTTGGATGTAGTGAGAGCTCTGAAATATTATGTTGAAGCCATTAAAGATTTCAGGAAGACTTCTAGTCTATTCGTTTTCTTTTCTGGTTCCAGGAAAGGTCAGAAGGCTTCTGCCGTTTCTTTGGCATTGTGGGTAAAGCTTTTGATTCATCAAGCTTATTTGCAGTCGGGTAAAGCCCCGCCTCAGAGAATTACAGCTCATTCTACTAGATCAGTTTACATTTCTTAGGCTTTTAAGAATGAAGCTACGGTTGATCAGATTTGCAAAGCAGCATCTTAGTCTTCTTTGCATACATTACTAAATTCTACCATTTTGATGTGTTTCCTTCTTTGGAAACAGTTTTTGGTAGGAAAGTTCTTCGGGCAGCTGTTTCAGTTTGATTCGTCTGCTTATGTTTTTTTTTTTTAAATAAACTTATATTTGGTTTGTGGATTTATTTATTTTTTCAGCGAAATTGCTGTTTTTATTTTGTCCCTCCCTGTCTAGTGACTCTTGCGTGGAGTTCCACATCTTGGGTATTGCTATCCCATACGTCACTAGTTCATGGACTCTTGCCAATTACATGAAAGAAAACATAATTTATGTAAGAACTTACCTGATAAATTCATTTCTTTCATATTGGCAAGAGTCCATGAGGCCAACCCTTTTTTATGGTGGTTATGATTTTTTTGTATAAAGCACAATTATTTCCAAATTCCTTTGTTGATGCTTTTTACTCCTTTCTTTATCACCCTACTTTTTGGCTATTCGTTAAACTGAATTGTGGCTGTGGTGAGGGGTGTATTTATAGGCATTTTGAGGTTTCGGAAACTTTGCCCCTCCTGGTAGGATTGTATATTCCATACGTCACTAGCTCATGGACTCTTGCCAATATGAATTAAATTAATTTATCTGGTAAGTTCTTACATAAATTATGTTTTTGTATCACAAAGTATATTGCGCAAACTCTTGTAGGGTAATATAGCCTCATAATATTTTTTTAGATTGACCCTTGCACTTTTTTGGTACATGAAAGTAAAAAAATAAAGTTATGTTTCAGATTCAGATAGACTTTGCTAATGTTAGAGATCTTCAATTTTCTTCTTTTATCAATTTTGTTTTGTTCTCATATTATCCTTTGTTGAATAGTATACCTAAATAGGAGCAACAGTGCACAAATGGGAGCTAGCTGATGATTGGTGGCTACACATAAATGCCTATTGTCATTGTTTCACCAGATGTGGTCAGCTAGGTCCCAGGAGTATATTGCTGTTCTGGAGCTGACTTTTGGTGTGTGTTTAAAGGGATACTAACCCCACATTTTTTCTTTCATGATTCAGATAGAGCATGCAATTTTAAGCAACTTTCTAATTTACTCCTATTATCAATTTTTCTTTGTTCTCATGTTATCTTGATTTGAAAAAGCAGTAATAAAAGATTAGGAGCCGGCCCATTTTTAGTTCAGCACCTTGGTAGAGCTTGCTGATTGGTTTGCTACATTTAGCCACAAATCAACAAGTGCTACCCAGGTGCTGAACAAAAAATGGTCTGGCTCTAAAGCTTACAGTACTGCTTTTACAAATCAAGATAGCATGAGAACAAAGAAAAATTGATAATAGGAGTAAATTAGAAAGGTACTTAAAATCTCATGCTCTATCTGAATCATGAAAGAAAAAAAATTAGGTTTAAGCTCTGCAAATGTAATATTCAAGAAATTGTGCAATGATAAAAAGCCCTAACACAGAACATTTTATATGTGCACTGTAATGACCCTTTAAGAATGCTTCTTTTGTAAGAGAATTTGAAATGACGACCGATTCAGTGTATTTATCTGTTAAGCTGTATCATTGGTGGTTTCCATTGCATGATGCACATTTTCATCTGTACACGTTTGTTACTTGTTTACACAAAATCTTTTAAAGAAACAGTTAACACATTGTAATAACAAGACATTTCTGTTGTGTTGTTATAGAATAACATATGTCAAGTCTTAAAGGGACATGAAACCTCAACTTTTTATTTCATGATTCAGATAGATAATAGCAAGATAGATAATAACAAGACATTTCTGTTGTGTTGCTGTAGAATAACATATGTCAAGTCTTAAAGGGACATGAAACCTCAACTTTTTATTTCATGATTCAGATAGATAATACAATTTTAAACAACTTTCCAATTTACATCTATCTAATTTGCTTTACTCTCTTGGTATCCTTTTTTGAAGATATCAAGTAGAAAGAGTGCACTATAAAGCTAACTACACCTAAAAAGTGATAGTATATAACTTGTTAGTCTGGGTGTGATTTGTGTTATATCAATATATGCACAACCTCACAAGCAATGAATAATAGATATTATTTTATATACAATAAATTTACTTTTATTTATCTCACAATATCATTTCATATAAACATCATAGGGAAATGAAACTAGTAATACCTTTTAAACCTCTTATTAGTAATTAACTCTAAGGGGCACCAGATAAAATACTAATAGGCATTTATTACCATCTATCATAAAATCATGGATTTTAGAAACAAATCATGGACAGTTAAAAACAAACTGATGAATTTGACAACATATCACAATGTTGCATTTGGTAACAAGTAATTGTTTAAGTACTGCCCCTTTATGTTATATCTTCGTTTAATTTTTCCAAAACTTTTCGGGGGGTTATTTGTGGCTTTGAGACGAAGGATTACTCTTTAAATAAAATGTCCCAAATGGAAGGATATATATCGATATACGTTTAAGTTCCAATGACCAATGGTTTTCTGCTCACCGAAATCCGAAAGCTTTTGTTATAGTGTGCTTTCTCTGACTTAACCCTTACACACGTACCTCTCTTGTCAGTCTCGGCATCCACACTGCCGCTTCCGGGTTTCACTGACGTAGTGGTCACGTGTTTATATCTTTCTACTTACAATTTGTATTTATTGTGAGACTAGTGTGATATTTCTCTCTTAAAGAGTTGTTAAACTACTTTTATTGGGTATTTTTTCTATACATATCTTTTTTGAAGAAGCAGCAATGCACTACTGGGAGCCAGCTGAATGTATTGGGTCAGCCAATAATAAGAGAACAAAACAAATTAGATAATAGATGTAAATTGGCAAGTTGTTTAAAATAACATGATCTATCTGAATCATAAAAGGAGGAGCCAATCTGGGCTTTAGTCTGCAGACAACAAGGCTAACCACAGTTATAAAGTTAGCATAAAGTACTCTGATTTGCAGTTGTTATCATTTAAAACCAATCAGGCACATATATGTAACCAAGTTAGCCTTGATAAGTCAGCAGGGGGAGTCATGTTCTGAGAATTATAAATTGCTCAATTTTCAGAGCTACATTACATGAAAAGGGGGCAAAATAAATAATAAATATATTTTGCAAAGTTGTTTCAATATGCATAACTAGAGATTTTATATACAATATCATGGTATTTACTGGCCCTTTAAGTAAATATACACATGTGTGATAGTTCTGACATCACAATCTTTATCTTTTTAATAGTTCAGTATCTTACAATATTCTTTTTAGTTTATATTTTATTTTAACGATATACGTCTCTCATTTCTTAAATACACGCTCTACAAGCAATTTGCCTCATCTCTGCCAATACAGAACACAATTATTTATTTTACATATTATTTAAAAAATCATATTCACATAATGTAGAGTCAGACAGCTATGATTTACAATATATTGTACATTATTATCAAGAAAATAAGTTTAGATGAAAAGTCCACAAATATTTCTCCAATAATGCTCACCCGATTCTTTATTCACTTAGATTAAAAAACATTCCCATTTACTTATATTATCCAAATGCCTTTGTTCTGTCTGTATCCTTTGTTAAAGAGTTAGGTCGGCTCATCGGAGCTTAGGAGTGTGTACGTCTTTAGAAGCAGTATTTGCAACAATGTATAACAGTGCTACAATGCTGCAAACCGCTGTCCCCATAGAGTTCTAAAGACAATTGCTGCTGAGCCCATGTGATCCCACCGATGTTTACTGTTTAATAAAGGCTACCAAGAAAAGCAAATTTGATAATAGAAATAAATAATTGTTTAACATGGCAAGCTGTATTTCAATCTTGAGAGCATACAGCTACTGTCGGTTGCATGTTTAAAAAAAAACAAAACAAAAAAACAGCAGTCAATCGGCTTCAACAGTGCTGATGTGACATTTTACTTTACTCTAATCTCATGAGATTTCAATGAGAGTCCTGGGACATGCATCCTGATTGGCTGCTTAAAGTCCCTTTAAAATGGGATGTGGCTACAATGGATATTTTAAGGTAAAATATTTTCCTATGTTACAAAGAGGTGATATTTTCTAGTCAGATTTTTTACAGCTATGCTGCATAACTTTCAAGTGCTTCAACATTTGGGTATTATGTCCCTTTAATGTGATAACATTTTGTTGGCAAGTTAAAAGGAAAAAAATCTCCTTTCTTCTATAAAGGTAAGACGAGTCCATGGATTCATCCTTTACTTGTGGGATATTATCCTCCTGCTAACAGGAAGTGGCAAAGAGCACCACAGCAGAGCTGTCTATATAGCTCCTCCCTTAGCTCCACCCCCCAGTCATTCTCTTTGCCTACTCTAAGTACTAGGAAGGGTAAAGTGAAAGAGGTGATAAAATATTAGTTTTTAATTTCTTCAAGCAAGAGTTTATTTTAAATGGTACCGGTGTGTACTATTTACTCTCAGGCAGCAGATGGATGAAGACTGCTGCCTGGAGGATGATGATCTTAGCATTTGTAACTAAGGTCCATTACTATTCCCACAGAGGCTGAGGAGTACAGGAAACTTCAGTGTGAGGAACGTTTTCATGCTATGCAGCAGTGAGGTATGTTCAGTCATATATTTCTGGAGAGACTGTGTATTTCAGAAGGGCTGACATTATACCCAGGAGGGTAAGGGTAAGCAGTAATCCTAGAGCTAAAAAAGGGCATTACTTAGCTTGCATATGGGGCCAATTGCAAATATGGTTGACACTGAGTTGTAAATGTTTGTGGGCAAACGTTTTTATGATTTGGGAGTGCTTTAATGTTTTGTGGCAATAACGTTTTGGGCAACTTTGAGGGCACACATGGCTTAACTTTTGGGTCTCAGAACCCACATGGCTAGTTATAACTGATCTGGTGCAGTTCTTTGAGGCTGTGGAGACATCGAGTGAGATGGGCGGGGCCTATTTCCGCGCCTCAGATGCGCAGTTAGTTTTTCGCAGCAAGCTCTAACTCCTGAGGGCCCTGGTGTATGTTTTGGGCCAAATCAAAGCTTTTACCCCACATTTACTATCCCTGAGGGCAGGTAGGGCCACAGCAGGGCTGTGGCAAGGTGCTTTGGGATATTTTGTTCCGGATCTGGGCCTATTTTCAATCCGGTTTGCAAATTAAGGGGTTAAATGTTAAAATTCCTTGTGGGGCAATCTTAACTACTTATATGGTGTCTGCATACAAAATTTTGAAAAATTTGGTGCATGTTTAGGCTGTTTTGCAGAACGTGTATGCTTTTTTTCTCTTAAAGGCGTAGTACCGTTTTTTAAGATTGTTATTTTTTTCACTAAATAAAGTGTTTTCATGTTTGTTTGTAGTCATTACTAGCCTGTTCAACATGTCTGACATTGAGGAAAGTCAATGTTCAATATGTTTAGAAGCCATTGTGGAACCTCCACTTAGAATGTGTCCCTCATGCACTGAAAGGTCAATAAATTGCAAAGAACATATTTTAGCTACTAAAAGTATGTCGCAGGATGATTCTCAGTCAGAAGGGAATCAGGTTATGCCTTCTAATTCTCCCCAAGTGTCACAACCATTAACGCCCGCACAAGCGACGCCAATTACTTCTGGTGCGTCTAATTCTTTCACCCTGCAAGATATGGCCGCAGTTAGAAGGTGTGAGAACAAACGCTGAGTCCTCTGACGCTTTATTAGCCATATACGATGTACCCTCACAATGTTCTGAAGTGAGGGATTTGCTGGCTGAGGGAGAGATTTCTGATTCAGGAAATATGTTCCCTCAGACAGATTCAGATATGCAGGCTTTTAAATTTAAACTGGAACACCTCCGCTTATTGCTCAGGGAGGTTTTAGCGACTCTGAATGATTGTGACCCTATTGTAGTTCCAGAGAAATTGTGTAAAATGGACAGATTCCTAGAGGTTCCTGCCTACACTGATGTTTTTCCGGTCCCTAAGAGGATTTCAGAAATTGTTACTAAGGAGTGGGATAGACCAGGTATTCTGTTCGCTCCCCCTCCTACTTTTAAGAAAATGTTTCCCATATCAGACGCCGTGCAGGACTCGTGGCAGACGATCCCTAAGGTGGAGGGAGCTATTTCTACCCTGGCTAAGCGTACAACTATACCTATTGAGGACAGTTGTGCTTTCAAAGATCCTATGGATAAAAAATTAGAGGGTCTTCTAAAGAAAATATTTGTTCATCAAGGTTTTCTTCTCCAACCTATAGCGTGCATTGTTCCTGTAACTACTGCAGTGTCCTTCAGGTTGAGACCCCATTAGATGATATTCTGGATAGAATTAGGGCTCTCAAGCTAGCTAATTCTTTCATATCAGATGCCGCTTTTAAATTGGCTAAATTAGCGGCGAAAAATTCAGGTTTTGTCATTTTAGCGCGTAGAGCGTTATGGCTTAAGTCCTGGTCTGCTGACATGTCATCAAAAGCTAAGCTTTTAGCCATCCCTTTCAAAGGTAAGACCCTATTCGGTCCTGAACTGAAAGAGATCATTTCAGACATCACTGGAGGGAAAGGCCATGCCCTTCCTCAGGATAAGACGAATAAAATGAGGACCAAACAAAATAATTTTCGTTCCTTTCGAAACTTCAAAAGTGGTCCCTCTACCTCTTCCCCTGCTCAATCCAAGTCAGTCTGGAGACCTAATCAGACTTGGAACAAGGGTAAACAGGCCAAGAAGCCTGCTGCTGCCACCAAGACAGCATGATGGGGTAGCCCCCGATCCGGGGCCGGATCTAGTAGGGGGCAGACTTTCTCTCTTCACTCAGGCTTGGGCAAGAGACGTTCAGGACTCCTGGGCTTTAGAATTAGTAATCCAGGGGTATCTTCTAGATTTCAAAGATTCCCCCCCCCCCCAAGGGGGAGATTCCATCTTTTTCAATTGTCTGTAAACCAGACAAAAAGAGAGGCGTTCTTACGCTGTGTAGAAGACCTATATACCATGGGAGTGATCTGCCCAGTTCCGGAATCAGAACAGGGGCAAGGGTTCTACTCCAATCTGTTTGTGGTTCCCAAAAAAGAGGGAACCTTCAGACCAATTTTGGGTCTCAAGATCCTAAATAAATTCCTCAGAGTCCCATCCTACAAGATGGAGACCATTCGGACTATTTTGCCGATGATCCAGGAGGGTCAATATATGGCCGTCGACTTAAACGATGCGTATCTACACATTCCTATCCACAAAGATCATCACCAGTTCCTCAGATTCGCCTTTCTGGACAAGCATTACCAGCTTGTGGCACTTCCCTTCGGGTTGGCCACGGCTCCCAGAATTTTCACAAAGGTGCTAGGGTCCCTTCTGGCGGTTCTAAAGCAGCGGGGCATAGCGGTGGCACCTTATCTGGACGATATCTTAATCCAGGCGTCAACTTACCAACTAGCCAAATCTCATATGGACATTGTGTTGGCTTTTCTAAGATCTCACGGGTGGAAGGAGAACGTAAAAAAGAGTTCACTTCTCCCTCTCACAAGAGTTCCATTCCTGGGAACTCTGATATATTCGGTGGACATGAGGATTTTTCTGACGGAGGTCAGGAAATAAAAAATTGTATCCATATGCCGGGCTCTTCATTCCATTCCTCGGCCGTCAGTGGCTCAGTGTATGGAGGCAATCGGCTTAATGGTAATGGACATAGTTCCGTTTGCTCGCTTGCATCTCAGACCACTGCAACTTTGCATGCTCAAACAGTGGAATGGGGATTATGCAGATTTATGTCCTCAGATAAATCTGGACTAAGAGACCAGAGACTCTCTTCTTTGGTGGTTGTCACAGGATCATCTGTTAAAGGGAATGTGTTTCCAAAGGCCAGCGTGGGTCATAGTGACTACGGACGCCAGCCTATTGGGCTGGGGTGCAGTCTGGAATTCCCTGAAAGCACAGGATTTGTGGACTCAGGAGGAGGCTCTCCTCCCAATAAATATTCTTGAACTGAGAGCGATATTCAACGCGCTTCAGTCGTGGCCTCAGCTGGCATCGGCCAGATTCATAAGATTCCAGTCGGACAATATCACGACTGTAGCATACATCAATCATCAGGGGGGAACAAAGAGTTCTCTAGCGATGATAGAGGTTACCAAAATAATTTGATGGGCAGAGACTCACTCTTGCCATCTATCAGCAATCTATATCCCATGAGTGGAGAACTGGGAAGCGGATTTTCTAAGTCGTCAGACTTTTCATCCGGGGGAGTGGAAACTCCATCCGGAGGTGTTTGCACATTTGATTCAGCAATGGGGCACACCAGAATTGGATCTGATGGCGTCTCGTCAGAATGACAAACTTCCTTGTTACGGGTCCAGGTTAAGGGATCCTCAGGCAGTACTGATAGATCCTCTAGCAGTACCCTGGTCGTTCAACCTGGCTTATGTGTTTCCACCATTTCCTCTCCTTCCTCTTTTGATTGCCAGAATCAAACAGGAGAGAGCTTCAGTGATTTTGAAAGCACCTGCGTGGCCATGCAGGACTTGGTATGCAGACCTGATGGACATGTCATCTCTTCCACCATGGACTCTGCCACTGAGACAGGACCTTCTGATTCAAGGTCCGTTTCAGCATCCAAATCTAGTTTCTCTGCGACTGACTGCTTGGAGATTGAAGGCTTGATCTTATCCAAGCGGGGGTTCTCTGAGTAGGTCATAGATACCTTGATTGAGGCTCGTAAGCCTGTCACCAGGAAAATTTATTGTAAGATATGGCGTAAATATCTTTATTGGTGCGAATCCAAAGGCTACTCATGGAGTAAGATTGGAGAAGGGGCTATCAGCTAGTTCCTTAAAGGGACAGATATCTGCTTTATCAATTCTACTTCACAGATGTTCCAGACATTCAGTCGTTTTGTCAAGCTTTAGTTAGAATGAAGCCTGTGTTTAAACCTGTTGCTCCGCCATGGAGTTTGAATTTAGTTCTTAAAGTTCTTCAAAGGGTTCCGTTTGAACCTATACATTCCATAGATATTAAGCTTCTATCTTGGAAAGTTCTGTTTTTAGTAGCTATCTCTTCGGCTCGAAGAGTTTCTGAACTATCTGCATTACAATGCGACTCGCTTTATCTTGTTTTCCATGCTGATAAGGTGGTTATGCGTACCAAACCTGGATTCCTTCCTAAGGTTGTTACTAATAAGAATATTAATCAGGAAATTGTTGTTCCGTCTCTGTGTCCTAATCCTTCCTCAAAGAAGGAGCGTCTGTTGCACAACTTGGACGTAGTTCGTGCTTTAAAGTTTTACTTGCAAGCGACCAAGGATTTCCGTCAAACATCTTCTTTGTTGTCTATTCTGGAAAACTTAGAGGTCAAAAAGCTACGGCTACCTCTCTTGCCTTTTGGCTGAAAAGCATCATCCGTTTGGCATATGAGACTGCTTGACAGCAGCCTCCTGAAAGAATTACAGCTCACTCTACTAGAGCGGTGGCTTCCACATGGGCTTTTAAAAATGATGCTTCTGTTGAACAGATTTGTAAGGCTGCGACTTGGTCTTCGCTTCATACCTTTTCCAAATTTTACAAATTTGATACCTTTGCTTCTTCGGAGGCTATTTTTGGGAGAAAAGTTCTTCAAGCAGTGGTGACTTCTGTTTAACCATCTGTCTTGTCCCTCCCGTTCATCTGTGTCCTGTAGCTTTGGTATTGTATCCCACAAGTAAAGGATGAATCCGTGGACTCGTCTTACCTTTATAGAAGAAAAGTAAATTTATGCTTACCTGATAAATTGATTTCTTCTATGGTAAGACGAGTCCACAGCCTGCCCTGTCATTTTAAGACAGATTATATTTCTTTGATTTAAACTTCAGTCACCTCTGCACCTTGTAGGTTCTCCTTTTTTCTTCCTGTACCTTCGGTCGAATGACTGGGGGGTGGAGCTAAGGGAGGAGCTATATAGACAGCTCTGCTGTGGTGCTCTTTGCCACTTCCTGTTAGCAGGAGGATAATATCCCACAAGTAAAGGATGAATCCGTGGACTCGTCTTACCATAGAAGAAATCAATTTATCAGGTAAGCATAAATTTACTTTTTTTTTTATTTCAATGACCAAATATTACAATTATTATACTTGGAAAGAATATATTGAAACAATTTCTATTTTGTTTGTCTTTTAGAGCAAGACACAACATATCCCTTACCGTAATAGCAAACTTACACGTTTACTGAAGGATTCTCTCGGAGGAAATTGTCGTACTATCATGATTGCTGCAGTTAGTCCATCTTCATTGTCTTATGATGATACTTATAATACACTTCGATATGCAAACCGAGCCAAGGATATACAGTCTTCAGTAAGTTTAAATATGTTATTTATAAAAGTGTATATTTATCTAGAAAATAATAACAACTTTCTAATTTACTTCTATTATAATATTTACTTTATTCTATTGTTCTTCTTTGTTGAAGACTAAATCAAAGTATTCTGATAGGAGATTGAGTGAGCACATGTCTATAGCAGTCTATGGTAGCAGAGTTTGTAACTATATATAACATTGCATATACAGTGCCAGATGGCTAAACACATGTGCACGCTCCAGAGCTCGTCTACGATTACTCTTTTTAACAAAGGATACAAAGAGAACTAAGCAAAATTGATAATAGAAGTCAGTGTTCTCCACAGAAAATGTTGCCAGCAAAGTGGCATTATAAATTAGCCAGGTGGGGCAGTGTAATACTTTGTAATATTAAAGTATAATTGCATAATTTAACATAAATTAAACATTGAAAAGCCAATCATATCTTATTTTTGGCTAAAAATTGAACTGGGTGGTCAATAAAATCAGCTGGTTGGTGCACCCATTAAAAAGGGCCTGGGGACGAAATTGGAAGTAAATTGGAAAGTTATTTAAAATTTCCTGTTCTATCCAATCAGTGTATGTTTAATTTTGACTGTACTGTCCCTTTAACCTTCTACATTTCTAATGGTTGATTATGTTAATTTGTGATTATTTCAGTTCTCTAATACCATATTCTTTTTTTTTTTTTCACAACAGGTTAAGAGTAACGTTGTTAGTTTGGACAGTCACATTAGTCAATATGTCAAGATCTGTGAACAACAAAAACAAGAGGTATATCATATTCTTCCTATGTAACTGTGTGTCAGTGTATTGGATAATACAATTCATTTTGTGTGACGTCTTTGATCTGATTCATGCAAGTTTAATTTTGACTTTTATGTACCCTTTAATCTGGTTTGGTTTTCTTTTAGATTGCAATCTTAAAAGACAAACTACAAAGATATGAAAACCAAAAGGTCTCTACTGCTGATCAGATCCAACAGTATCAATGCACAAGCCAAGAACAGGCTAAAACCAAAAGGTAAACATATATTTATGCACATTTGATATATATGCTGTGAAATGCAATGTTTAAGTTTATTTGTGGGGTGGGGGGTTTGACTCAGCACATTAGACCATTTTATTATTTCTCACGTATGTGCCGTTTAATGCTGCTATTTACCACTTCTGCTGGGTTAAGCACTTACATCTGTATTCAAAATCAAGCATATTGGTAAATTTGCTTGAAATACGGGTACTCTATTCAAAAAAAGTCAATGCAGCTTAAATTACAGGTGTATGTTGTCATACCACACACTTTGGGTTCGATTTATCAAGCCCTTCTCCTCCCTATGACTGCAGGTTCTCACAAGTGAACCTGCAGTCAGGAATTATCAAGCAGCGGTTCTCCGTATATTTTCAGCTTTTTATATATTTGTTATAGTCATTGTTGAATAATTTTAGGATGTCTTGTTAAAGAATCTTTAACTAAGTGGCCAATATACACACTAGTCCAGGCTAAGTCTCTCACTCTACTTATGTAATTTGATCCGTTTTACTGAACACATCATTCTTTTAATTATGTTAATTGTTAACCATATAAATTTGCGGTTACAAACAGTCACAGTATGTCTATGATTAAGGTGTCCTATCGCAGAAAAGCGTAAGACAAGTCTGCGCTGCTGTTTTTAAAGGTGATTTTATTAGCCACCTTTTTGTTTTTCCTAAAATAAAGTTACTTTTTATGTGCCTTGAGGCTTGCTGGGATTTTTTTTTGTTGCATATCGCTGCTTCCTACCCTCTTCTCCACCTCTTAGGTGGAGAATTTCAATTTTCCCCGGTCTCGTCTGATATAAAGATTGACAGCTCCTGCCCACGGGTAATTGGCTGTGCGCGGGGCACAGGGCGGCAATGGACACAAGCGCAAAATAGCGTTTGTGTGCAATGTTGAATTACGCCAGCGGATGGCTGCCAGACAAGAGGAGAGCTGTGGCGGACAGGTGCAAACATGTACTTCCATGACCGTCCTTGCTTGATCGAGCCCTTGTCAGGGTTTTTTATTGCAGGAAACAATACATATTTACACTTTTCATGCCTCCAACTGATGTGGGGAGTGAACTTGCTATTCAAAAACCTATTGAATTTTTACAGCCTCACAAATCAGCGCCTAATCACCCTACAAAATTTTCCTATCTGTTTGCTGGAGAGATCAATTATAAGCAATGAGATAGGGGAAGCCAAGACCGCTGCATGCACAGGGGGGGGAAGTATTTACGTATGTTGTGTGGCACGGTCTTCATTTGAGCAGCTATCATACTCGCGCATTAACAAATTAATGTGTACATTTTTTATTAGAAAATCCCTTTAGTGTGCCAGAAAACTTAAAATAAAGTTTTTAATTTTATTCACAATTATTTTTAGTATTTTTTTAGATATTAAAAACAAAAATGTTAAACGGACAGAATACACCAATTTTCATATAACTGCATATAACAGACACTACTATGAAGAATAATATGCACAGATACTGATATAAAAATCCTGTATAAAACCTTTTAAAAACTTAATTAGAAGCTACCAGTTTAGCACTTTTGATGAGGTTAGGCTGGGGCACCCATTGAAAGGGGCAGAGAGCAGGACGCCCCTCTCCTCCCCTACATATGAAATGACCCATTTTGCAAAGAGAAGCAATTTGAATTCTGTATACATCTAAAACTTTGGGACTTGTTTAGGATTCTGAAAATCAGTATGTTATTTAAAAATAAGCAAAAATTGTTACAAAAACACCCCCAGGTGGGCTATATTAAAGGATTATCTACAAAACATTTATGCATGGAAATTTCTAGTGTACAATGTCCCTTTAAAGGTAAGCACATATCTATTTTATCAGATTGTGACAGGTTTTGTTCTGAAAATATTATGCTCAGTTTAAGTAGTTTAATACATATTTATTTTATTTCTGATGTTGGCTCAATAAAATACATTTAAAGAAAAAAACAATAATTGTGAACATTGCTATAAAACAGGCACTCATGTAGGATTAAGATTAGAACCCTCCTTGAAATGATTAAATTCATGGCTTCTCAACAGACTTGAGGCTTGTCTGCGCTACCCACGTTCCTTTAATCTCTCTTACAAAGAAAATGATTTGTGTATTTCAACACTGTGTATTTGTAAAAGCAAGTTATAACTTTTAATCCTACACACACAGTTAATGGTATCATTATGTCACTGCTGTTGCAGTGACAGGGAAATAAAGGGTGTTCTGGTTATCACAAGGGTCATAAAATGCAAAGCACCTCAGAGAGAGAGATTTTATCTGTTTATATTTCTTGTGGAGATTTAAAGGGATAGTAAACACCAAAAATGTTGTTTAAAAATATAGATAGTCCCTTTTTCTCCTGTTAAGTGTGGTCAGTCCACGGGTCATCATTACTTCTGGGATATTAACTCCTCCCCAACAGGAAGTGCAAGAGGACTCACCCAGCAGAGCCGCCACACAGCTCCTCCCCTCTACGTCACACCCAGTCATTCTCTTGCACCCAACTAATAGATAGGATGTGTGAGAGGACTGTGGTGATTATACTTAGTTTTATACCTTCAATCAAAAGTTTGTTATTTTATAACAGCACCGGAGTGTGTTGTTCCTTCTCTGGTAGAATTTGAAGAAGAATCTACCTGAGTTTTTTTGTATGATTTTAGCCGGCGTAGTTAAGATCATATTGCTGTTCTCGGCCATCTGAGGAGTGAGGTAAACTTCAGATCAGGGGACAGCGGGCAGGTTAATCTGCAAAGAGGTATGTAGCAGCATATTATTTTCTGACAATGGAATTGACTGAGAAAATTCTGCCATACCGATATAATGTAAGCTCAGCCTTAAATGCAGTAGTAGCAACTGGTATCAGGCTGTCATGTATGTATATTTACACTTCAGTATTCTGGGGAATGGCACTTCACTGGGATAATACTGTATGCATAAGACTTTAGCCTAATTTGCAGTGACTAGCAACAGGCTTTCTAATGACATTTCATTTATTTGATGTTAAACGTTTTTGCTGGCATGTTAAATCGTTTAATTTTCTGAGGTACTGGGTGAAAAAAATGTTTTGGGCACTGTTTTTTTCCACTTGGCAGTCGTTTTATTTAATTTAAGACAGTTTACTGATCTCCCTCACTGTTGTGTGTGAGGGGGAGGGGCCTATTTTGGCGCTTTTGCTACGCATCAAAAAATTCAGTCAGAAGTCTCTTGTCTTCCCTGCATGATCCGGTTCGTCTCTACAGAGCTCAGGGGTCTTCAAAACTTATTTTGAGGGAGGTTATCACTCACAGCAGAGCTGTGAGATTGTAACTGACTGTGATAAAAAAAAAAAAACGTTTATTTCTGTACTTTTTTTCTGCTATTCAGGGTTAGTTATCCATTACTAATGGGGGCAATCCTTTGCTAAAATTGTGTTTTTACCGGAAAGAATTTGATGTTATAGTTTCTCAAGTTTATTATTTCTCAACTGTCATAATTTTTTTCTGTGCTTCTTAAAGGCACAGTACGTTTTCATATTATTTGTAAATTGCTTTGAAAAGTATTTCCAAGTTGCTAGTTTATTTGCTAGTGTGTTAAACATGTCTGATTCAGAGGAATATCTCTGTGCTATATGTGCTAAAGCCAAAGTGGAGCCCAATAGAAATTTATGTACTAATTGCATTGATGCTACTTTAAATAAAAGTCAATCTGTACAAATTGAACATATTTCACCAAACAACGAGGGGAGAGTTATGCCGACTAACTCGCCTCACGTGTCAGTACCTGCATCTCCTGCTCGGGAGGTGCGTGATATTGTAGCGCCGAGTACATCAGGGTGGCCATTACAAATCACATTACAGGATATGGCTAATGTTATGACTGAAGTTTTGGCTAAATTACCAGAACTAAGAGGTAAGCGTGATCACTCTGGGGTGAGAACAGAGTGCGCTGTTGATAATAGGGCCATGTCTGATATTGCGTCACAGTATGCTGAACATGAGGACGGAGAGCTTCAATCTGCAGGTGACGGTTCTGATCCCAATAGAATGGATTCAGACATTTCTAATTCAGGTTTCAGTCGGACAACATCACGACTGTAGCTTACATCAACCATCAGGGAGGGACAAGAAGCTCCCTAGCAATGATGGAAGTATCAAAGATAATTCGCTGGGCAGAGTCTCACTCTTGCCACCTGTCAGCAATCCACATCCCGGGAGTGGAGAACTGGGAGGCGGATTTCCTAAGTCGTCAGACTTTTCATCCGGGGGAGTGGGAACTTCATCCGGAAGTCTTTGCCCAAATTCTTCGACGTTGGGGCAAACCAGAGATAGATCTCATGGCGTCTCGACAGAACGCCAAGCTTCCTTGTTACGGGTCCAGATCCAGGGATCCGGGAGCGGTTCTGATAGATGCTTTGACAGCACCTTGGACCTTCGGGATGGCTTATGTGTTTCCACCCTTCCCGATGCTTCCTCGATTGATTGCCAGAATCAAACAGGAGAGAGCATCGGTGATTCTAATAGCGCCTGCGTGGCCACGCAGGACTTGGTATGCAGATCTAGTGGACATGTCATCCTGTCCACCTTGGTCTCTGCCTCTGAGACAGGACCTTCTGATTCAGGGTCCCTTCAAACATCAAAATCTAATTTCTCTGAAGCTGACTGCTTGGAAATTGAACGCTTGATTTTATCAAAACGTGGTTTTTCTGAGTCAGTAATTGATACCTTAATACAGGCTAGGAAGCCTGTTACTAGAAAGATTTACCATAAAATATGGCGTAAATACTTATATTGGTGCGAATCCAAGAGTTACTCATGGAGTAAGGTTAGGATTCCTAGGATATTGTCTTTTCTACAAGAAGGTTTAGAAAAGGGTTTATCCGCTAGTTCCTTAAAGGGACAGATTTCAGCTCTGTCCATTCTTTTACACAAACGTCTGTCAGAGGTTCCGGACGTTCAAGCTTTTTGTCAGGCTTTAGCTAGGATCAAGCCTGTGTTTAAAACTGTTGCTCCACCATGGAGTTTGATCTTAGTTCTTAATGTTTTACAGGGTGTTCCGTTTGAACCCCTTCATTCCATTGATATCAAGCTGTTATCTTGGAAAGTTCTGTTTTTAATGGCTATTTCCTCGGCTCGAAGAGTCTCTGAGTTATCTGCCTTACATTGTGATTCTCCTTATCTGATTTTTCATTCAGACAAGGTAGTTCTGCGTACTAAACCTGGGTTCTTACCTAAGGTGGTCACTAACAGGAATATCAATCAAGAGATTGTTGTTCCATCTTTGTGTCCTAATCCTTCTTCGAAGAAGGAACGTCTTCTACACAATCTAGATGTAGTCCGTGCCCTGAAATTTTATCTACAGGCAACTAAGGATTTTCGACAAACGTCTTCCCTGTTTGTCGTTTATTCTGGTCAGAGGAGAGGTCAAAAAGCTTCGGCTACCTCTCTCTCTTTTTGGCTTCGTAGCATAATACGTTTAGCCTATGAGACTGCTGGACAGCAGCCTCCTGAAAGAATTACAGCTCATTCTACTAGAGCTGTGGCTTCCACTTGGGCCTTTAAGAATGAGGCTTCTGTTGAACAGATTTGCAAGGCTGCAACTTGGTCTTCTCTTCATACTTTTTCCAAATTTTACAAATTTGACACTTTTGCTTCTTCGGAGGCTGTTTTTGGGAGAAAGGTTCTTCAGGCAGTGGTTCCTTCCGTATAAAGAGCCTGCCTGTCCCTCCCGTCATCCGTGTACTTTAGCTTTGGTATTGGTATCCCAGAAGTAATGATGACCCGTGGACTGACCACACTTAACAGGAGAAAACAAAATTTATGCTTACCTGATAAATTCCTTTCTCCTGTAGTGTGGTCAGTCCACGGCCCGCCCTGTTTTTATGGCAGGTCTAAATTTTTAAATTATACTCCAGTCACCACTGCACCCTTTGGCTTCTCCTTTCTCGTTGGTTCTCGGTCGAATGACTGGGTGTGACGTAGAGGGGAGGAGCTGTGTGGCGGCTCTGCTGGGTGAGTCCTCTTGCACTTCCTGTTGGGGAGGAGTTAATATCCCAAAAGTAATGATGACCCGTGGACTGACCACACTACAGGAGAAAGGAATTTATCAGGTAAGCATAAATTTTGTTATTTACCATTCCCTAGTTTTGCACAACCAACACTGTTATATATACTTTGTACCTCTGTAATTACCTTGTATCTAAGTTTCTGCTGACTGCCTCCTTATCTCAGATCTTTTGACAGACTTGCATTTCAGGCAATTAGTACTGACTCATAAATAACTTCACGTGCGTGAGCTCAATGTTATCTATATGAAACATATGAACTAATGCCCTCTAGCTGGAAAAATCTGTCAAATGCATTTAGATAAGAGGTGGCCTTCAAGGGTTTAGAAATTAGCATATGAGCCTACCTAGATTTAGCTTTCAACTAAGAATAAATAAAAATCCAGCACTACTTTGTTGAAGATCTGCATGCAAAACAAATGGTATCAAAGGGCATAAAACACGCTTCTGAGCATACTTCAGTATGCTCTCATGGGAAGGAGCTACATTTTAAACAAAGGATACCAAGATAAAATGGTTATTGGAAAGTTTGTTTTCTTTACATTGTACTGTCTGAATAGTTTAACTATCCCTTCCATATGCCTTTCATTGTTCTATCTCTGTGCTGGGATTTTCGTGCTAGTATAAAGTGCTTTGTCTCTGGTCTATTTATTTATGCTTATGAGTCATGTCTAATATTTGTTCCATGAATCAATTCAGGTAAAGGTGCAGTTTCTAATGGCCGTTCTATTTCTAGATGTCGAGACACTCTCCGCTGTCTGTTTGCCAACAGAGAGGAAACAAGATTGGCGTTTCTCAACCTGGAAATGCGTCTTAAAGAAAACCAGCTAAAAATGTCCTATCAAAAGCAGCATCTTGAACAAATTCATGTGCTCTGCTCCCTTGATAAGACTGTGAAGGTGAGGAAAGTCTAATGTGCTGATCAATTTCTGACGCTACAGTGACAACTTTTGTGTGGCTTCTGTCAGATTTAAAATGTGAAAAGGTTTTCCTGAGAGGCAAACACTGCAATATTCCAATAACTTCATTCATAGTTGTTTAACTTCATTTTAAGGGGCATTTTGGGAATTTACTTTTAAAAACTAGAATCATTAAACTTGGGCCATCTGTAGAAAAAGAGCAGTGAGCCCTAGCTGCTAGAGATTGCAGCATACACTTATTATACAATGCATTACAACTCTAGGGAAGGCAATAAGTCCTTAAAGGGACAGTGTACACCAATTTTCACATAACTGGATGTAATAGACACTACTATAAAGAAGAATATGCACAGATACTGATATAAAACTCCAGTATAAAACCTTTTAAAAGCTCCCAGTTTAGCACTGTTGATGAGGTTAGGCTGGGACACCCAGTGAAAGGGGCTGTGAAAGCAGGAAGAGCAGACATTCCCCTCCCCTGCATATGAAAAGACTGTTTAAACAAACAGGAGCAGCAGGAGTCTGTAGACCCGGGTCTACATCTGATACTTTGGGGCTTAGTAACAAAAACACCCCCAGATGGGCCATATAAATAGATCTACAAAACATTTAGAAAAGAAAAATCTAGTGTACAATGTCCCTTTTAATACATGTAGTTAATTCAAAATTTTGAATGTCTTTTATTGACACTAACCATCCTTCTTATAATTAAAAAGTGTTTTACAACTCTTTATTTTTTTTTCTAAAGCTCCTTATTTGGCATCAGTGCGTTGCTATATTTTATACTGTATAACTACAGAAATTGCAGTTGGTCATAGGACGTTATGATGACCTATTTTATGATGGTTTTTATGAACAAAAGAATATATCAAACTGTTAACTCAGCTAGCATCATCAACAGGCTGTATTTTTGGAATTTACCTAGTCAGTAGTTTCCGGTTAATATGAATACGGTCCTGTTCCTAGGAGAATGCCGATGTTACCATAGTGATAGAAAAGCTCAGTTACTGTGAAAGTAGAATGAACAGATATAGATGCCAAACGTTAACCCTGAGGCACTGTGGGGTATGATATTGCAATGATCGATATTTGTGAGAATGTGTGGGTTGGCAAGTTTTAATATAGATTGAAACAACATTATAAGACTTAAAGCACATAAGCGGGGTGGTCACACAGACACCGCCAGTGAACAGGGAATTTTGGAATCTTGTACTGAGCAGAGTGATAGAATTATCAATGACAGTTACTCTTCATATTGTTTAAGGACTTTATAATCAAAGTAAGTTCTGCAAACACTTTTGTGTAAAATGATTCACTAGCATTATAATTTTTTTTATTTAGAATTATCTCTCCTGCATAGAGGCTTGTCTGTGTCCACCTGTTGTATTTCATGTTGGCCGTATGCTCCGTTCATATGTGTAGTCAATATGGTTGCCCACTCCTGCAAATTGACAATTCTTGCAAAGCCTCTCTGGACTGAAGGGGGGGGAAGGGCTGAAGTTTTGCACTAAAGAATCTTGTAATGGTTAGAGGACACTATGGTGCAGAAAATGTCTCTCTCTGGGAATCTGTCACAGAAAGTGTTACATGTAACAGCAGTGTTAAGCATTTGTACTCTTAGCTTTATTCACATTAAAATGTTGGTTTGCACATAGCGCCAAATATTTTACAGCGCGCTATGCAAATGTACTTTGCAAATGTTTTGATGTCTTTGCGCAAATGAGCACTGAATAGCCCTCAGTAAAATAATTAGAAAACACAGTCTGAATTGGCTACTGACAGTTTAAAGTATGCATGTGTGCATGGAGATCACAGCTTTAAGATTAAAGGACACTCAAAATAAATGTTTTATGATTCAGATAGAGCATGCAGTTTTAAGACACTTTCCAATTTACTTCTAACAAATTTTGTACAGTATTTTTATATTCACTCTTTCTGGGAGCAAGATCCTACTGAGCATGTGCACAAGTTCACAGGGTATATGTATACTAGTCTGTGATTGGCTGGTGGCTGCCACATGATACAGGTGGCTGGAAAATGGGAGAAAAAATAAATTTGTTGGAAACAATCTACTGCTTATTTTAAATTCAGATCAGTTGTTAAATCATTGTCTTTTTATTATGCACTTGTTAATTATGTAATTATACTGCATTGAGTGGTCCTTTAATAAGACTCATTTTCAACTGTGGAGATTAGCTTTTTAACCCTTTCAGTGCTAACGACGTCTCTGAGACGTCACAGAGTTTCCCACTCAGGTGCTAACGACGGCTCAGAGCCGTCGCTAGCACACTCCCACCTTGAGGGAGATCTGGGGGTTCCCAGCCGCACCTACCCCGGCGACCGGCCTGTATAGTGACAGGCATCGCCGGGGCTTTAAGTTATGCGCGGTGACGTCATGCGTAATTACGTGAAGATGTCACCGCTCAACTTTATTTAAAATTACAATGTTAAGTATAGGAATGATGGCATGCTGCTTAGAAGCCTGTATCTCAGGCATCTAAGCAGCTACAGACCCCCAAGACCCACTGTTGGAAAGGTAATCGCCTAACTTTTTTTTAACAGTGTAAGTCTTGGGGATCAAGGGGGGGGTTTAAAAACCAAAAATATTTAAAAAAAATAAAACCTTAAAACAGCTTAGCACCCAGGTGGGAAAGTGCTTAGCACTCAAAGGGTAAATCATCTGTGAAATGCAATTACGTAATTGTGAGCATGCACACGTCAAGGTAGCTTTTTTCGATAGAACACCAGCTCCTAAGCATACATCCCTTCCTTTCGAGAAAAGAGCAATGAAGAAAAATTGATAATAGAAGTCAATTAGAAAGTTGTTTACAATTGCATGCCCTATCTGAATCATTTTCACTTTAAAGGGACATTTTGAAACAAAAATTACATCCTCTAATTTGTGAGAGCATTTAAAGGGACATTAAACACTAGATACATTTCTTTCATGTAATTGGCAAGAGTCCATAAGCTAGTGACATATGGGATATATAATCCTACCAGGAGGGGCAAAGTTTCCCAAACCTCAAAATGCCTATAAATACACTCCTCACCACACCCACAATTCAGTTTTTACAAACTTTGCCTCCTATGGAGGTGGAGAAGTAAGTTTGTGCTAAGATTTCTACGTTGATATGCGCTTCTCAGCATTGTTGAAGCCCGATTCCTCTCAGAGTACAGCGAATGTCAGAGGGACGTGAAGGGAGTATCACTTATTTGAATACAATGATTTCCCTAACGGGGGTCTATTTCATAGGTTCTCTGTTATCGGTTGTAGAGATTCATCTCCTACCTCCCTTTTCAGATCGACGATATACTCTCAATTTACCATTACCTCTACTAATAACTGTTTTAGTACTGGTTTGGCTATCTGCTATATGTGGATGGTTGTCTTTTGGTAAGTATGTTTTCATTACTTAAGACACTCTCAGCTATGGTTTGGCACTTTATGCATTTATATAAAGTTCTAAATATATGTATTGTACTTATATTTGCCATGAGTCAGGTTCATGTATTTCCTTTCTTACCTGGGGTTTAGTCTTTTTTCAATTCACTACTTCTTGTAATTGCGGGTATTAGGCCCACAGGTGCGTCAAATGCTAAACTTTATTGCGTCATTCTTGGCGAGAAAATTTTTTTGGCTCGAAAAAGTACGTTTATGCCGCAACTTCGTCATTTCCGGCGTCATACATGACGCCGAGACCTTTCACACAGCGGCGTCATTAGTGAATCAAGTGTGTCATTTACGGTCATTTTTGGAGCCAAAAAAGACTTTACGTTACTTTGTGCGTCATACTTGGCGCCAAAATTTTTCATTATTTCAATACCCTTTGTTTGTTTGCCTCTTGCTTTCTCCAACATAGGTGTGTCCGGTCCACGGCGTCATCCTTACTTGTGGGATATTCTCTTCCCCAACAGGAAATGGCAAAGAGCCCAGCAAAGCTGGTCACATGATCCCTCCTAGGCTCCGCCTACCCCAGTCATTCTCTTTGCCGTTGTACAGGCAACATCTCCACGGAGATGGCTTAGAGTTTTTTAGTGTTTAACTGTAGTTTTTATTATTCAATCAAGAGTTTGTTATTTTGAAATAGTGCTGGTATGTACTATTTACTCAGAAACAGAAAAGAGATGAAGATTTCTGTTTGTATGAGGAAAATGATTTTAGCAACCGTCACTAAAATCCATGGCTGTTCCACACAGGACTGTTGAGAGCAATTAACTTCAGTTGGGGGAACAGTGAGCAGTCTCTTGCTGCTTGAGGTATGACACATTCTAACAAGACGATGTAATGCTGGAAGCTGTCATTTTCCCTCTGGGATCCGGTAAGCCATGTTTATTACGATTGTAAATAAGGGCTTCAAAAAGGGCTTATTAAGACTGTAGACTTTTTTTGGGCTAAATCGATTGATTATTAACACATATTTAGCCTTGAGGAATCATTTTATCTGGGTATTTTGATATAATAATATCGGCAGGCACTGTTTTAGACACCTTATTCTTTAGGGGCTTTCCCAAAGCATAGGCAGAGCCTCATTTTCGCGCCGGTGTTGCGCACTTGTTTTTGAGAGGCATGGCATGCAGTCGCATGTGAGAGGAGCTCTGATACTTAGAAAAGACTTTCTGAAGGCGTCATTTGGTATCGTATTCCCCTTGGGGCTTGGTTGGGTCTCAGCAAAGCAGATACCAGGGACTGTAAAGGGGTTAAAGTTCAAAACGGCTCCGGTTCCGTTATTTTAAGGGTTAAAGCTTCCAAATTTGGTGTGCAATACTTTTAAGGCTTTAAGACACTGTGGTGAAAATTTGGTAAATTTAGAACAATTCCTTCATGTTTTTTCGCATTTGCAGTAATAAAGTGTGTTCAGTTTAAAATTTAAAGTGACAGTAACGGTTTTATTTTAAAACGTTTTTTGTACTTGTTATCAAGTTTATGCCTGTTTAACATGTCTGAACTACCAGATAGACTGTGTTCTGAATGTGGGGAAGCCAGAATTCCTATTCATTTAAATAAATGTGATTTATGTGACAATGACAATGATGCCCAAGATGATTCCTCAAGTGAGGGGAGTAAGCATGGTACTGCATCATTCCCTCCTTCGTCTACACGAGTCTTGCCCACTCAGGAGGCCCCTAGTACATCTAGCGCGCCAATACTCCTTACTATGCAACAATTAACGGCTGTAATGGATAATTCTGTCAAAAACATTTTAGCCAAAATGAACACTTATCAGCGTAAGCGCGACTGCTCTGTTTTAGATACTGAAGAGCATGACGACGCTGATATTAATATTTCTGAAGGGCCCCTAACTCAGTCTGATGGGGCCAGGGAGGTTTTGTCTGAGGGAGAAATTACTGATTCAGGGAACATTTCTCAACAAGCTGAACCTGATGTGATTGCATTTAAATTTAAGTTGGAACATCTCCGCATTCTGCTTAAGGAGGTATTATCCACTCTGGATGATTGTGACAAGTTGGTCATCCCAGAGAAACTATGTAAAATGGACAAGTTCCTAGAGGTGCCGGGGCTCCCAGAAGCTTTTCCTATACCCAAGCGGGTGGCGGACATTGTTAATAAAGAATGGGAAAGGCCCGGTATTCCTTTCGTCCCTCCCCCCATATTTAAAAAATTGTTTCCTATGGTCGACCCCAGAAAGGACTTATGGCAGACAGTCCCCAAGGTCGAGGGAGCGGTTTCCACTTTAAACAAACGCACCACTATACCCATAGAGGATAGTTGTGCTTTCAAAGATCCTATGGATAAAAAATTAGAAGGTTTGCTTAAAAAGATGTTTGTTCAGCAGGGTTACCTTCTACAACCAATTTCATGCATTGTCCCTGTCGCTACAGCCGCATGTTTCTGGTTCGATGAGCTGATAAAGGCGGTCGACAGTGATTCTCCTCCTTATGAGGAGATTAAGGACAGAATCAATGCTCTCAAATTGGCTAATTCTTTCACCCTAGACGCCACTTTGCAATTGGCTAGGTTAGCGGCTAAGAATTCTGGGTTTGCTATTGTGGCGCGCAGAGCGCTTTGGTTGAAATCTTGGTCGGCTGATGCGTCTTCCAAGAACAAGCTACTTAACATTCCTTTCAAGGGGAAAACGCTGTTTGGCCCTGACTTGAAAGAGATTATCTCGGATATCACTGGGGGTAAGGGCCACGCCCTTCCTCAGGATCGGCCTTTCAAGGCAAAAAATAAACCTAATTTTCGTCCCTTTCGTAGAAACGGACCAGCCCAAAGTGCTACGTCCTCTAAGCAAGAGGGTAATACTTCTCAAGCCAAGCCAGCTTGGAGACCAATGCAAGGCTGGAACAAGGGAAAGCAGGCCAAGAAACCTGCCACTGCTACCAAGACAGCATGAAATGTTGGCCCCCGATCCGGGACCGGATCTGGTGGGGGGCAGACTCTCTCTCTTCGCTCAGGCTTGGGCAAGAGATGTTCTGGATCCTTGGGCGCTAGAAATAGTCTCCCAAGGTTATCTTCTGGAATTCAAGGGGCTTCCCCCAAGGGGGAGGTTCCACAGGTCTCAGTTGTCTTCAGACCACATAAAAAGACAGGCATTCTTACATTGTGTAGAAGACCTGTTAAAAATGGGAGTGATTCATCCTGTTCCATTAAGAGAACAAGGGATGGGGTTCTACTCCAATCTGTTCATAGTTCCCAAAAAAGAGGGAACGTTCAGACCAATCTTAGATCTCAAGATCTTAAACAAGTTTCTCAAGGTTCCATCGTTCAAGATGGAAACCATTCGAACTATTCTTCCTTCCATCCAGGAAGGTCAATTCATGACCACGGTGGATTTAAAGGATGCGTATCTACATATTCCTATCCACAAGGAACATCATCGGTTCCTAAGGTTCGCATTCCTGGACAAGCATTACCAGTTCGTGGCGCTTCCTTTCGGATTAGCCACTGCTCCAAGGATTTTCACAAAGGTACTAGGGTCCCTTCTAGCTGTGCTAAGACCAAGGGGCATTGCTGTAGTACCTTATTTGGACGACATTCTGATTCAAGCGTCGTCCCTTCCTCAAGCAAAGGCTCACACGGACATAGTCCTGGCCTTTCTCAGATCTCACGGATGGAAAGTGAACGTGGAAAAGAGTTCTCTATCTCCGTCAACAAGGGTTCCCTTCTTGGGAACAATAATAGACTCCTTAGAAATGAGGATATTTCTGACAGAGGCCAGAAAAACAAAGCTTCTAGACTCTTGTCGGATACTTCATTCCGTTCCTCTTCCTTCCATAGCTCAGTGCATGGAAGTGATCGGGTTGATGGTAGCGGCAATGGACATAGTTCCTTTTGCGCGCATTCATCTAAGACCATTACAACTGTGCATGCTCAGTCAGTGGAATGGGGATTATACAGACTTGTCTCCGAAGATACAAGTAAATCAGAGGACCAGAGACTCACTCCGTTGGTGGCTGTCCCTGGACAACCTGTCACAAGGGATGACATTCCGCAGACCAGAGTGGGTCATTGTCACGACCGACGCCAGTCTGATGGGCTGGGGCGCGGTCTGGGGATCCCTGAAAGCTCAGGGTCTTTGGTCTCGGGAAGAATCTCTTCTACCGATAAATATTCTGGAACTGAGAGCGATATTCAATGCTCTCAAGGCTTGGCCTCAGCTAGCGAGGGCCAAGTTCATACGGTTTCAATCAGACAACATGACAACTGTTGCGTACATCAACCATCAGGGGGGAACAAGGAGTTCCCTAGCGATGGAAGAAGTGACCAAAATCATTCTATGGGCGGAGTCTCACTCCTGCCACCTGTCCGCTATCCACATCCCAGGAGTGGAAAATTGGGAAGCGGATTTTCTGAGTCGTCAGACATTGCATCCGGGGGAGTGGGAACTCCATCCGGAAATCTTTGCCCAAGTCACTCAGCTGTGGGGCATTCCAGACATGGATCTGATGGCCTCTCGTCAGAACTTCAAAGTTCCTTGCTACGGGTCCAGATCCAGGGATCCCAAGGCGGCTCTAGTGGATGCACTAGTAGCACCTTGGACCTTCAAACTAGCTTATGTGTTCCCGCCGTTTCCTCTCATCCCCAGGCTGGTAGCCAGGATCAATCAGGAGAGGGCGTCGGTGATCTTGATAGCTCCTGCGTGGCCACGCAGGACTTGGTATGCAGATCTGGTGAATATGTCATCGGCTCCACCTTGGAAGCTACCTTTGAGACGAGACCTTCTTGTTCAGGGTCCGTTCGAACATCCGAACCTGGTTTCACTCCAGCTGACTGCTTGGAGATTGAACGCTTGATCTTATCGAAGCGAGGGTTCTCAGATTCTGTTATCGATACTCTTGTTCAGGCTAGAAAGCCTGTAACTAGAAAGATTTACCACAAAATTTGGAAAAAATATATCTGTTGGTGTGAATCTAAAGGATTCCCTTGGGACAAGGTTAAGATTCCTAAGATTCTATCCTTCCTTCAAGAAGGATTGGAAAAAGGATTATCTGCAAGTTCCCTGAAGGGACAGATTTCTGCCTTGTCTGTGTTACTTCACAAAAAGCTGGCAGCTGTGCCAGATGTTCAAGCCTTTGTTCAGGCTCTGGTTAGAATTAAGCCTGTTTACAAACCTTTGACTCCTCCTTGGAGTCTCAATTTAGTTCTTTCAGTTCTTCAGGGGGTTCCGTTTGAACCCTTACATTCCGTTGATATTAAGTTATTATCTTGGAAAGTTTTGTTTTTAGTTGCAATTTCTTCTGCTAGAAGAGTTTCAGAATTATCTGCTCTGCAGTGTTCTCCTCCTTATCTGGTGTTCCATGCAGATAAGGTGGTTTTACGTACTAAACCTGGTTTTCTTCCAAAAGTTGTTTCTAACAAAAACATTAACCAGGAGATTATCGTACCTTCTCTGTGTCCGAAACCAGTTTCAAAGAAGGAACGTTTGTTGCACAATTTGGATGTTGTTCGCGCTCTAAAATTCTATTTAGAAGCTACAAAGGATTTTAGACAAACATCTTCCTTGTTTGTTGTTTATTCCGGTAAAAGGAGAGGTCAAAAAGCAACTTCTACCTCTCTCTCTTTTTGGATTAAAAGCATCATCAGATTGGCTTACGAGACTGCCGGACGGCAGCCTCCCGAAAGAATCACAGCTCATTCCACTAGGGCTGTGGCTTCCACATGGGCCTTCAAGAACGAGGCTTCTGTTGATCAGATATGTAGGGCAGCGACTTGGTCTTCACTGCACACTTTTACCAAATTTTACAAGTTTGATACTTTTGCTTCTTCTGAGGCTATTTTTGGGAGAAAGGTTTTGCAAACCGTGGTGCCTTCCATTTAGGTGACCTGATTTGCTCCCTCCCTTCATCCGTGTCCTAAAGCTTTGGTATTGGTTCCCACAAGTAAGGATGACGCCGTGGACCGGACACACCTATGTTGGAGAAAACAGAATTTATGTTTACCTGATAAATTACTTTCTCCAACGGTGTGTCCGGTCCACGGCCCGCCCTGGTTTTTTTAATCAGGTCTGATAATTTATTTTCTTTAACTACAGTCACCACGGTACCATATGGTTTCTCCTATGCAAATATTCCTCCTTAACGTCGGTCGAATGACTGGGGTAGGCGGAGCCTAGGAGGGATCATGTGACCAGCTTTGCTGGGCTCTTTGCCATTTCCTGTTGGGGAAGAGAATATCCCACAAGTAAGGATGACGCCGTGGACCGGACACACCGTTGGAGAAAGTAATTTATCAGGTAAACATAAATTCTGTTTTTTGCTTTCAGAGGCCTATGCTATTGCATTTTCTCTTGCAAGGTGTATCCAGTCCACGGATTCATCCTTTACTTGTGGGATATTCTCATTCCCTACAGGAAGTGGCAAAGAGAGCACACAGCAGAGCTGTCCATATAGCTCCCCCTCTAGCTCCACCCCCCAGTCATTCTCTTTGCCGGCTCTAAGCACTAGGGTCTCTCTACGGGAGGGTAAAGTGAATGTGGTGTTAGAATTGTAGTTTTATATCTTCAATCAAAAGTTTGTTATTTTTAAATGGTACCGATTTGTACTATTTACTCTCTAGCAGAAAAGTGATGAAGAATTCTGCTGAGAGGAAAATGATTTTAGCATGTTGTAACTAAAATCCACTGCTGTTCCCACACAGGACTGAGGAGTACCAGAAAACTTCAGTTGGGGGGAACAGTTTGCAGGCTTGACTGCAATGAGGAATGTTCAGCCATTTATTTCTAGACAAGACTGAGATAATGCTAGAAGACTGACAAGATCCCCATGTGGGGAGGGTAAGCTATGTTCTGAGACTTAGTAAAGAATTGAATGCTTACATAACAGGGCTAATTAGGCTGGTTGACACTAATTCAGGGCAATCGATTATTTATTTAATGAAATAATCGTTTGAGACACTTTTTTAAGCACTTTGGAGTGTTTTTCTGGGGTTATTTTCCACATGGCAAACATTTAGTCACCTAGAAGTGATTTTTGTAGGCCTTACAACTCCTGAGTGGAGTGGGAGGGGCCTAATTTTGTGCCTCAGATGTGCAGTTAGAAGTGAAAGACAGTTCAGGCTGCTTCACATGGAGGGTCCAGCTGCTGATTGAGGGCCTCAAAGAAGCTTTTTCCCCCAAATCTGATCCCTAAGGGCAGGTAGGGCCACAGCAGTAAGCTGTGGCAAGGTGCTGTAGTTATATTAACCAGTTGCTGGCTTTAGGCTGCTCCGGTTTGGACATTAAGGGGTTAATCGTTCTGCAACTTGTGGTGCAATAATATTAAAGCCTTAGGTACATACTGTGACATTTTCAAAAGGATTGCTGCATTTTTCACTGTTTTGTAAAATTGTGTGCTCTTTTTATTTCTTAAAGGTACAGTAAAGTTTTTTTCAAATTGTGTTTTTTATTTGATTAAAGTGTTTTCCAAGCCTGCTTGTGTATTCTACTAGTCTGTTAAACATGTCTGACACTAAGGAAAATCCTTGTTCAATGTGTTTAGAAGCCATGGTGGAACCCCCTCTCAGAATGTGTCCCAATTGCACTAATATGTCTATACACTTTAAAGATCATATTGTGGCACTTAAAAGTGTGGCCCTAGATGATTCTCAGACTGAAGGTAATGAGGATAGTCCGTCTACCTCTCCCCATGTGTCGCAACCAGTTACGCCCGCGCAAGCGATACCTAGTACCTCTAGTGCGTCTGCCCCTATTACATTGCAACAACTAGCGACAGTCATGGATAATTCCCTTGCGGCCTTTCTATCCAAACTGCCAGTTTTTCCTTCAAAGCGCGATAGCTCAGATTTAAGAACTGATTATGAGCAGTCTGAAGCTTTGGTAGCCTTATCTGATGTGCCTTCACAACACTCTGAAGTGGGGGTGAGGGATTTAATGTCTGAGGGAGAAATTTCAGATTCAGGAAAGGTTTCTCATCAGAGTCAGATTCATTAGCGTTTAAATTTAAATTAGAACACCTCCGCGTATTGCTCAGGGAGGTATTAGCTACTCTGGATGATTGTGACCCTATGGTGGTCCCAGAGAAGTTGTGTAAAATGGACAAGTACCTAGAGGTCCCTGTATACACTGATGCGTTCCCGATTCCGAAGAGAGTTGCGGACATTGTTACTAGGGAGTGGGATAGACCAGGTGTCCCTTTTGTCCCCCCCCCCCTATTTTTAAAAAAATGTTCCCCATAACTGACCCCAGGCGGGACTCGTGGCAGACGGTCCCTAAGGTAGAGGGGGCTGTTTCTACACTTGCTAAATGCACAACCATACCAATTGAAGACAGTTGTGCTTTTAAAGATCCTATGGATAAAAAGTTAGGTTTACTTAAGAAAATTTTTGTTCAACAAGGTTTTCTTCTCCAACCTATTGCCTGCATTATTCCTGTAACTACTGCAGCGGCTTTCTGGTTTGAGGCGCTGGAGGAGTCGCTCTAGACGGAGACCTCATATGACGAAATTATGGATAGAATTAAGGCTCTAAAGCTGGCTAATTCTTTTATCACAGATTGCAATTAGCTAAGTTAGCGGCAAAAAATTCAAGTTTCGCCATTATGGCGCGCAGAGCGCTTTGGCTCAAGTCATGGTCGGCTGATGTGTCGTCAAAATCCAAATTATTAAATATCCCTTTCAAAGGAAAGACCCTTTTCGTGCCAGAATTGAAAGAGATTATTTCAGAAATCACCGGGGGAAAGGGCCATGCTCTCCCTAAGGACAAGCTTTTTAGGGCTAAAAACAAGGCAAATTTTCGTTCCTTTCGTAATTTCAGGAGCAGTCCCGCTTCAGCCTCTACAGCTGCAAAGCAAGAGCGTAACGCTTCACAGCCCAAGGCAACCTGGAAGCCTTACCAGGGCTGGAACAAAGGTAAACAGGCCAAGAAGCCTGCAGCTGCTACCAAGACAGCATGAAGGGGTAGCCCCCGATCCGGGACCGGATCTAGTAGGGGGCAGACTTTCTCTCTTCGCTCAGGCCTGGGCAAGAGATGTTCAAGATCCCTGGGCTTTAGAGATTGTTACACAGGGATATCTTCTAGAATTCAAGGACTCCCCTCCAAGGGGAAGGTTCCACATTTCTCATCTGTCTTCAGACCAGACAAAGAAAGAGGCGTTCTTCAGCTGTGTAGAAGACCTACATACGATGGGAGTGATATACCCAGTTCCAATTGCAGAACAAGGACTGGGTTTTTACTCAAACCTGTTTGTGGTTCCCAAAAAAGAAGGAACTTTCAGACGAATCCTGGATCTAAAAATTCTAAACAGATTCCTCAGAGTCCCATCATTCAAGATGGAGACCATTCGGACAATCTTACCTATGATCCAGGAAGGTCAATATATGACTACCGTGGATCTAAAGGATGCGTACCTGCATATTCCTATCCACAAAGATCATCATCAGTTCCTCCGGTTCGCTTTTCTAGACAAGCATTACCAGTTCGTGGCTCTTCCATTCGGTTTAGCCACTGCTCCCAAAATTTTCACAAAGGTGCTAGGGTCCCTTCTGGCGGTTCTAAGGCCGCGGGGCATAGCAGTAGCACCTTATTTGGACGACATCTTAATTCAGGCGCCGTCTTTTCACAGAGCCAAGGCTCACACGGAAATTGTATTGGCCTTTCTAAGGTCTCACGGGTGGAAGGTGAACATCAAAAAGAGTTCTCTGTCCCCACTCACAAGGGTTCCCTTCCTAGGAACACTAATAGATTTGGTAGAAATGAAAATATTTCTGACGGAGGTCAGAAAGTTGAAACTTTTAACTACTTGCCGAGTTCTTCATTCCATTCCTCGGCCATCTGTAGCTCAATGCATGGAGGCAATCGGATTAATGGTAGCGGCAATGGACATAGTCCCTTTCGCTCGGATACATCTCAGACCACTGCAACTATGCATGCTCAATCAGTGGAATGGGGATTATGCAGATTTGTCTCCTCAAATACAGTTGGACCAGGAAACCAGAGTTGTTTCCGCAGACCAGAGTGGATCATTGTAACGACCGACGCCAGTCTGTTAGGCTGGGGTGCAGTCTGGGACTCCCTGAAAGCTCAAGGCTTATGGTCTCAGGAAGAATCTCTTCTCCCGATAAACATTCTGGAGCTGAGGGCGATATTCGACGTGCTTCAGGCATGGCCTCAACTAGCTGCGGCCAAATTCATCAGATTTCAGTCGGACAACATCACGACTGTAGCTTACATCAATAATCAGGGGGGAACAAAGAGTTCCCTAGCGATGAAGGAAGTAACCAAAATAATCAGGTGGGTGGAGGACCACTCCTGCCATCTCTCAGCAATTCACATCCCAGGGGTAGACTTTTCACCCGGGGGAGTGGGAACTCCACCCTGAGGTATTTGCCCAGCTGACTCAGCTATGGGGCATTCCAGAGTTGGATCTGATGGCGTCCCGTCAGAACACCAAGCTTTCTCTCTACGGATCCAGGTCTCGGGACCCCAAGGCGGCATTGATAGATGCTCTAGCAGCGCCTTGGTCCTTCAATATGGCTTATGTTTTCCCACCGTTTCCTCTTCTCCCTCGTCTGATCGCCAGAATCAAGCAGGAGAAGGTGTCAGTGATTTTGATAGCGCCTGCGTGGCCACGCAGGACTTGGTGTGCAGACCTAGTGGACATGTCATCTGCCCCACCATGGACACTGCCAATGAGGCAGGACCTTCTAATACAGGGTCCGTTCAAGCATCCAAATCTAGTTTCTCTACGTCTTGACTGCTTGGAGATTTAACGCTTAATTCTATCAAAGCGTGGGTTCTCTGAGTCAGTTATAGATACTCTGATTCAGGCTAGAAAGCCTGTCACCAGGAAAATCTACCATAAGATATGGCGGAAATATCTTTGTTGGTGCGAATCCAAGGGTTACTCATGGAGTAAGATTAGGATTCCCAGGATATTGTCTTTTCTCCAAGACGGATTGGAGAAAGGATTATCGGCTAGTTCTTTAAAGGGACAGATATCTGCTCTGTCTATCCTTTTACACAAGCGTCTGGCAGAAGTACCAGACGTTCAAGCGTTTGCACAGGCTTTAGTCAGAATCAAGCCTGTCTATAAACCTGTGGCTCCGCCATGGAGTCTAAATCTGGTTCTTTCAGTTCTTCAAGGGGTTCCGTTTGAACCTTTACATTCCATTGATATTAAGTTGTTATCTTGGAAAGTTTTGTTTTTGGTAGCAATCTCTTCTGCTCGAAGAGTCTCAGAATTATCTACCTTACAGTGTGATTCACCTTACCTGGTGTTCCACGCAGATAAGGTAGTTATGCGTACTAAACCTGGTTTTCTTCCTAAAGTGGTTTCTAACAAGAATATTAACCAGGACATTGTTGTTCCTTCTCTGTGCCCTAATCCTTCTTCGAAGACGGAATGTCTGTTGCACAATCTTGATGTAGTTCGTGCTCTCAAGTTCTATTTGCAAGCAACTAAGGATTTCAGACAAACGTCTTCCTTGTTTGTTATCTATTCTGGTAAGAGGAGAGGTCAGAAAGCGACTGCTACCTCTCTTTCCTTTTGGCTGAAAAGCATCATCCGTTTGGCCTATGAGACTGCTGGGCAGCAGCCTCCTGAAAGAATTACCGCTCATTCTACCAGAGCAGTGGCTTCCACATGGGCTTTCAAGAATGAGGCTTCTGTTGAACAGATTTGTAAGGCAGCGACTTGGTCTTCACTGCATAATTTTGCCAAATTTTATAAATTCAATACTTTTGCTTCTTCGGAGGCTATTTTTGGGAGAAAGGTTTTGCAAGCAGTGGTGCCTTCCGTTTAGGGTACCTGTCTTGTTCCCTCCCTTCATCCGTGTCCTAAAGCTTTGGTATTGGTATCCCACAAGTAAAGGATGAATCCGTGGACTGGATACACCTTGCAAGAGAAAACAGAATTTATGCTTACCTGATAAATTACTTTCTCTTGCGGTGTATCCAGTCCACGGCCCGCCCTGGCAATTAAGTCAGGTGAACATTTTTTGTTCAAACTACAGTCACCACTGCACCCTATGGTTTCTCCTTTTTCTTCCTAACCTTTGGTCGAATGACTTGGGGGTGGAGCTAGAGGGGGAGCTATATGGACAGCTCTGCTGTGTGCTCTCTTCGCCACTTCCTGTAGGGAATGAGAATATCTCACATGTAAAGGATGAATCCGTGGACTGGATACACCGCAAGAGAAAGTAATTTATCAGGTAAGCATAAATTCAGTTTTTTCCCATTCCTGAAACTGTCGTATAAGGAAATAGATAATTTTTCTTTATATGTTGTTTTTTCTCTTACATTGTGCAAGATGTCCCAATCTGATCCTGCCTCAGAAGTTTCTGCTGGAACATTGCTGCCTGACATCAGTTCTACCAAAGCTAAGTGCATTTGTTGTAAAGCTGTAGAAATTATTCCACCGAATGTCATTTGTAATAGTTGTCATGATAAATTTTTACATGCAGATAGTGTTTCCATCAGTAATAGTACATTGCCAGTTGCAGTTCCTTCAACTTCTAATGTGCATGATATACCTGTAAATTTTAAAGAATTTGTTTCTGATTCTATTATGAAGGCTTTGTCTGCATTTCGACCTTCTAATAAACGTAAAAGGTCTTTCTCTTGTAAGGTGTATCCAGTCCACGGATCATCTATTACTTGTGGGATATTCTCCTTCCCAACAGGAAGCTGCAAGAGGATCACCCACAGCAGAGCTGTCTATTTAGCTCCTCCCCTAACTGCCACTCCCAGTCATTCTCTTGCAGCTCTCGACAAGGGAAGCAGCTAGAGAGATGTGGTGCATAAATGTAGTTTATCTTCAATCAAAAGTTTGTTATTTTCAAATAGTACCGGAGTTGTACTATTTTAGCCTCAGGCAGAAAGTTGAAGAAGAGTCTGCCTGTGGTCTTTGATGATCTTAGCAGGTTGTAACTAAGATCCATTGCTGTTCTCACACATAACTGAAGAGATAGGTAACTTCAGCTGGGGGAATGGCGTGCAGGGTCTCCTGCTATGAGGTATGTGCAGTTTAAATTTTTCTAGAGAAATGAATATGCTAT